>NW_017729016.1:18448959-18477078 GCF_001723915.1 Gavialis gangeticus
GGCCAGTGTTTTATGCGTGCTGAACTTCTGTTTTGTTACTATTTGAATGTGTTTTGGATTGCTTATACCAGTTTATGTGTAATTTCTGTCTCTAGCTGAATAGAAAAAGTCATGGTTCTTTTTTAAGCAAAGAATATCAAATGTTCACCAACTTTATAAGTGGATGAAAACACAGACGGGGTAAGGTGCTATAGTCTCAGTTATATTGATCTGTAATATAACCAAGCTTGTACAACCTAATTATTCTAGACTTCAGTACGGAATGAAAAGTCAAGTAAAAAGCTTTCTTAGAGTAAGGTTATCATACAGTTAAATAAACAAACTAATAGCAAGGCAATTATGCATGAAGCAGTCAAAAGATAATCTATTTGTAGAACTAATTGCTAGATTTTTTTTCTGTGCGTACTGCTTTTTGTTTCAGTGGAAAGAAGGATCGAGAATGATATATTGTCAGTTCCTTCTAGCTGGAATTATTTCTCTTGATGTTTAGGTTTGGGTGCCAATTAACTGAAATAGAGATCTGTCTTCAGTGAAATTACCCCAAAGTAGTATAAGCTTGTCAATAACTGTTTAATCTTAAAGCTTCTAGGTTTCTTTAGCTAGCGTGCAGGTAGTTGAACATGAATGATGGGTTATTAAATTCCTTTTATAGGGAGTAGACATATTTTAGGTTAATAGTCCTTATCACTGATGCCAATTAAAGGAAAGAAAAATGAATTCCT
This sequence comes from Gavialis gangeticus, assembly GCF_001723915.1. Classification (NCBI taxonomy): domain Eukaryota; kingdom Metazoa; phylum Chordata; order Crocodylia; family Gavialidae; genus Gavialis; species Gavialis gangeticus. The sequence goes on from NW_017729016.1 coordinate 18,449,682, forward strand.
TTTTTCTCAATAGCTCTCCAAGGATAGCTGTCTGTCTCCCTGGGATGATCGAGATCTGTTTGCTAGCTACACCTACTACTACTCTGTGATATCACATCCTGGTTGAAAACGATGTGGCATGTTCATAAGTCGGGTTCTTATTTTACTGTTTCTGCCAAATAACTTTTTCTTGGTTTTTGTTAGTGTTTTATACCATGTAAGATGTACTTTTTGTGGAGCTCACACCCACATTTAAATCTTTAGTTATAAAACACAAGCACTGATCCACATTTCTTTCTTCTGGAACTGGAGAGAGATTCTTTTACTCCTGTATGTGCATGCATGTGCTCTCTGTCTCTCAGCAAAGCCCCTCAACTTCAGTTTTCCAACTCCTAAACATGGTTATATGTAGACACTAATCTTCTCTCCTGACGAGGTAAATCACACATTCAACTGCTTCTAGCGAGTCCAAAACCTGCTTGTTAAGTCACATGAAAGAGAGGTAGGTAGCTGTGTTTGTCTGGAGTCTTCTAATACCACCATTACTACTGATATACTTCTGATTATTCAACATCTATTTATAGTCCATTTATAGCATCCGACACAGTAGGCTGTAGCCTATGAAAGCTCACGCCTCACTCTCTGAATGAGTTGGTCTTTAAGGTGCCACACTGCCCTGCCTTCCACGTAATGCAGAGAAGTGATTTCTTGAAAACCACAGTTAAACTTCTGGGGGCCAGCCTTTGAAAAATCAGTTTAATGTGGTGTCTGAAGTTTGAACTACAAGTAATCTTTAAGTCTAGCCTTGCATGGAGCACGTTACAGTAATTTGCTGCGGAGGTTACAAAGGCATAAATAACTATGGCACGATACACATGAAGGAGAAGGCAGACGAGGTTCTTTGGGAAAACTCATTACAATCAATAGAGGGAAAGTCAGTAAGGGTATGTCAACATTGCTCATGCCTGAGCTTTAAACTAGTTAGCTCAGGTGTAGATAGCAGTGTGGCTGCAGCAACATGGGTTGACTACTAAAGTATTTATCTGAAGTCCCAGGGTGGGTTTTGCAGACCAGGGAAGAATCGTGTCTCCAAGGAAACTGCTTTGCCAGGTCACCTCATTACCTCCAGTCTGTCTGGATTGAGCCTGCCTACCTGCTTTACCCCACAGTCTTTTCTGGCATTCAAAGGTCCCATCCATCTTTTTCAACAAGTAGGTTGCTCAGGATATCCAGCTGTGTACCACAGCTGTTGAGAATAAGGGATCAAGGGTTACTCACTTTGAAGTTCTTGTTCCATTTTTGATGGTGCTACTTCTGCACATGCTGTATTACTCCCACCTCCCCACTTAAGTCTAAATGTTCTTATGTGCATTCATAAAAAAAAAACAGTCAACTAATACTACACTTCTTCCCTTTATATGTACAGCAGGAAGAATAAACTTTTCTCAGCTTCCTGTTGAATCAGTGGTCCAGGGGAAACTATATCTAAAAAGGGATAGAGAAATGAGTGTCAGTTGCCCTGTGGGACCATATTCAGCTTTTGGAAGCTTTACTGTAGGTAAAACCAACTGAGTATATGAAACAGTACAAACATTTCTTCAGCACTTTTATTAAACTGGAATAAGTTATTGCGTGGAATTGTAGGTTTGAAGGCAACCTCAGGGGTCAGCTAGTCCAACTCACTGCAGAAATGCAGGAAAAAATGCAACTAGCAGAGTATGGTTGTGTATGTAAAGACATATATGACTTGACCACTTAGATCAGGGTTGGTAGCCTCTTGCTGATGTGGCTGCAGGTGGGAAGTCTCTGTCCCCCAAGCATAGCCAGCTGCCTGTACTTGTTCATGCTGTAGGTTACCTCTGCAGTGAGAGAAGTACAGATAAAGTGGAGCAGCAGACTCCACAGTAGAGGGGAGAATTGCAAAAGTGATGGGTGGCATGGGACAGCTCTGTGAAACCAATTCTCCTGTGCCGGATCAGACCTCTTTGTGGACTGTAGGCGGCTGACCCATCTTAGATGCATTTTACTCTAACTTAGAATTGATGTAGTTGTTTATATCCACAAAGCATTTCTGAAGTGTAAATGAATGCTTTATACATTCTATTGAGGTCAGTATGTTGTTATTCTCTGTTAGTGAAGAACAAAGAGGGTCAGTCACTTGCCCAAGGGCAACGAAATGAGTTGATAGTAATGGTGGTATTAGCAGACTTGCTGTATTTACTCGAATCTAAGACAGGCCCCCCACAACTCTGCAGCTTCTGCCCCTTCCCCACCCCTTACTGTCAGGTATAGTGTGGCTCCAGCTCAAGCTAGATTCCTTCCCTGGCACGGATTGCAGGGTATCTCCATCCCCTGCCCAACCAGTCAGCAGCACTGCCAGTGCTGCGTGGCCTGGCAGGGGCTGCACTTCCACATGCTGTGCTCTGTGACCTCGAAGGGAACAGAGCTTAAGCAGCTCCTTATAGTAAGGGGGGTGGGGAGGAGGGACTGTGGGGAGTTGCGGGGAGAGGAAAGAGACTGCTGGGAGTGCAGGTGGTGGGGACAGGAAGGTTGCAGGGGAAAGAACTGGGATGGCAGAGGGCAGGGGGACTGCCTGACCCCCTCCCAGCCATCTGACCTTAGCCACTGCTTTGCCTGCTATAGCAGTGGGTTGGGGGAGTGAATTTAAGATAGCCCTCCAATAATTAGATTCTGTACTTGGAAATTATCAGGGACGGGGAGGGGTGAGTGTCATCTTAAATACCGGTCATCTTATATGTGAGTAAATACAGTAGTTTTATTCCTGTCTCCCTATAGAGTGTCTTCTGCATTGTTATTTAACGGAAATATGTATCAAGTTCATCAAAACTCTGTTGCCTCTAAGTCAATTGCTTTCATATCTATACTTATCAAATTAGGAGGCAGCTATTTAAAGTTGCTTTCAAAGTGATAGAGAAAGTATTAAATTGAAAGTTGAACAAAATCAACTAAAATCAAAAGCTCTTGCAGCATGTATCAGAAGCTTAATCTTGTAGTGAAAATTAGACATCAAATGTACTTTTGCTCTTGTCAGAGGCTGTAAAGATTTTTTCCTTCTAAGGAAACTTAAAAAAATGTTTTTGTGCATATAGTGTGCAAGGACGCTTTGTAAAACTGATAGAAGATGGTTATGCTGTTAGTGTTAGCTTGCTAACAAAGATTGCTAGCAAGGAGAAATTCAGGGTCTGGACCAGTGAACACTTATACACAAGTAATTTTTCTTGTGCATTTCTGCAAGACTGAGTTTATGAATAATACAACATGGCAATATATTTGCAAAAAACCTTGGAAAGTGATGCAAAGAGTGTCTTTGAATTTGGCCACCTTTTTGAAATCTCAAGAACATATAATTTTCACTGCAGTCTTTCACACGATTGTTTGATAATGTTTTTAGGCATATGGGGTGCCTATACATGTGCTCAGGAGTGGGGAGGGGGGGCATGTTTTAATTAGAGCCGTTCTTGGAGAGCCGCTCTAATTAAAACGCTGCATGGTCATGTATATTAAGCCCCTGTGCATTTAAAAATGGCTGCGGGGCACTTTAACTAAAGCTCATTTGATGATGAGCTTTAGTTAAAGTGCCCCAGTGGCCATTTTTAAACCTGCAAGGTTATCACGTGATGCTGTGGCAATGCTAGAGCGTTCTAATTAGAACACAGAGCAGAATCGATTAATTGAGACTGTTCTGATGCATTCTAATTAGAGTGCATCAGAGCATGTGTGTAGGCACTCGTGGATGTTAGTGAGAGCATAAAAAAATCTGTCATTTAAAAACTTGATTTATTCCGATTAGAGTAATTTTTGAATTTTTAAAAACATAATAATGGTTTGGAATTCATAAGACAAAAAAGTAAAACACTAAGACCAGTGCTACTTGATACCTGATTTCCTATGATATATTGCTGCCATTGGGATCAGGAATGGTACTTCAGCTGGAACACATTTAGTACAAATGAAAGGGAGCTGCTAGCATGGCATTTGCTATCACTTTGATCTTCACTTTTGGAGCTTGTTTTCCACCAGTCAGTCAGCCAGACCCTCATTTCATTAACTTGCTGGGTAGGTTTTAAGGTGCTTGCTGGTATGGAGGGAGAGGCATGCAGAGTGCTGGCTTTTAAACAGTTGGTAACATATACATATACATCTATAGAGATTTGCTGAGCCGTTCTAATCCTGTCCAGTGTGAATCAGTCTTTTAGATTTTCTTTTGCATTCTTCTGTGCAACAACCTTGGGGAAGCGACATTGCATGATGAACTTCAAAAGTCCATCAAATGTCAGGACCCTAATATTCTGTTGTAAGGGAAGCCAGTTTCTCTTCAGTCTAGAAATACTGATGCTGACTTCCTGCTCACATCTGATTGTGCCAGATGAGTGAAATAATACAGGATTTGTGCTACCAGGTTAGATCATTGCAGTCTTTGCAGATGTTTGGCAGAACTCCTGAGAACTTGGACACTTACTCCCCTCTTTTCACCCAGGTTAATCTGAACTTTATTTTAAGTGTGTTAAGCCATGAACATGATCTGATATCCCTAGATCCTAAATATAAAGTTATTGGCTTCCTTGGCAGTCGCTTTTTTTCATAGTGGAAACCTTGCATGTTGAAACAGTATGAAAACATGCAGCTCAACATTTAATTCTTGCAGACAACTCATGAAAGGCATGTATGTGCATTAGCATTTTAGCAGGCAAATGTAGGGATGCGCTCTAATAAATTAATGGAGATTTACTGAACCAGGAAGGGAAGTGTCTCATTGTTAACCTTGTTTTAGTGAGGCCTTTAAACCCTCTAGAGATGAATTTAGTTAAATATGCCTGTTTTTTCTGATGAGGGAAGAGGGACTCTCCTAAAGTCTTCACTGATATAGTAAGTCACAGGAAAGCACGAAACACATTTTTACCGTAGAAGAAGCAGGTCAGCTGATCATAGATCACGATTTAAGCACTATTTCTGGACAGAGCCTCTCTGAGATGAATAAATAGACTGTGTAGTCTTTTCTTAGCGTAAACCTATTTCCTAAAAACCTGAAACTTGCTGTGTCAGGTGTTTATTGCACTTTAGGACTTCATACTCTATGGAAGTTCAGTTAATTTATGTTTACTGTTTTATATGCCCTAGTTAATAAGATTAAATTTAATATTAACAGAATTTATAATTAGTTTACCTTCAATATCTGAAATTGGGGGAAAACATTATACTGTAATTATGTAAAAATATTCTTTGAATGTACAGGCTTTGCCAATTTAAAAATGTGGCTCAATATATTTGTGCTTCTGCCATATAATTTTCCTCCATCTATTAGCTAATCAGTCAGACTTTATCTGTTATTTTTAAATTGTGAACACAAACACCTAAAAAGGAAAGTAGCTTTAATTTTTTTAGTGAGTGTTGGGCACATTTTAAAATGTGCCAGAGCAAACAGTTCTCATTTTTCTGTTTTCATAGTTTCATGTAAAACACTTAATACTAATGGAAAAGTTAGTTTCAGTGGGTAATTTACTGCATGTAAATTATATGAAAAGTGTCCCATTCAGATAATGTTTGAATATTTGTAAAGTGTTTCATAATAAAATATTTATTAGTAGTTAGGCTATTAAACATTGCAGAGCTACTTATTCTAAACGATAGCTTTGGGAAATAGGCATACCATACTGCTTGTTCTCAGCTGAGTGATATTAGTTCAGTTCTACTTGCTGCTATTAAGGAAGCAAAATAACACTGTAAAGGGGAGGGGGAAATAAACTTTAGGTATTAATCTGCCAGTGCAGTTATCTATAGGCAAAGCTCATATTTAAACACAATAGAAACATCTGGATGATCACAAAACCCTACTTGAAGACATTTTTGTCTGTCTGTTCTCATAAGTGCTTTAAAAGTGTTTAGCTTGTTGCCATTTTATTTTTGTTCATAGTGATATCTGATTTATATCACGGTCCAGAAGAGTGTTGATTATACAGCTGTGGGTATCAAAGTTGCTTTATGATAAAGGAGTGTAAGTTGGTAGTCATTGCTATTCTAGCGCGAGTTTCTGAAGCAGCAGGAGTGAGATTATTTTGCAAATTGCAGTTCAGTATCAGATACAATCTAGTCTGAACCTGTAATATCTGTCCCCTCACAGAAATGACATTTAATTATGGTAATATGTCCCCTGATAACTGATCCACAGTGTGGTGTACATTAAGCTTATGCAGTTTGTGAGTGTATTAGAGCCTTGTTTAAAAATGTAAGAAATGAAAACAGAATTTGGGAAAAACCCGTAGAAGCTTCTGTTGACTGCAGAGAAAACATGTTCTGTAGTTTGGGTTTCTTTTATGTCCCCAACAAAGGTAAAATGAAAAATTGACAAACACTGTCAAACATGGTAACCCCATCTAATTCCTTCACTGCACATCTTAATCCCTGATGGACTCTTCTCAGATATATGGGCTGTGAGGTTAGGGATTTTTTAGATGCGACGCCTTTGCAGCAGTCTCCCACTGACAGATGCAGTGACCTTATCATACAGACAGCTCTATCCAGCGTGACAACCCAGCCATCTGGTTTGTATTGATCATAATTGATTTAAAGAAAGTGATCCTCCCAAGCTGGGTGCAGTTAAACCCCACAGCTAAACTGACATTTTATTTGGAGATTTGAACCTTTAGGAATTTTTTTTCTCCCCTCACTTCAGACTGATTTGTAACTCACCATTTTAAAACATGTCTTCAAGTTGTTAAATGTTTTTGGTTTTCCATGCAGTAGATTTTAAACTCTAGATTGAGGCATTTTGAACTTCAGAAGTGATAAGAGAACTGGAATTTACCACCATTGCAATAGTAAATAACTCCCAGTTTTGTTTCTTGATGACAGGATCTTCTGGGTGCTTCTGCAAATGAGGATACATGTTTTATCCACTTGTCTGATACTGTTACTGCCTCCATGTTAAGTGTTTATACACGCACATACAGAGACCTGTGCCCACAGCCCAGACACGCTTTGTGATGTGTTTCATCATGTGATGACTGTAAATCTAAGTTGTATGCACAGATTGGTTGGGTGCCAGGTATTTAGTTTTAAAGCACAGGCCCAAGCCACAGTTCTGCCATTGTATAATCCTGTAAAATTTAATAGAGGGTATCTCAGTAAAAACAATACCAACAAAGCCTGCACCTTGCTTATTTTAATTTTGAAGACTGTTACTTAATATTGCATCCAAAGGTTGGTATTTCTGATGGTGCAGTTATGTAGCATTAGCATCTTCTGAGACCAAGTCCTAGAGCAGAGCTGTCCAACTTGTAGGTGGCCAGAGGGGACATCTATTCTTTGGACTGCATCAGGAGAGGCCGTGGGCTCCATGGGCCACATATCCCAGTCCATGAGCAGGCCAGGGCTTCCAGCTTGCCCAGACTTTTTCCAGTAATGCACCAAAAGCCAGACCTGAAGAAACCCACTAGAAATAAGAAGAGAATTTAGTATCCATTATGTCTATTCAGTCCTTGAATTATATTGAGTATAATCCCCTGTAGCCTGTAACTGGTTAGTAGCCAGAATTTCTAATAGCTCTTCTTGTTGGCAGCTAGATTGGGAGAGCTGGTCATGCCTCTGCTGCTTGCTACGGAGTAAATTTACTATAGGAAAAACTGAAATGAATTTACAGGGCCGATTGCTGGTGCAGCAAACTGGCTATGTAAGGAATGTAAATAAGAGTGTGAGGAATATGGATGTATCGAAGTGTCCTTATGAGAGAGACGCTTACAGATCAGAGGTTTTTAAAAGAGACCCCCCCCCTCCTCCCCCCTCTGCACCTCCTTTGCTTCCCAAAGTTTAAAAGAAACTGTGTGGAGGTGGCAGCAGCATTTCTATTCAGGCAGCATGGGGGAGTCGCTTGACTTCAACCTATTCTTCTGCTAGCTGCTCCCGGTAATATAGCTTCTGTTTCACAGCCCTTGAGACTGTGTTTTTAACTCTAGCTAAAAACATTAACTCAGGTATGAAAATAACTTCCAGTGAAGCCTGGGATGCAGAGTCAAGATGGTCAGGAAGAGTTGATTTAGTTTTACTTATCTGAAAGAGGTGTACATTATCTAGACTACAGGACTAAAGAAACAGCATCTTTTGATGATTTTTGCCTAGTGTTGTTTTTAATACATAACGTATGGTATAGCAAATTAATGCACATTCCAATAAAGTTATATTTGTTTTTACTTCAATCTTAAACTGAATGATAAAGCCCTAGGATGCCAGTGTATTAGTAATGCTTCTAGTTTGTTTTTACCTGGAGAAAAATGTGTGTGGTATATGATGTACTCCACCATCTACCCCCTACTTTGCAAAATCCTAGATCTACCCATGGATCCATTAATAAATGAAGGTATTTAAGCAGGGATGATTTAAAAGCAGTTAGGATTAGAAACTCCCTTTAAAAAATCTATATGCAAAAATAAAAATGAAATCAGCAGTATAGACAATTAAGAATCAAACAGGATCTCACAAAAATAGCAATTGGTAAAGAGAAATTAAGCTCTGTTAAGATGACCTTACTACTGGTATCCAGAACAGTATTCCTGAAAGTTTGGATTTGAATTTGTGATGTCTTGGCTCCACGCTGTTTGTTTTGGTGACAGTAAACTGTTTTATTAACTGTTTTTATTAGGTTTCTAATAAATTGGAAAATGCAGAAAAGCTACAAATTATATTCCTTTTGTACAGTCAAATCTGGATCATTTGTATCTGAGTGAGCTTCAGCCTGCTTATTTATCAGAGAGTTGTTGAATGAAGGACAAGCTGCTCATCTTACTTCAAAGGGTGCTTTTTCCCATGTCAGGTAGAGCTCACCAGCGGGCTTCACAGCTGTTGGCTGTGGCTATATCTACACCCTCCAGGCAGTTTGCAACCTTTTGTAGGGTTGTAAAGAACCTAGCATGCAAAGTATCTAGGGCTTACTGTATTTGTTTAGCAGGACAGAGGTTTAGGTAGTTTAGCTGTAGGATATCAACTGAAACAAAATTTTCCTAGTTTGTTTACCAGCCTCTTTAAAATCAAAGTGTTTCACGAGTACTGTTGCTAGGGAAGTCATAGTGATATGGATAAGAACTTCTTGTATAATAAAACCTGATTGTCATCTTGTATAATCAGACCTGGAGAGGAAAGGGGTTAGGAATTTGACAACCAGCTTCTTGATTAGCAAAATAATCTTAGTAGACTTGTAAGAGTAAAGTTGTTTAGAGTATCGTGTTTTATTCCTCTGTTTTCATTCACTGTGGCATTGTAAATCACTTTTATCATTGTGCAAGTTTCCTGGACTGCATTGCGTTGTCCTTTGGCTCAGAAAGGCAGTTTGTGGTGGAAATGTCAACACACTAGCAATTGGCCATGTGAAATGCAGACAGGATTTTGTTCTGACTTCTGAACTTTTAGCATGAAATGTCTTCAGTTCATATGGGGTCAATCTTAAGAAAATACAGCTGCTGGAAACTGGAGTTTTCAGTATCATTTGCTTAAAAGAACACTTAATTTGCATATCGTATATATATATATTTTATTGATTGGAATTGCATCATTACAGAGTTAATCCAGTATTAAAAATGTGTTGCATATTCCTTAATTCTGTTAACATTTTCTTTGGCCATAGTTGCTATTGTGTGTGCTTTTTGTTCAAACCTGCTAGATATCAGGAGGTGCAACTTCACAGTCAGGGCGGCTAGGATCTGGAACCAACTTCCAAGAGAAGTGGTGCTGGCTTCTACCCTGGGGGGTCTTTAAGAGGAGGCTAGATGTACACCTTGCCAGGGTCGTTTGACCCCAGTACTCTTTCCTGCCATGGCAGTGGGTCGGACTAGATGATCTACTCAGGTCCCTTCCAACCCTAGAAACTATGAAACTATGAATGCAAGACAATGTAAGGTCATGTATGCCACTAATGCAATCATCAGAGGGGCTTACAAAACTCTGTAAGACTTTGCTTTGCACTTTGGGTGATATTCAGGTGATGACATTGTATTATAGCTGAACTCTTCAGAACATCTGTGCTTAATCATTTTGAAGGCTGGTGAATTTCTAAATGAAACTGTACCTGTTCATTGGCGTTGCTTGCCAAATGTACCAGGTGTATCTTGTCATTCTCTTGATTTCCATGGGCAAAGAATGCTACCTCAAGGCTGTGGAAGTGAAGAACCAGCAGCAAAGAGATGAGATTTCTGTCACTTTTCCACTATGAAATGTTGTTTTTCAGGATTTAGAATAGTGTAGTCAAATTTTGTTCCTAACTGCAAAATTGCCACAGCATATCAAGTCTCGGCATAAGAACACACTTTTTGCTTCTGCAATAACATCAACAGTCTGTCAGACGTCTTTAAGCTTGTAATGGTGAAAAAAGCAGTAGATGCTAATGTTTTTCTTTTGTATTTGCATCTTTTAAAAATGGCTTTTAGTAAATTGAAATGTAGAGTAATTACAAACGCTTAAGGTTTTTTTGGTCTTTTTGAAGAGAAGCAGTTTACTGTGGTTGCTCAGCTTGTTTTCAATGATTTGTAAGTATTTGTAGATAACTTTTGTATGACAAGTGCACTGACTCAAAAAATGTATACTTGTTTTCATAGCAGGAGTTGGCAAATGTCAGAGATCTTGATTATCTTTCACCTTTTTCAAGATCATTGGGCAGGGGCCATCCATTAGGATCAGAGAAGCGTTTTCCACACTGAACATTTTATGAAAGTGAATGGGAAAAAGTGTACAGTAATAGTGTACTTTAGTTTCTCCTCATCTTTCACTGGTAAGGTAGAGTAACAATAAGAAGGGATTTTGGTGAATTTTTGTTTTGTATCGCTGGCAGCGTTATGGGTAGAGGCATGGTAATAAAGGCTTTTTGTTTCCTATTCAGAGTTCGGGTTAACCCTTGTCCAATTTCAAAAAGCCTTTAAAATGTAAGGCTTGTCTTTTGCCTAATTGCACGGATCTTCAGTGGGAAAAACTTTTTTTTAACTTGTTAACCATCATTTTGATGCAACTAGGCAACAAATTGTATTTTGAGGCACCATCAAGTCTTTTTGACTTCAGTAGCTTCATGGTACAGTTTTACATGTAGGACACTCACATATCTGGTAGGCTGCACTCATTCATCTTCAAGAAACAGATAACAGTTGTGAACATTTTTTAGCCTTGTAATATAAAGTTTTATGTATGGAATAATGAGTATTTTCAAAGACACTAATTTCTAATGTTTATTGCAAACTTTGTGATCTGCATTATAAAACTGGCTTGCTTAAGTTTTGTGTTAGACCTTTTCAGTACATTGTATTAGATGAAACAAAGGTATCAATGTGTTGGATTTCTTTTAATTAAAATTACATGGAATTGTTGGGAAGCTTACTGTAATCACGTCCTCACTTGCCACTGGTAAATGACTATAAACTAGAAATATTTAAATTATACATAATTGCTAGGTTCTTGACTCAACAATTTAGTTAGCTCTAGGGAGAGGGAACGAAAGAGAAAAAATGTTCATTAGGGCTTGGGGATTCAATCCAGTGTATTAAAAGGAATTGGATTATTCGGTTTACAGTGTTCTTAACAGATTCAATTTCAGCCAGAGATAATTGAAGTCTCGTCAAAGCCATGTGCATCACTAATACATACAGAGAGACATGGCTCCCAAGGGTTCAGTAAAACAATATAGAACAATGTGGAGTAGCTGTTCAGAGATTTAACTGCCATTTCATAGACTCTGCTTTTAATACATAGTGCAACAAACTTAGGTGAATACCTCTTGTTTAGTTTTTATAAGAATTAATGTTTTTTCAATTTTTTTTAAGTTGCTGTTTGATTTAATAACATTTTTTAAAATCAGTAACTGTGTGTTCTAGAAGGCGTCACTTTGTAACAGTGATCCCTCAATGTTTCTGTAATAGTACACTTCTAAAATTCTTATTATACCCTTGTTAAAATTGTTCATAAATATAGGTTTTAATTGGATTTTCCAGTTGGCAGCTAGACCAGGATATGTTCTTATCTGGAAATGTTAATTTTTGTACCCCTTCAGCTTATCATCTTTGTACAGGTCACAGTCACTTTCAGCTAACTGATTTGTTGCCCAAACTAGTTATTGCCAAGACACTTCTGCGATGATTGGCAGTATTTTAGGGGCTCTCCCTGTTTACCAGACAGCTCCTAACACAATACCATGGCCCATGAGCTTTCTTTGTGATGCAGGCCAAGATGGACTTCATTCTATTTTATTTCACACACATGTTTTAATGACGTTTGAGGGTATCGGTTACATAGGACTATGGAACCTGCTTCCTATTTCACAGAAACCAACAGGAACAGATTCCTCTGGAGGGCCATCATGACTCTGTAATTGCAAGACTCTTTTGAAGACTTTTATCTGATTTTAGGGTAAAGAGTCACCTGCTATGAATTCACAACCAAAGTACTTCAGATCCTTCCAGAAGACTAGATAGTTTATTTTTGGAGCTCATGCGGGAACCATAGGAATTGGGAGATTTTAGATAGGGAGAGGAAAAGTGAAATGACAGAGGAGGTGGACTTAAACAGGTTGACTCTTCTAAGAGCAGTACTACTACAGGAATTACAAGAATGACTCTGCCAAGCATCAACAGTGAGTCTCAGCTAAAGGGAAGACTGGTGCCCATTCTAATTTGAATTGTTCCACAAAACTCAGGAAGCTTCCAATTGTTTGTACTATATTCAGTCTTAAGTCTTCTAATAACTGTATGATATAAATTCAAATCTCTCTCAGGTCATGGTATTCAAAGGTGCCAAGCACATTAGTTCTTACCTTGAGTAGAACTTCATGTAAAAGAGTTGCACAGATTTCTAAAAAGATTTCAGGATCTGTACCTCATTCGAAAGGTCACGTGTGTTGTTATTCTTATAGATTCAGGTACTGGTTCCACAGTGGATAACAGCAGCATTGATTTGAACTTGTCCATCTCTAGTTTCCTCAGTAAAAATAAAGACACGGGATCAATATTTTTACAAGTAAGTGTAGACAATGATACATACTTATATCGCATCTTACACAGTTTGACTTTAAGTCTGATTCTGAGTTTGACCTTCACAACCAGAAATATCAACTAGCCAGATGTGAATCTGGGGGTCTTTAAGAGGAGGCTAGATGTACACCTTGCTGGGGTCGTTTGACCCCAGTACTCTTTCCTGCCATGGCAGGGGGTTGGACTAGATGATCTACTCAGGTCCCTTCCGACCCTAGAAACTATGAAACTATGACATTGTATGTGTCTAAGAATGTTGTTTGCCCACCAAAGCTCTATGTAGAAGGGGCTCTTCCAGAAATGCACATCAAGCCAGGACAGTAAAAACAGACACTGTCCTGCAGGATGGGGAGTTCAGAATTTAGGGATAACTTTGGCTAAGTACAGACACTCAAAAACCGGGAGGCTGAATCAATTAAATCTTTACTGGTTAGTCTAAACTGTGTAGATTGAACCAATAAGCAAGTGAACAGACATTCACTTTTGATTCTGGAAATGCAGCCACATGCCTGCAGTGGTTCAGGCCGGAATCCAGAGGGTGCTAGAACACACTTCCCTGCTCTGCTGGAGCAGACAGCTTGGGTCAAGGCTAGCCCTTCCATCTTGCAGCAGGGTAGGAGTTGCGAGAGAGGTGCAAAGCCTCCTGGGATGCTGAGGGACTGTGAAATGACTTGAATTTGGATGGGATCTGGGAGGAAAGTTCAATAAACCAGTTTAACCTAAATCAGTTAAGCCCGCTACTGTGTCCATCCAGGTTTATCTTAAACTGGTTTTGACCATTTTGATATTGGTTTATGTTCACTGAACTTCTGTTGTATTACAGATCTGAACCGGCTTCCAATCACTTTTACTGGTGTATGTGGAATTTCTGTCCCTAGCCTCAGTCTCTCAAGAAGAATGAATTCCCTGTACATGTTCTGCAGATCATTTCTAGTAATCTTTTACTAGAGCGAGGCAAACTAACTTTCATTTAGCTAACAAGGAGGGATATAGAAAATCAAACTGGAAGAGTATATGATTGTGTGAGGAACCCAGTTTCATTATTGCATGTAAAGAGCATGATAAATGGAAATGAGACTCTCCAGAGAGTATTTCTGATTTGACTGATATTGAAGAAAAAGAAATATCACAAGTGAGCCTATATTGGTGAGATTTTTAAGCACTATGGAAGGGTTTTAATAATCCTTGGAAAATAATCCAGTTATTTGATACTTACTCTGCTTCCAAAGGTTCCTCATCACTACTTGCCATACATTACAGTTGCTTATCTATTGCAACTTTGTATTTCTTCATTTATTGAGTATACTGCAACCAAGTGAGACCTGTTAGGTAGATTGCATTACATTTTGATTTTGTAGTTGTTGTGAGGCCTGGAATTTCAGCCCCTTCAGAACAAAACAGTTTGGGTAAATTCTGAGATTTCCCTGTATTCCATTAACCTGAAAGAGTCCTACTTGTGTTTCTGGAGTGGCTCATAACTCATGTCTGGGCTGTCACTTGTCTATAATTTTTTTTCCTGAAATTTGAACATGGTTCCATTAATATTTAGTAATAACTAGAGGAATGCACGCACACATGCATGCACACTATTTCTAGATTATTTTCCAGTAAGTTTCTTCAGATAAGATGTTTAATCTTCCATAGAGGAATTTAAGTACTTTATATTTTTATGCATAATAGAAGTAGAGAAAAGCTTTTTCCAGTATCAATATAGGGAATCACCCACTAGGGCCACTTTGACAACTTCTTAGAAAAGGTTCTCATAATGAAACAGATTATCAAACTTTGAAGGCTCCTTAGACACTCTCCAACCAGATCTTGAAGGTCACCGAAGAAATGATTGCAAATGTTTTAAGCACAATATGTCACAGTCTGACTGCAATTTCTTGTGCTGCAGTATTTTTTTACATTTGCAAATAGACAGAAATCCCAGTATTTTGCTTTGAGTCTTTTTACTTGTATCAATAATTTCTAATGGAGTGGTGAAAGATTTAGAAACTATATAGGTTGTAAGTGTTCATGGTTAACATTTTGGCATAATGAGGTGGAGTCAATAAGGAACAGTGCACATGCTATTTAGCATTTTGTTGCATCTTCAAGCCAGTGACTGCAAAGTACTTAGGAAAATTAAAAGATTAGGCCTCCACATTGCCCCTGTGAGAGAGGGAAGTATCCACGTTTTATAGGTGGGGTAAATAAAGCACAGAGAGGTAGAATGATCTGCAGAAGGTCACACAGAAGCATCAGGTTTGCAGAACAGGAGGGAGCAAAAGCAGCAATTCTTTCATCTTCTCATTTGCTGGGATCCTCTAAACAAGGTATCATCTGGGAGACGTGAAAAGTCTAGACCTCCACAGCTTAGGGTCCTCTTTCCTCCTTTATCAGAGATTTAAAGTAATAGGGAAGAACTATTTTAGACCCTTGACAATACTAAGCTAAATCTTGATTAATATGCTGTAAACAGGTTGGCTTATGTCTGCTAGCAGGCAAATCATTTGCTGCTATTTTTGTCTTGGGATCAGTTGTGCCTTCATTACACAGCTTTGAGTAAAAGGCCATGTAGACTCATGGAGCCTTGATTCTTTTCCCCTTTCTTTTACTGCCCCGCTGCAGTTTGGGTAGCTGGGAGCTAGGAATAGAGAATGGGTGCCCCTCTTCTTCCCAGCTTTTTCTGCTTCCTTTGGGCTATGTCATGGTTCCAAAAGCAAAGTGAGGAGATGTTCAAGAAATGTAGTTATCTATTATCCTTTGCCGCAGGTGCAAAGTAGGTGAAGCTGCTTGTGTCCTAACTTCCCAAATGTAGTGGCTAGGCACAATCTAGCCTTTGGAATTAGTATAGATTTTTTTTTCTAGGTTGACATAAAAATATTATTTCTCAGAACTTATTACCTGGCTGGTGGCTTTACTGTATCTAATCCTGTATCTGCAATACACCAAACACAGATATTTTAAAATAAAAATGTTACTTTCCTGTCTCATCAGCACTTGGAGAGATTATGGATTAACATACTACTAATACTTGATATTCTCCATAGTACTTGCCTAGTAATTCTTTTTCTTGGAAGACATTTTCCAATAACTACAGAAAACATATCTTTTAATCGTATTGTTCATTTCTACATTGAAATACTTAGAACTGTTGATCATCATTTCTGTATTATGCACTCTGAGTTTTTTGTAGTGATGCACTCTGTGAGTTTTGATTTGAGGCAGGGAGACCAGATTAGTGTAGCATTCCAACTTTTCCAAAACTCTCGCAAAACCAACCACATGAGATACAAGTCAGAGATCTTTTGGACAAGGAAGAATTGGGCTCAGATAAATGAGAAAAAAAAATCTGGTTTGACCTTTGAAAACATTCAGAGGAACAATTAGCATTTTCTGAGCCTGTGATCACTGATAACCCAGTTACTACATGCCCATTATTCATCAGGAGACATCTACAGTTTTGTGGTATTGCTTTGAAAGCTGAAATGTAGAAAAACAGTTTAAATTAAAAATGAAAAGGCACTTTGCTCTTGTGATGTGAACCTTTTATAAGTGGCGTAGCACTTCAGCCCTTTCTGTATTTTCAGGTGGATAGTATATTAACTCCACAACTAGAAAGAAAAAAAATATTACTTGCATTAGAGCATTGTCTTTTGCATCACTCGTTAAGGATCTCTCGTTTGACAGGGTATGTCTGCTGGGTTGCTCCACTTCTGGTTCTTTCATTCTCCCCGAGGTTCCCAAAGTAATTGCTGAATTTTAAGCATATGAGTGGTCCCATTAACTGCAGGAGGGCTGTTTGTGTGCGTTGCTGTTTGGTGCCTATATATGGCCAAAGATACACTGTAGCGATGGTTGGGGGAGCATGCAGAAATGAGACCTCAATTTACATCTTTATTTCAGAGGGGTTCTCATGATAAGTTCCCTTCCAACATCACAGAAAAATACCTTTTCATCATCTCTGTTTTGGGGGACAGTAGGTGAAACCAGTTGGCTGAAGGCTCTGGTCCAGAAAATGTAATGTTGTCAACGCAGAACTTTGGACAGTACCACCGATGTATTGGTACATCATGAAACGATGTATTTTGCTAATATTAAATCAACCTGCAGAGATTGAGGCAGGGAAGGAGGAACCACCACCCCCTTGGTGCCCACTGGACAAAATAATACGTGATCATATTCATTGCTATTTGCATAAAAGCAAAGGCAGCAAATGGAAGGCAAACACTGTACATCTCAAGTATGCCAAGTCCACACATGTGATTACTGAATTAGCCAAAATACTCAGCATTCTGGCTAATGATTCCTAAATTAGGAGAACTATGCTTTGAATCTTTCACAAGAACAAACAGCTTTTCTATCAGTAATGGAAAGTAACCGCAGTGGGTTTCCTCACTCAGGACTGGTAAACTTGCTGTAGTATAAGGTTTACCAGAACAATTCAGATTGTTTCCTAGGACAGGACAGGGACAGAGTGACCCTGCTGGGTTATCTCACCTCCCCCACCTGTAAAACCAGGCATGTCTGAATGTCTGTCGCATTTCAACTTTCAGAACCACCACTGCAGAAGAACCTGTTTAGAAGGACAACTTTCAAAGAAGGGAGTTTAGGAAGTCAGAGCCTATCTAGCTTCATGTAAAGTATTTATAAGGTGCCTACTGCTTTCAAGTCAAGACAGTCCCGAGGCCACTGTGACCATTCGGGCACCTTAGATGCTGTAACAAGCCTCCCAGGTTAGTTGAGTTGCTTTGCATCATTGGTGAATCTTTGGGCAGAGTGACCTGGTGGTACCCGTCTCCTCTCCAGATATGGACAGCCGTTGGCTTGCAGGGAGCTCATCCGCCTGTTGACAGGTCTTGTTTTCAGTGCTGCTGGGTGCCCACACGCCCTCCTCACCCAGGCTAGCCCAGGTAGGGGCGCCGGTGTAGTTGCCGGCAACCCAACCATGGAACAGGCTGTACTGGTTTACATGGTACCAGATAGCAGACCAAGAGAGGCCTATTGCTCTACTATGTAAAAATATGAAATAAAACATTTTGTGTGCAATGCTAGTAACACATCATACAGTGGACTGTTGAGCTAAAGGGAGATGGGAAAGCGAGATTGAAGGTGTTCTTCTGGACCAGTGATGCAGCTTTCATTTTATATTGTTGCCAACCTGTTTTTTTTTCTTAACTGAAACTATTTCAAACCACTCTTTAACTATAGGTACATAAACCTGAATACTAAGGCTCTTATTGTCTTTTCAGTAGAATGTCCTGGATAAATGCTAGTGAAGTTGGCCAAAATTATATATTTGAACTACTGTAGTAATTTCCTTACCTTAGATGAAAAATTTAACTGATTTTTCTAGACTGGGACTAGAGAACTGCTACTGATGTAATTTTTACATTCCTTAAAGAAATACTGTTGCCACGTTTAAAGTTTCAGAAACATCCCCATTTCTGTGATTCTTTTTATTATTATTTTATATCTCTGGCTCCAATCTTTTATTGCTTGGGATTTTACCTATTTTTCTCTCACTTGAGGCCTCATCTTGCAAACTTCAGAATGATCTCAGTTTAGGGATTAGGTCACAGAAGTTGGTTATAAACTTGTGTTTACGACCTCAGCATTTGTAGGGCTGTGATGTCATAAACGATAAAGCAGAAAATAAACCAACAAGATTTTGTTTTTGTACAACTGTTCCTAGTCATAAAATGAATCAGAAGAACCCAAAAAGTAGCAAATGTAGGAAGTGTCACTAAATCAGATTGTAGGCACTAGGTCTGGAGAAAACGAATAGGAGTATACTTGGTTCATAACTGACCAATAGAGTTCCAGAGGCACCGATTCAGAACTCGCAATATCCTTTTTAAAATCTGGATTGTGTTCTAATAGAATTTGTGTCACTCGTGATGTGGTAAATACGTCCTTGGGGACATCAGTAAGGAACAGTTGCATCAACTAGTGTCTGCCTTTCTATGGAGATCTGATTATGGTGTACAATTACAAGCAGCATTTTCGACATGGTTACAGTAAAGGTTACAAGCACTCTTTGGATCTGAAATTTCATTCTGGAGCAAGAGGTCCCCAGGGGCTGGTTTCATTTATTTAATTACATTGTACAAGGCTTGGGTAATAGTTTTAGATCAAAGTATAAGAACCTACTTCCAGGCAAATGTGTAGTATAATTCAAAGTGGTAAATTGCTAAACTCTTTAACGTTTGTTTCATAGGACAGAATGATATAGAGACATAGATTGAAATGAAATAGGAAAAGAATTCAATCCTTATATTAAAATCATAAATAATCAAATGGAAAATGTAACTTGCTTAATTTTAAAAGCAAAAGATCTTTTTTGAGAGGATTCTGCTATAACACTAAATGAAATAATTCATAGAAAGCCTTTTTTTTTCTTTTCTGGCTGCCACGTAACAAAGAGGCTGTGTAATATTTTAATAAAATCATTTTGTTGCAAAGGAATCTGTACCTGCACTGAGGTACAAATGATTTAATATTTCAAAGCTGTCCTTAATTAAGTTTTGTCATGATTACAGACTATCTGCACCTTTCTGGTCTTTTCGTGTGCACCCCACTCACATGGTCCTTATGCTCTTGGAGTTGGTCTGTGGGCTGCAACCTTCCTCCTTCCCAACCATTTTAACACCGCAGGTCCAACTGTACTTGGTATCTATCAGCTCTTTCACGCAGGGAACCCCTGACCAGTCAGTTGATTGAAGTGAATCAAAACCAGTTTCTCTTAAACCAAGCATCATGGATTCATTCCCCCGGGGTTCCAAACTTGAATAAAGCAAAGGGTATAAACAATAAAAGGCCTAGATATCTGGATCTGTTTCAAAACATAACTTAGAAAAATTGGCAGGGAAAGATTATCTCAAGCCAGCTGACCCCCTGTTTCTGGGTAAGAGAAATACACCATCGTGTTCATGCCATGTCAGCTTTCGTTCCTACTTCAGGGACAATCTCTGGTCACCCATGTAGTTCCTACTCTTTGGACGTGTCTACACATTCATTAATGCGCTGTAGTTACAGCGCATTAAGTTCAGTACTTGTATAATCAAGTACTACATGAATGCACAGTAGCTGGCATTACTGCAGAGTAGTGCTGGTGCGTGCTTTTGTAGAGATGCTGCTGCACAGTAGCCTAATGCCACACAGCATATTAGCACTGTTTGTGCTGTGACATGCCACTGCACGGTATCATTAGGCTTCTGCGCAATCAGTGTCTTATGTAGACACGCTCTTTGAGCATGGAGTCTTTTAAGGCTTGTTTCTTCTAAACCTTGGCAAAACAGTGGTTGTATCAGCACTGGTGCAGAGGACCTGTCTCTTCACATCTATGAACCTGGGTGCTGTTTTTGAGTATGAGTGGAGACAGCTCTTTTGTAGGCTATTGTTTTACCTTTAATAATCCTTTTGATCTGATCCCCAAGCTAGCCATTCACTGTTTAAATAAAACAAAAAACAAGCAAATGCAGATATTTCCAGATCATCATACGTACGTATATAGCCTTTTTTTAAAATACATTTTTTTTTCTTAAATAAAATCGAGAAAGCAATTTTATTTGATCTTCCTCCTAACCTGGAGTTGTTGGATAGTTTTCCTTCTTCCTGCTCCTGAGATTTGTGTTTGAGGCATGACACAATTGCTCTGTTCACCTTAGAGTTTCAAGGGGAAAAGAGAGGGAGGCAGGGAAGGTGTGTATGTGTGCATTTTCTCTATTTGTAAGAGCTCTCTGAGGGGTCTGCTATCTTGTGTATTTTTATTTCTTCAGTAACAAACAATGAAGATTCAATCATTCTCTTGGCTGAATGAAAAGTTGTGACACGTCTCAAAATGTAAAGCTTCATTGTCTTTCACTTTCTTAAAATATAGTCTTTCTAAATGTATAATACAGGTACAGTACCTTTTAATATTATTTCAACTTTTACTGTTTGGAATAGGAGAAAAGACCAAAATTGCTTCCTCCCCCCCCCTCCCCCCGCAACAATTAAAAATAAGGCTCAATTTGGTTTAAAAAAGGCCCTCTTACAAAGGAAAGGAAGAATGGGCAAATGAAGGAACTATCAACTTTAGGTTTCTCTTTAGTGCCTGTGAGTGTAATCTTGAAGTACTTTGTCCTATATTTAAATTTTACAGCTACATCAGCAAATATTTAGGAGGGAGCTGATCAGGCTCCATGTCCCAGATTCAGTACGTGTAGTTTCCCTATTCCATGCTCTAGGGATCTAGTTAAATCAATTACTATAATAGAATGTAAATGCTGAAAGTTAGACATGTGCTAAAGTGCCTTGCTTAATCGGGACCTGTGTGGCTATATCAGTTATGTAGTTTATACTTGCATCCTGCCTTTTGCCAGAGTCAGGTTGAGTCAGGCAAAACTGTCTTCTAATTGTTCATATTGCATTGCTATTAATGCACTCTAACTTTGAATACTCACATCTTTGGATATGGAAATTCCTCATATATGTTTGGCAATAGGATTTATAAAGTCATGGTACTGGTTTCCTAACAACACACAGATAGGAGCCTTTCTAGTAACTGGTTTGTGGTGCCTCATTGTTTTTACTTGTCCTTGCTCCACAGCACTACTTGTCACAAGATAGGAAATGGTTTTTAACCCACCATCACATGAGACTTCCAACTCCAGAAGTTCCTTTGCTCAGCTCAGACAAGTCATGGATGCCCTGGATGAGCCACCTCTGTGGGCCACCTGTTTATGCTTTGGGGTAGGCCGTCCGAGAGAAATCTGACTGTTTTCTGTGTCTTTCTGAAAAGTGAAAGTGAATGAGGATACTGTATTCATGGCAGACATGGAGAATCTTGCAGTTGCTATCTAAATCCCATGTACATCCCAGCAGCTGTAGAGCAGAACAAGGATCAGTTCGCCTTCCAGCTCTAGTACAATCAGTAATGGTTGCAGAGCTTCTGTGTGAAGTAGCAGGTTCTCCAGCAGCTGTGCAAAGAGCTTGCTCCAATCCTCTAGTATAAGAGTACGTGGCTTAGCTTGTATGAGTGCGGACATGGCTTGCTGGTGTTGTCTGAACGGTAGATACCCATGCCTAGCCAGTTTGTTTCTGGCAAATTGACTAACTCTCTGGTTGCTGGTGAGACGAGTTTTGTGATGGTGATTTAAAGTGATTTACTCACAAGTGTTTGTCATTAGAAATGTGCTTGAAAGAGAAGCTACCTGGTTTTTAGAAGATGCCAGACTGCGGGAACCACTGCTGGAATGCTCATGCCCGTAGCCTATCTTCCTAAGGAGAAAGGGAACCTGTTCATCAGAAGGAAGTACTTGTCCCAGGTCCTGCCCACATTCATGAACACCAATTGGATAAGTACTGGCAAGATTATCAGGTGTTCACATGTTGAAATTGTTATCAATGCAGTTTCAATGAAAAATATGATGAATATGTATGACTCTTACCCGGACCACATAGGCTGTGGGGGGAAAAAATCAGGCACGTTACTGGTGCAGGTTGCTGGTGAAAAACATGGACTAGGAGTGCTAAAGACAAGATGAGACTGCCTACAAAACAATTTGGATGCAAATGTGGAAAGTGCCATTGATATATTTGTGGTGCCGATTGCATCCTGCATAACATCTGTGAGGCTAGAGATGAATATTTTCACATGGAGCAAACCCAGGAAACTGATGACTTGCTTAACCAGTTCACACAACCAGAAAGTGCACCCATCTATACTGGCACAGGTTCAAAGGAGACAAGGGAAATTAGGGATGCCATATGTGCTCCCCTCCTGGCCACGCAGGGTGATATTAATGAGTAATTCATTGCAAATGCAGGTGGTGTCTTCTTAATTATACCTTTCTATGTGGCCTGCTATGCTAATTTTTTCAATAACCTTTGTACGTTTAATTTTGAAATACAGTAGAGTGCCTAGAAGGAGGAACTGCTCTAATTTTGTACAAGAGACTCCCTAAAAATTAATTTTATGGTCCCTATTGGATAAAGCCTTTTTGTTTTGTTTTGCTTATTATCAATTTAAAACTTAAATCTCTGCATTTGGCTTTGGACTCATGGGGTATTGTATAATTTAATTTTCAAACTGATTGGTTTTGTGATACTGTAATGAAATGCTTGTGTGTAGATGTGGATACATTTTCCTTGCAAACAGTTTGAAAACAACCGGTACTACTCACAAATAGTAGTTTATTGTGCTAGCAAATATCAAAAGCATAATGTAGCTTAAAGTATCCTTTTCAAAGACGAGTAAGCCAAGGTGGAAAACTAGCATTACACCTGTTCCCTTCATAGTATAACAAAAGTGGGTGAAATCCAGCAGCCTCCATGGTAATGGCATCCAGTCCCTATTGTAAAGAATCAGAGAAGCAGGGCTGGCGGGGACCTCTGGAGGTCATCTAGTCCAACCCCCTGCCTGAGACAGGATCCTACCATCCTATATAGGTCCATAATCTCATAGTAAAAATACAGTCAACCCTGACACAACACAAGACATAACACCCTAACCTGCCACAAGTAAAGTGGGGTGGGATGGACTATGGCAGCCAACATCCTGCTTCTGTAAAGGTTGTTAATATATGCTCAGGAGATCCCAGGAAGAGGGCAACGATGCCCCCACTAGAAAGGAAGGCAAACCCTCCCACAGTCCATACCAGTCTGACCATGGGGTAAAATTACATCCTGACCCCAAAAATGGCAGGCAGTCTGATCCTGAGCAGAGGGACTAGACCATCTAGCCAGGAACCTCTGGTTTTAAGTCCCAGCAGGAGCATTGGCATTGGCACACCCCAGTCGTCAAAATCCTCAGCTGTGGCTGACGCCATCACCCAGTGCCGCAGAGGAAGGCTTAATTTTGAAATACAAGCTTTATTGGAAATAAAAAAAGAACCCCGGACACATGTAGCAGCATTCCCTCCCAGGCCTATGTGGCAAACAGCAAATCTTAGAATCATAGAGAAGTGGGGCTGGAGGGGACCTCCAGAGGTCACCTAGTCCAACCCCCTGCCTGCGGCAGGATCATCCCTGTCCAAACTACTGTCTAAACTCTGCATAAGACTACTGTTGAGCCTGACACAAGACGGACCTAACACCCTAACCTGTTGCAGGTAAGGCAGGGGAACTATGGCAGACAATGTCGTGCTTCTATGAAATATTGTGAATATATGCTCAAGCGATCCCAGGTAGAGCCAAAAGCATGGGAAATACTAGGGGTGTGCAAAACGGGCCATATTCAATTCGAATTCGGCCGGAATTGGGGACAGTGATTTAATTCATCGATTCGGATCACTGTTCCTGATTCGATTCAGCCAAATCCAAATCTGAAGATTTGATGCTGATTAGCAGAATCAGCAATTTGGCCATAGACACAGCTTTAAATGTTTTTTCTACATACCTCAAGGTACCAGGTGTGGCTCATGAACGCAGCAATGGTGGGGTGGATGGAGCATCCCACAGGAGCACGGGGGTCCCTTCCGCGTGTTTGGCGGCAAACCTGGAAGTGGACCAGAAGTACTTCCGGTCCACTTCCGGGTCCACTGGGGAGCACACCGGGGGGGGCCCCCCACACTCCCCAGCTCAGCGATTGGCCATGGGGCAACCCTGGGTGCCCCCCAAGACCCAGGAGGCACCAGTCACTGAGCTGGGGCAGTGCGGGGCCCTGCATGTTCCCTGGCGGACCCGGAAGTGGACCTACTGGGCTGCAGCTTCAAGCCATTGGTCACCATCCTCCTCTCTGCAGCAAGAGAGAAAAGTTGCTTTCCCTCTTCTTTATGGCAGCCCTTCAAGTATTTGAAGACTGCCATCATGTCCCCTCTCAAGTGTCGGCATCACCCCTCTCATTTTTCTTTTCTGTCACTGCATTCGGCAAGCAACGTGCACATTTGCTCAGGCACCGAGTGTCTGGGCATTATATAGTACACACACACAGAGCAGTTCTTGGAATTGCACAAAGGAATTGGAGACGTTTTTAACTGTGGAACAGTCTTCAAGGTGTGATAGTGCATGGGGGAGACGTGAAGACCAGGAATTTGCACCTACACACATCTATTTGAGCTCCTGTTAACTATACGTGTACAGTTCTGCCTCCTTTTCAGGAATCGTGGGGCTCCTACAGATGTGCTGTGAGGCTGCTCCAACATGCTGTAAATCCAGCACATCAGAGCAGACTCGATCAATTAATTGAGTCTGCTAGAGCACAGAAATTAATGTGCTTCAGCAGCTTTCAGTGTCATGTGTATCAGTGTCCCCATGCTGAAAAATAGTGGCAGCGTGCTTTAAACTAAAGCTTGTTCCATAAGCTTTAGTTCAAAGTACCCCACTGCCATTTTTCGACATGGGGATGCTGATGCATATGATACTCAGGTGCTTTTAATTAGTGCAGTTTGCTAATTAAAGTGTCCCCTTCTAAATGCCCTTAGTAAGTGTCTGGTTCTGCTCTTCCTGTGCCTACGGGATTTCCTTGTAATCCACATCCCTCACTGCTCCTCCGATGACCTTCTGATTAACCTGGTCATCTGTGCTTTTCTTTAGTTCCTTTCTTAGTTGTGGGACCAGATAGATGGCTGGTCCTTCAGATGTCAAAATACCTTTAGAAGCCGTGAGAGATGGAAGCAGGTGTTACTTGTTTTGGACTGATGGGGGAGGGATGATAAAAAGAAAACCCTCCTCACTTTATAGGAGGACAGTTGGAAAAGTGGTCTCTGGAATAAAAGCAGTAATAAGATACGGTCTCTGGTATCAACTGAAAATATGTGGGAATCTTGTGAGTGTAGAGCTTATCATGGACAGAGTTTAAAGACAAAAAAGCAGCATATTCAAGTGGCACAATCCACTTCAGATAGAGCTTGTATTGACCCACAAGGTTTCTGCTTTAGCTGTATTTACTGATTTAGTTTTTCTTTATCAAGAGACAGATTGCTTCTTGTACCTTTGCTGCATCCTGTGTTTCTTTCATTGAGGAAATGGTTCTTGTCTTCTTTCATTACCAACAGTCTTATGCTGATATAGTTTATTTCCTATTTTGTGGGGATTTTTACTTCCTATTTTATCTGTTATAGTTTAAATATGCTATTAATTATCTTGGGAGTCTTTTCTCTGGAGGTCTCAGCTAAGGATGCATATTAAAACCCCCTCAATTTTAAGGAATCTATTTCTAATCCCTGTTACATGACTAAGAATGCTGCCAGCGACCTTGTACCCCTCCTTCTCAATCGCTCCATATTATTGTCCGGCCAAGGATGTATGGACACAGTATGGGGAAATAGAAACAGCTTATCTTGTCGGTGGTATTTAGGAGCGCTACAGAATACCGAAAGGCAATGTTTACAAATGTCCACTGGCCCAAGCATGACCATATCCATCTTACTATAACCTCCAGGACCATTTTACCACCGGGTAGGACTATTAGCCTAAAGAAACTGACGATTAAGAAAATCAATATCAAGCTGGGAAGGCTCGTGAAAAATATGGAATTTTTAACGTAGATACCCATTTTTGGTCTTATTATGAGATGCTTCTTTCTGATGTCTGTGCTGGTGATTTGCATTGATTGGGCACATTTCTCACATCCATAAAGCTCCATTCAGCCCCCAGAATATTTCTTGGAAACTTATCTGTTCAAGAGCTGTTCTTTGGAAAATGTCTTTCTTTAGAAGGTGTGGGGAGGGGAGAAATCTCAGCATTCTGGTGGGAAGGTTGAAAACTCTGCAGTTTTTCTAAAAGACAGTTTTTCAGAGCAGAGCTCTGGACAGGTTTCCCTTTACAGATTGCCAGTTACCCCTTAGTGATGGGGAGTGATTGCTAATGAGTGCTGCGAGGCTCCCAATCCATTCACTCCACACAGCTCCAGCCCCTGAGTGATTAAGTTTTGAGCGCTGGCTAAGAAATCCAGCCACAGCTTCTTGCTGAAAAGTAGTACAGAGCATTAAGACTGTTAGAGTGAACAGTCTTGAGCTCTAAAACTGTTGTTCAGTTTCTCTTGATCTGAGTAGGTTCTAGCTCTTGCTTTGACTCTCACCTGTTTGGCTTACTTCTTGGGCATAGCCTTTTTCTTTCAAATATCTCATCACAGAAACAGCACATCATGGGCCCCGTACGCTAGGCTCTTTGGGGCCAGTGCTGCTTTTAAGACCTTCCAACAGCACCCAACACTCCAACTTCATTTACAGGTTTTCTCTTGAGGGGGAAAATTCAAATGTTACTTTTGCATTAACTAAAACCTTTGCAAAAGGATTTCTGTAAACAATTGCAGGGCATTAAAGATTAAGATCCAAGCAAAGCAATAGAATACCTGCATACTACTTCCTGCTTCAGTTTCCTCACCCTTCTTGAGATCTCTAAGACGTGATCAGAGACTGATAATGATCCCAGGATTCTGCCTGTCACTATTCCGACTTACCAGCTGGAGGCAGCTCTCCACACTGCCAGCTCTG
>NW_017729016.1:18482078-18486803 GCF_001723915.1 Gavialis gangeticus
CAGAAACAGCACATCATGGGCCCCGTACGCTAGGCTCTTTGGGGCCAGTGCTGCTTTTAAGACCTTCCAACAGCACCCAACACTCCAACTTCATTTACAGGTTTTCTCTTGAGGGGGAAAATTCAAATGTTACTTTTGCATTAACTAAAACCTTTGCAAAAGGATTTCTGTAAACAATTGCAGGGCATTAAAGATTAAGATCCAAGCAAAGCAATAGAATACCTGCATACTACTTCCTGCTTCAGTTTCCTCACCCTTCTTGAGATCTCTAAGACGTGATCAGAGACTGATAATGATCCCAGGATTCTGCCTGTCACTATTCCTACTTAAAGCTGTCTTCTCTTTTAAAATATTTATTCTCTCTCCCTCTCACCCATGTAGTCAGTGTCCATTAAGAGGTTGGAATTCTGGTGCATCTCCTTTTCCTTCTTACCTTCTCCTACCCAGCTCTGCTTTCTGGTTCTGGTCTTTTCTTTCACTAAAATTACTGGTGAGATCACCTTTTATAGATTTGCAGTCCCCTGTGGGATGCTGATAAACCTTAGAGTCCCCATCAAATCAGTTGCTAAGTTACCGGACTACCTGCATGGACTGGTTCTTGTGGATAGCAAATCAATTCACTGAACGAAGGTGCCAGCATTTGAGTAGAAATCAGCAGTTTTTAACAGCCCTTCATAGCTAGCTCTGTGTCAATATGTCTTGTAATTTCAGTCCAAGATGGAGGTAGAAATAAGACAATTGTCCTTCTTATTGTCCTTCCTACGAAAGGAAGGACAAACCAGCCTTGCAGTCTGAGGATGCAAAACTCCGTATGCATTTATAGCAAATAGAATTTGTAAGTTGTACATAGTTCTCAAAATATCACATGGCTTCTTTTTCTTCAGGAGTGGCTCACTCTTGGGACTTTGGTGGGAAATCAGGCTATAATGCTCAATTGTCTTATTTCCCATTAACATTACTTTGTAACTCCCCACTCTCTTTTAAGATCAGTGAAGAAACCAAGACAGGAGACCATCCAATCTTCATATCATAGGAGGTAGAATAAAGACAGGGTTATGTGAATAGCTCCATTTACGTAAATAGAATCATAGAAAATGATGGTTGGAAGGGACCTCAGGAGGTCACATCTAGTCCAACCCCCTGCTTAAAGCAGGACCAGCCCCAACTAGATCAATCCAGACAGGGCTTTGTCAAGTTGAACCTTAAAAACCTCCAAGGATGGAAATCCCAATCGCTGCTAGAGACTTTGGGCACAGGCAGAAGTGCAGTTCCCGGGTCTAACTCCTGGCACTTCACAGAAAGTTCCATGATTTAGATCAGTCCTCCTAACTCAATAGACATTAGCTGTTGGGGCAGAAGGGTAGGGGATCAAGCCCCAATTTGGAGTTGATGTAGGGAGAGAGGCTGCATCTCTGCAGCCTCTTCCCCTTGCTTCCCCGCCCCCCAGCTCCTGTGCTGACTCAGGATGGGAGGGGGAGAAGGCAGGGGAGGGAGGTCCATTCTGGGTTTCCCCCAGCCATGCTGGGGGTGGGCTGTGGATTGGAGCTGGCTCCCCTCCCCCACCACCAGGTGGGCAGCTCCAATCCATGCACCCCGCTTCCAGTGCAGCTGAGGAAACATCAGAATGGACCTCCCTCTCCTGCCTTCTCCCCCTCCCGTCCTGAGTTCTACATATTGTACAAGTTAATAAACCACTTTCTGTTTAGATGCTTAATGGCTATGATTAGATAGGAAATGACAACACATCCTGAATTTGTTTTTAAGGATGTAATATGTTGAGAGGAACAAGTCTTTCTTTTGATTTAACACTGCACATCCGTTGAAAGGATATAACATTACTCGTTAATGTACAGAAACCATTCTGCAGGCAGTGTTCTATCCTTAGCATCACCTTTATGATATCCATTATATTATCTTGGAATGAATTAGAAATCTTTTAAGGGAATTCTTGAATCTTCTGGGATTGTTTTATGAAAGCTAATGGGAATATATGAGCATAAGGGAATATATGAGCATCCATTAATTTCAAAATCATTTAACTATGAAATATGAGAATCCTAAGCATATCTGTATTCAACAATTAAATGTTGATCTCAGGACAGTCTGCTTGAGGTTGCAGTTACAAGGTTCAATAAGAAAATGACATCGTATTCATTAAACACATATCAAATGGGAAAACCCCAGTAGGCTGTTTATCACTGAACCCTAAAGAATATCTTGGGCTATTAAAATAAAATACTGAACAATGAAAAAAGTGGGTAAGAGAATGGCTTTTTAAGCATTTACTTGTTTGTCATTGAGATATGTGATGGTGACTTTTCCGTTAGCAAAGATAACTGCAGTCCATTTTCTCAAACTTATCAAAGAAATAAAGTTTCCCGAAACTATAAAATGGCAGAAAGAACACAATAAACATATAAACAAAAGAACACTTCTTGAGCTCCGTCTGCCTAGCTACAAAATACAAAACATCTCTGGTTATCCATCAGTGCTTAAATTAACCGGGTAATAACCTTTTTTTCCAAATAGACAAATGCATATAAGAATTTTATACTCGGTTTCAAATTCACCTTGGATATAAGTTTAATATGCACATCAAAAGGAAATGAGAATCTAAGCAAGCACCCAAGTACTTAAATTCCTGCACAGAGTTTAAAAATACCCCATCAAGGAAATGAATGCTGATAGAGCCTAAGAATGTTCTGATTTGCATCCACTGCCAAATAACATACACAGGGGTTTTTAGGCTTTCAAAGCAGCATATTCTTTTATTTTTTAAGGTTAAAAGCTGGCAAAATCAGATTATAAATCTTGCAGTATATACTTAAATTAATACAACTGAGATGATGATAAGGTGTCATTATTATATCCATATCATTTTAGTGCCAAACAAAAATTAGGGAGCTCATATAAAAATGGAAATTAAGGGACTGAAATGGACTCTTATGGGATTTTTTATTTCAGTGTCACTACAAAATGAATTTTAAAAAAAGTCCTACGTTTTTTGTAATCTCAGGTATTGGGGTTTCATCTGTTATAGTTGTCAAACAATAAGGGAGTAAAAGGCATTAAGGCATGCTGGCTCTTAGGAGCACAACAGCAAAGGTATTCTAGTAGATGTGGAATGTTCTGGGTAGAATTGTAAGGATGTCTCCTGCAGGGTAATGCCGACAGCTGTCCTGTTACCAGGTTCTGCACCCCCTTTTCACATTGATCAATATTACCCACATTGTCCTGGTGGCATTACTCAGGTAAGTAAGAACGGTTCAACTTTGAAAAGGGTTGCAGAAAGGTTTTGATTGGAGCATTCTGCAAGAGTTTCTTTTTTCACTATATACTTCAGCTGTATACTTCTCTTGCTCACTCAAACCTTGGGATCTGCACAAGGCAAATAATACATTTCCATTTCTATGGTTCAGATACCTTTTCATTTTTTGCCACATAAAACAGCAGGTTCTTCTCCTACATCCTAAGTCAGTGTTAATTTGAAAATAATCATTTACCAGAGATGCAATTTCTTGTATAAATTTCTCAATTTTTATATTTTTGTCAGATTGGTAACAGAAAAAGAGGTGTATATTAATTTGAACCAAAGGGATTTAATACACAGAATCATGAACGAAAGATGTGGAAAAGACCTGTTAGATCCAGCAGTCCATCATCTGGCAAATTCAGAAAAGTATCAGATTCCTTAGCCAGAGTTCAAATACTGGATGTTAATTCTGGCTTCAGAGATTCCTTCTTTTGACCAACCATGATATGATTAGGAGTTCTGTGTCCTTTTACCAGTGTATTCCTAAGGGTTATTTTTTTTTTCCATATGCATTTAGCTTAATGGTAGTTTTGCACCAAGGGAAGAAGAGTCATTTTCTTAATTGGAAGAAGATCTGCAGATCCATGATGGTGGGTCTCTGCTAGGTAGGTTTAACCTTGGAGGCAGACCAGAGGTGCCAATCAGAGGCTTGGGAGGTGTGGCTTTGCCTCGGAGAAACCTCCAATCTTTCTATCTGCCTTTTTATTAATAGCTCTTCCCTACTTCTGAGCAAATTCTACCAAAAAAAAAAAAAAGTTAAAGCCTTTGGTTGGCTTAATATATAAAGGCTGGTGTAATTTACTTTTATTAGCAAAGATGATTCCTTTCTTCCTCATAGTTTTTGGGATTCTTCATGGAGTGCCACATGCAAAAGAAGACTGTGAAGAAAAAGGAAGCCAGCACTTCCCTGCTCTTGCTTTCAGAAATCCAGGCCCTTCCAAATCCTCAGGCTAGTGCAGGAATGCCTACTCCCCAAGCAGTGTTATTTTGAGGAAGCAGCAGCCTGAGCGGCAATATTCCTGGACCAGGTACAGACAGTGGCCTTGGGCCTAGCATAAGCAACATCAGCTTCCTTCTCTCCACTGCTTGAATGGTGCACAGGTTGGAGTGCAATGTCAGGACCACAGGAAACTTGCCACCCAGCTCCTTGAACTCAGCTCACTGCACTGACAGTTGACTACAAAGTGGCTGTATATCGGGGTGGGCAAAATACAACCCGCAGGCCGGATCCGGCCCACCAAATGCTTTCTTCCAGCCCACGGCTCTCACCGACAAATTGTGCCCCATCCAGCCCTTCCACCCAGGAGGGTGGGAGTGAGGTGCCCATGTATACACCCCCCAAAACATATCCTACTGTGCCTTGCTTCCACCAACATCCGGGTCTGCTGTGGAGTGCGCTGGACCCCCCCCCC
>NW_017729016.1:18486896-18492314 GCF_001723915.1 Gavialis gangeticus
CCCCCCCGTGCCCCTCCGGCTCAGTGACTGGTGCCTCCTGGGTCT
Source organism: Gavialis gangeticus (assembly GCF_001723915.1). Classification (NCBI taxonomy): domain Eukaryota; kingdom Metazoa; phylum Chordata; order Crocodylia; family Gavialidae; genus Gavialis; species Gavialis gangeticus. Next base: position 18,486,942 of record NW_017729016.1, read on the forward strand.
GGGGCGGCACCTGGGATCCCAACTCCTGCCCCCCGTGGCTGATCGCCACGGCGGGGTTTGGTGTCCCACAGCACGCTCCCTGGTGGACCTGGAAGTGAACCTGAAGCACTTCCAGTCGACTTCCAGGTTTACTGCCAAGCATGCCGGGCCCCCACCCTATACTCCTTTGGGATGCTCCATGTACCCCAGCATTGCAGCATTCACGAACCGTGCCTAGTACCTCGAGGTATGTAGAAAAAACATTTAAAGCTGTGTCTATGTCCGAATCGCTGATTCTCTGAATCAGCATCAAATCTTCACATTTGGATTTGGCCAAATCGAATTGGGGACAGTGATCTGAATCAACGAATCGAATCACTATCCCTGATTCAGGCCGAATTTGAATCCTAACAGAATATGGCCCGTTTGACGCACCTCTACTCTATATACACTATACAAGCACAGTTCATGACAAAAATATTTTTTTGTAATAAAATTAAAATATGTTATAATAGGTGGTTGACTTGTAGTATAAGATTTTTTCTGGTTCTAAGAAGGGACCCCCCCCTCAAAATGACTATTTTGGGGGGGCAAGGGTAGGGACTTCTGGTCCCAAGATGGCAACCATGGGTGGGCCAGCTGTCAAGTAGTGGAGCTACCCATGCGGCTTCTGATAGCTCACCAAAACTCGTTAAGTGGCTCTCCGCCCAAAATAAAGCCCCCTCCTGCTGTACATTCTGTTTCCTTCACTTGTTGCTTCAGTAGTGAACAACAGTTAGGGATCTGACTGGGACAGGGTAAAGAGTTATTCAGCTCTATTTTGAAAGACAAGTGCCTTATTGATGCCTTTTTGTGTCTGGAAGGGGAAAAGAGACATTACAATTTCCCGTTTTCCAGTAAGCAAGATATATTATACCAAAAGCATGCAAACCATACAAATAAATTGGTAATGCAGCTACTTAGTCATCTGTTAGTTCCTTCTCTAAACTATATAAAGCAAATGTCTGTCATTTTCTGAGGCTATCTTTGGTAAATGGGTGCTTTTCGTTGTTTTCAGTAACCTGTAAGAAAGGGCCCTCTTTCATACCTGCTCATCATTATTCATGGTTCCTTTCATGCCCTGGAAGAAAGCTTCTATAGTATTTCCAAAGGTATGAATCTTTGGGCCTCCTTACTCCAAGAGAGGGACATTTTCAGTTAAGATATGGATACATTTTCTTGTGGCCATTCAAAATCAGAGTTAGCGGTTAGGGCCTCAGGTCTGAAGAGCCATCCCATTCCTTTATTAGCAAGGCTGGAAAGCAGTCTTCAGTCTTCCCCTACTGAGTAGAAATGTGGATGGGGATACATGAAGAATATATAACATGAGGGTGAGAAGGAAGGAGAGAGTGAAGACACCATAGTGGGGATAGAAGACACAGCAGGAAAAGAATAGAAGGCATAAAGAAATGAAGGAAGAGAGCAATTAGTAAAAATATGTTAGACCAGATCTTCAGCTGCTGTAGTAAGTTTAGCCATACTGAAGACAATAGAACTATACCAAATTACAGTAGAGGAGGATCTAAATTAGTTGTTTCCATTTCCTTTTCAACACTTGCTCTTAAAAAGAGATAAGCTAACTTTGAAAGTGCCATGGCTTTAAATTTGAGATGTAAATATTTTCTGGGGAGAAATGAAATCAGAACATTTAATGCTTTTAAAACTGGGGGAGATCCTACAAATGGTTGTTTGTATACATGCATGTTTGTAAGAAAGGTAGTCAAATCCCAGAATTTCTCAAAAGTATTACTTCTAAGTCCTGGGCAGTTGGAATCATACAAGTTTGATCTAAGCAACAAATTCAAACATCTAAAAAAAAAATCTCATTAAATATCTAATTTTCTTGAAAATACACTCTTTAGCATCTCCAGCTACAATCAAAGGACCTGATTCTTATTTATGCCAATGACTTGACATTGCCAGGGTAGCATATGTCATCATTAAAATGGTGATTAATGCAAAATACATTCATTTCAAGCCCATGTACTGTCAGATTAATGTAAGAAGAATGCAGTACAAACAGGAATCAGGTAAAATGTCTATTCCCAATAGTGAGTGCTATGCCATGTGTTAAAGTATTTTGTACCGTTAGAGATCTGCTTCATATAGAAGGATATTTTTTCATTTTTATTGCAGCAGCTTTCCTTCTTAGCTGTGACTTAAATACACTATAATTTGATTATTAAATTGTGTTCAGAACAGTTGATTAACTGTATGCAGTATGCTGCTAGCATTGACCCCTGAATCTCCTGTACTTGTGAGCTACTGATCCATAATGACTCTGAGCTGGCATGAGCCTTGTTTTATTGTATCTATATAAAGCATTTTCCTGCCCTGTCAGAATATCTGTAGCTTAAAGTGGTTTCAACTATTGCATTTTAACCTTTTTGAGCCATTCTAGAAACTATACAAATGTCAGATAGGTAGTTTAATGTCTTCAAATAATCAACCATAATGAACCCTCAGATTGCTTTCATAAATTAGACTTGGTCTTCTGTAAACCTAGAAAAAATAATATTAATTATACTTATTAGTCAAGTGCACTAATTTGTTTTTAAAACATGCTCTCGATGAAATAAAAGCCAGCAGTTTCACTTTCATTGTAGTTATTGTGGGCTAAGTATGAGTACTTTGTTTCCTGTGAAAAGAGAGAGGCAGGAATATGGGGCAGTCCAGAAGAATATTTTATTTTTCATGATCCATTTTTTTATTATTGCATTATTTCTAGTATAATTATAACTTTTTCTTTAGGCAATATATACACGAGGCCTACGGTGTTGGACTGGGTGTAAGTTAAAGAGCTAACATTGGAGAGGAACAAGTTAACATTGGACATGAAAGGAGGAAACTAAGAGGCAGGAGGTAATACAGAATAGAGAAAAATAGAGTGCAGTGACAAAAGCTTGTGGGAGATGCTAAGCAACTGGCAAATATTGATTAGCAGAGAGAATAGTTACAGAGCATGTAGACAAACCTGGAAGAGGGTGGGGAAAAAACCCAACAGTTTGCGCAGCAGAATGGGGCCTGGAGCCAGAACGTAGGCAATCTCCTGTTGTAACTATAATATTGTGGTGAGCTAGGGTAAGCACATTTGAAAAGAAGAAAACTGAGAGGAAACCTTGAGCACTCTAACCCAACGGTTTTCCTGATAAGCAGTCTGACTCCCAGCTGACTGGAAAGAAACCTCTCTTTCATCTAGCCTAGGAACTCCTAGCTTTGGCATCGCGTTTGGTAGGTGCTGAGTAGTTGCAGTGTTGCTGGAGTAAGTTGAAGTTTTGCTAGTGGAGTTGTTTGAGAGTCCATTTCAAGGCTAGTTGGATTGCTAAGAAGTGGCTAACGAGGAAAATACGAGTTTAAAATGGATACATTGTAACCTGTCTGTGATTAAGACTGAAAGTTCATAAAGATGAGAGTAGAAAATATTTGAGGGCAATCCATACACTGCAAAGGGAGAGAGAGGTTTCAGTGACCAATGCGAAGAGAAATATTTGAGCAGAAACTGGGGTAGTCAGTGGACAATGCAGTTCTGCTCTGTTCTGTGTTGGAAATCTGACTGCCTTGATAACACATTCATCAAAGCAGCTCAGGAAATTTCCAAAGCAGAGTAGCAGTTCAGTTTATAAATCTCATGCTGCTATCTGGGATTATTTTGTATCCCACCCTCTACAACAGACAGAAGTCAACCTGAGTTAAGTACTAGAAGGCAGATGATGACATTTGCCCTCATCTGGCCCTGCTTTGATAGTGTCATTTCCTGGTAGGAAGTGGTGAGAACGAGGAGTTGATGCTTTTGCTTCTTCCTCCTCACTCCTTGGGTACCTACTCTGGGACAAAATATTATATAACTGTTAAACTTCCAAAAAGAAATTTGAGTTCATGGTATGTTTGGACCAAAGGAAGCCACTGTTGAAGTCATTGCAGGATATTTTGAAATGATATTGGCTGACGCTTGACTATTTTAGGAATAAGAAAAGAATTTTCAGGGTAGCCATTTTGAAAGAACCATTAACAGTTAAATTTATAACACTTTCTGAAATATTCGGACTCATTTAAAGAAAACATTGGTGGGGAAATAATTTGATTTTAAATTATTAACGTCTTGGGTCTAGTTTTAAGATAATTTTTATAATCCTGTCAGGGGACTAAAGAAAGGGTATATACTAGCTATAGGTTGATTCATAGATTGTAAGGGGCTGGACCCAATGATCTTGTAAGGTCCCTTCCAGCCCCTTACAATCTATGAATCAATCCGCTCTAGGCAGGAAAGACAACTGGGGTCAAGTGACCCCAGCAAGGGGACCGTCCAGTCTCCTTTTGAAGATTTCCAGGGTAGGTGACTGCACCACCTCTGGAAGGAGCTTATTCCACAGTCTGGACACCCTGACTGTGAAGGAGTTTTTCCTGGTGTTAAGCCTGAAATGGTGTTCTAGGAATTTGTGGCCATTTCTCCTGGTTTTCTCCAAGGGTGCCCTGGTGAACAGTTGTTCACTGAGCCCTTGGTGTATTCCCCTGATCTAGCGGTAAGCAGCTACCTAGTCCTCCTCTCAGCTTTCTCTTTTTTTAGGCTGAAAAGACCCAAGTCCCTCAGCCTTTCCTTGTATGGCTTGCCTTGCAAGTCTCTGATCATGCAGACGGCTCTTCTCTGGATTCTCTCAAGCTCTTCCATGTCCTTGTTGAAGTGCAGTGCCCAGAACTGGACACAGTACTCCAGCTGCGGTCTCACCAGTGCTAAGTAAAGTGGATGAATCACCTTCTTTGTTCTGCTTGAGATGCATCAGTTGATGCATACCAAAGTATTGTTTGCTCTGCTGGCTACAGCATCGCACTGACGGCTCGTATTCATACTGTTGTCTATTATTACCCCTAGGTCCCTTTCAGTCGTGGTGCTAGTCTGTTTGGTGCCACCGATCCTGTAAGTGTGTTGGGGATTGGTCGTCCCCAGATGAGTCTGTAGAGAGAGTCAAAAATCTCGAGGTGGAATCGATTCAATCTTTGCAGGTTTTTCTAAGCTGCATAAATTGGACTGTTAGTGACTTGAACTCATGTTCACTTTTCAGGTGGGAAAGGCAGCCAGATGCCTGCACTAGCCCGGGCCAGAAGGCAGGGGGTGCTAGACTAGTGGTTCTCAACCTTTTTTGTACCAGGATTCATTTGTAAACATCGATGGCCAGTCTTGACCCAGTGCCCCTCACTCCTGACCCACTGCCCCCCACCTCCAGGCCTCAGCCTCCCAATATGTTTCATAGTTTCATAGTTTCTAGGGTCGGATGGGACCTGAGCAGATCTTCTAGTCCGACCCCCTGCCATGGCAGGAAGAGCACTGGGGTCAAATGACCCCAATAAGGTGGTCATCCA
>NW_017729016.1:18492482-18503673 GCF_001723915.1 Gavialis gangeticus
CTGCGGCCTGACCAGTGCCGCATAGAGGGGGAGGATCACCTCCTTGGACCTGCTCGAGATGCATCTGTGGATGCACGACAAGGTGCATTTGGCCTTCCTAGCTGCCTCCCCACATTGCCGACTCATGTTCATGTGGGGCATGGGGGCCCCCAAGCAGCCCCTCACAGGCTGGAACTCTGCCAGCCTGCAAGGGAAAAGCCATAGTTTGCCACATTTTTCTCCTTTAAAGGAGAATCCGTTTTAAAAGCTTGATGATCCATTTTAAAAGTCTGTTCAAGACCCTTTCATATATTCTTGTGACCTTCTTTTGAGTTGCAACCCACAGGTTGAGAAACACTGTGCTACAGCACACCTCCTAACCTGCCAGCCATTCCCAAGCCTAGCCAAGTCCAGACAAGCAGGGGCTATCTCTGATTGGCTGCCCAGCACACACAGCCAACCCTCTACTGCCCCTCCCCATGGGGGGAAGGAATTCCCCATCCAGGTGCCAGCCCCCACAGCTGGGTGTATGCCCAGATGGAGAGAGCCCCATGCCTCAGGGGTTTTCCCCCACCCTGGCCCAGGGTCCCATGAACCCTGGTCTGCCTGACTGCATGGGGGAGGGGGAGAGGGAATCCCCCTCTGTTCCCACTGCAGGGGAAATCCTCTGAGGCATGGGGTTCTCCCATGTAGTTAGACGCCTGGCTCATAGGGGAGGGTGGTGCTGGCCCAGGGGACTGCTCCCCCCTTCCAGGGCTGAGCCATGGCCTGACCATGTGTGGAAAGTGTTGGGGGGAATCCCTCTCTGTTACTTCCACAGGGAAGACCAGAGCTCAGGGGACCCCAGGCCAGGGTAGGGAAAAGCCCATGAAGCCTGAGGCTCTCAGTATCTGGGCAGAAGACCAGCTTGGAGGGGAAGGGATCAGCACCAGACTGGGGCACTGCTCCTTGCCCCCTCCCCCCCATCCTACCTGTAAGAGTGGGGTCACATGAGATCCTGGGATGCTGAGAGACTGCAAGGAACTTGTGTTTGAAGGGGATCTGGGACAGAAGTTCGATAGACTGTCTAACCTAAAGTGATACAATCTGGTACTACATACATTAATGTCTGTCTTAAACCGGGGTTGGCCAGAAGTTCATGTGTACTGAACTTCTGTTCTGTTACAGATTTAGATCAGTTTCTGATCACTTATACTGGTTTATGTTTAATTTCTGTGCCTAGCCTATGTGTTTAATGAAATAAGGGTCTATACAAACAGAAGTCATGTATATGTGTAATAAAAATATATTTGATTTAAAGAAATTAATTCGACATGCTGCTAAAAAATAACTGTTCATGCTAATGAGTATTGTAAACTGTGATACACTAGTCTAAAAGGGGGAAAGTTTCTGTCATGGAGAACTGTTAAAACTGAATACAGAGTTACTTTTAAAAGGTTAATAAAAGGATAACATGCTGCTCAAATTTTAAAATGTGTGAAGAGGAGTCAGTTGGTCAGATCGATAGTTGCTGATGACACAAACTGTATTAGGTTCCTGTCAGTGAGTCTCTAACAAGTTTGGTAAAATTGTTAGTTAACACCAAGTTACTAGTTAGTTGAACTGACAGTTTTATCAAAGGTGGGCAACTGCTGCCAAACTTCAGAAATTACCATCATATTGTAATATGCAACAGTGCAACTGTAGCTTGTACGTTTAAAACAGATAAACTATTAGCAATGACAGCACTTTGAATGGAAACTTTTGAATTGCAGTCCAGAATAACTGGACTCGGGGAATGCTGCATGCAGTATGGGTCACAACTTGGCCCAGATGGTGAGCGAAAGTATTTTAACACTTATTCATATTAATGGATGATGTATGCTCATATATACTCTAACTGAGCTCATTTCTACATTTTGTCTTATTTTATCTTTTTGTTTGCTGTATTCTTGTGTTGTACTAGTTTTACAGGAAAATGTATTTGCCATTGTGTTGTTTTAAACTCTAACTTATTATCCTGGTTTTTACCTACTAATGGATAAACTCCAGCTGTCAAATTCCATATGGAAAATGTAGCTTGTGTGCCTCTTCCTGTCAGCTTGTACCTGCAGTGTGAAAGCTGGAAATAAGTCAGAAGGAGAGTCCCAGGAGACATTTGGGAATGACAGCAGGATAAAACATCCGATTGTCATCCATTATTGCATGAAAGGTCAGTTCACAAACTGGACTAAGTGGAATGAAACGTTAATTTTTTTTTCATTGGCTGTGAATTGAGAACAGGTAACAGTAATCTGGTACGTTTACTTCAGACTGGAATTTTGCATGTGTGTATGTCAGGGAGAAGACGTAATATAGTCATACCATGCTATGAAGAAGGCCTTTGTCATTCCACTTACATGCACAACTCACACTTTTACTACTAATCTGTTTCTCAGTTCTATATAGGTTAGATGCAATCAACAGCTTTAGTATCATTTGAAATAAAATTATATAAAACTATAGCTATAGTTTTGACATTTCAGATAAGAAAACTGGATACATGAAATCATGCATTCTGAAAATTATGCAGGAGTGCTTCTGTAATAGAGTTGTGTTCGTTTTTAGCCTTTTTTTGAAGCACATAATATAACTAATTTTGATTTTGGCTGTCTTTTTGGCATCCTCAAATAAAGTACAGGATCTCAATTTCATCCAGCAGAGTAACATTTAACTACTTTATCGTTTGGGAGGATTTCAGTATGGAGAATTGAAATTCTTCAGAAAACATAGGGGCACTCCATTAATTTTCAATCAATGCACTCAACAGAAGCTTACAATTCCAGTATCTTTCCAGCTAAAGTATAAATTTGAGGCCATCCTTTCATTTCCTATTGCTGACCATGCTGTAGATGTCTTGCTTTAATATGTGCTCTTCAACTGGAGGGCAAATCAACCTGCAGTTCTGAGTGATGGTCTAAACGAGGGGTTTTAAACCTTTTTTTAACAAGTGTACCCCTTCTGTCTTAAAAATGTCAGCTTGTTCTTGTTTTTAAGCAGTGAGGGGGCAGATTGAGGCCCCCGCAGTGAGGGAGGGAGGGCTGGGGCTGCACAGCTGGGGTGGAGTGTAGGATGGAGTTGCAAACATCTCTGGCAGCACAGGGAGAGGGGCAGCTCCCGCTGCTGCACACATCCTGGGAGGGCATGGAGGGCATATGCCCCCAGATCTGTGTGTGGGGCGAGGTGGGCTGCCACTGTGGGGTGCGGCTGGGGTGGCACCAGGCTCTTCCCAGCTGGGGCTGGGCCAGGCTGCACTCGGGGCAGGTGGCAGTGGTGCTGGAAGGGGGGCTATAGAAGCGGCTGCAGCCACTCCAGAATTCACTGTAACCCAACCCAACCCCACTCCAAGTGCTGCTGCTGCTGGCCCCAAGGGCAGTCCGCCTTCACCCTGCACGCAGATATGGGGGCAACCTCCCCATGAATCCCGAGGGTGCACATAGTGGCAGGAACTGCCCTCGCTGTGTGGTTCAGTCCCACGCCCACCTCAGCTGGGCAGTCCCTGTCCCAGCCCCACTCCCTCCCCCACTGCTGGGGCCTCGATTTGTTTCCCCCCCCCTTCCTTCACAATAGGTTTACCAGCCGGACCCAGCTGCTCTCCACACTTTCGGGCTGCGTGTCTGGCTGCCTGCATGCTGTGCTGCTGGTGCACGCGTGCACGCAGCATTTATTGGCCACATCAGTTCTGCATACCCCCTACGACCTTTTTTTAAGTACCTCTAGGGATGCGGGTACCCTCGATTGATAACCACTGGTCTAAACCACTCAATACTAGGACTTTTGTTTTTAAACTCATACTAGGTTATACACTGTTTAAAAAGTGATGGCTAATTATAAACTCCATCTCCCTCAAGCTATTTGTTTCTCAATACAAACTAGGTAACTACAAACGGTGATGAACCCTACTTGATACGAGAAAAATGCTCAGTTGCAAAGTTGGTAGAGCATACATTTTTTTTGGTTTTAAATATTATTTTCACTGCTTTATTGAACACATACCAGTCTGTAATATTTGAACCCCAGCACAGTGGATTCATACTCTTTGAATGCCCTGTTTCTAAGCAGTATCCAGGCACTGCCCCTGGCTTTTGTTTCTCAGCATATTCTTGCAGTAGAGACTCTCCACCTAGGATTATTCTTGGAGCCAAGACCCCACAGTCCAACTGGCTGGACCTGAAATTAGCTTCACGGAAGCATAAACTCAGCTTTTGCCACAACTCCAACCTTGTGGTCATTCTGATTTACAGTTTGCTTCTCTAGGTGCACTTGATAGATGAAACATATAATGCAGACTGTAACCAGCTGTTCCAAAAGCAATCGCTCTTTACCCTGGACAACATAGGAAATGTACAGGGGTAGACAAGACAATAAAATACTTTTATGCTGCTCCTCACCATGCTGGAGTGTTCTTCAGAATTTGTGTGAAACTGTTCAGATTCCAGTTCTTCTGTTTTGACCCGCTCTGCTCGCACCTTGTCTCAGAATATAGAGTCCGCTTTTTTTCTTGTCTCCAACCAGCTTGCTTTGACCGTGGCAGGTTGCAGAGTCAAAAAAGGTTTCATCTCTAAAAGCCTGTGCTTTTTGTTATTATAACTCTTGTACCTTCTTCCCTCCCAACCTCCTGCCCCCCTGTCCTTGGTTTTCCTGTCCTGGGATTTCCATTTTTGCCTCCCTGGGTTTAAAGTTGGTAGAATTGATGTTTTTTATTTTCTAGCTGAAGCACCTTCTTTAGCATACCTATTGTCCAGCCAGAAAATGGTCATTAAGGTTTATGATGTCTTTATTTTTGTTCTGTAGCTTCTGTCAGATAGTGAGGTTGATGTATAACAGGAGTCTGTTTCACTGAATAGCGACGAGAAAAAAAATCTTGAGTAGTTGATTCATATACACTTTGAAATATACGGCTGATGTAGCCATACTAACCTAGATGGGTAATTACATCGCACTGCATGCTATTTTATATGTTAAGGAGTATATCAAATGGCACATGTCCAAGGCAACTTGATGTTACCCTGGGCATTTTCTCAAGAGCTCACTTTCCAGTTGGCTGTGGGCACAAAATGCATTCTCCCAAGGGGTTAGTAGGCAAAGAACGAGAAGTTACTGTATGGTCAACTAGCAATAGTTTGCAAGCGGATTGTTGATCTGGAATCTCCTCTCATCAGAGGGGAACATTAATAGTTGTTCCCGAGATTCTCTACCTCCTTGTCTGTGTTTTCCTCTACTGTTGTCTCAGAGCTGGAAGAAGTGCACTTGGAAGTTTTTGCTCATGTTCTCCCCTCTTGGTGGGCTGTTTGGTTGGTACCTTTTACTTGAAAGTACCCTAAGCATCTGGGGAACGCCAGGTTCATTGTTTTTGATAGAAATGCTGTTATCCCACAGAACATGTTGATAGTTTGAAGGTTCTCTTACTTCAAGTGTTCTGTTTTTTTCCTGCATTATCATTTCTGTTCTTGATAATGATACTTTCCATTATAAATGCAGCTGATAGTTTTGGAAGGATCAATTTCATTTTAAACTCTTTTGAGAGGTGGTCTAGCTTGTAAATTTTCTTGTACAGTGTTCGAAGACGTTTTCACTGTAGATATGCAAGGTTCATGTCCATTCATCTTTGCTTTTAAATTTCAGCCAGAATAAATTTAAGTGAAATTTCCTCTTCAATTTGATCGATACCATACTAGAAGGCCTGTATCCCATGAAGTTCAGCTGGAAGCAGGAGTGATAGCTGCCATGGATTTGTAGTTCCTTTTTCAAATACACTAGGTCTTACCTACGGTCTCAAACAAAACACAGTTGCTGGCTTAGGTCTTCTACTGATGTGTGTACTGATAGCATCAGGCAAATCTTGACGCAGCAGTATGCTAAGGAAATCACCAAGACATCAAAAAGTATGATTAGAAATTATCACATGTTAAAAATAATCTCATGTGGTAACAGTAAATACTAAAATCTGTAGACTCAGTTTCAAACAACTACTATTACATGCCATTTTGATTTCGGTACCTACAAGTACATATGCTAGTGGTCACACTCTACTATTAGTATTCAGTATCATAGTGCTGCTTTCAAAGGCTCCTAGTTTATCGTGTTGAGTCTTAAAAATGCAACCCATATCTATTGTATAGTATTCTAAGCTGCTGTAACCAATGACACAAGAAGTTTTCATTTACATCAGATTGTATTAATGCATTTTTCGTAACTGATGTGAGATGTCACTTTAAGTTTTCAGTTAAAATGTACATTCTGTCTAAACTCTTCTCATGATACATATTATAAAAATATGATTAATAAAATAATTAGTTGTTTAGAGACATTTACAGTTTGGACAGATCCAAATGTTCAGATCTGAATTTCTGCCCTGTTGATAGTTCAAACTACTTACTTTCTTAAAATAAATATTTTATGGATAATGTACTTGCATTGCTGTTTTTGCTTCTAGCTGTTGACAGTATGGGTGTTTTATAGCTGTGGGTTCTCAGCACTTAGGATGCTATTATGGAATTGCAAAAAGAGCTATGAAAAGAATTGGTACCCTATAAATAAATAATAAATTAAGTAAAGTGATTCAGTGTCACTACAGGATCGAGTAGTAATAACAGCATTTCTTCCTGTTTAAGGTCAGAGGTTTAGCATTATTGCCTCAAAAAAGGTATTAATGATTAAGAGTAGGCTAACTGTTCCCACTGACATCTGTGGGAAGAGCACTAGGTCAACACCTGAGTGTTTCTTAGAACTTCTCCCTTAAATTTCTGTTTGAATTAGGCTATCAAAGAAGAAGCTGCCATTTTGACTGTTGATTAGGCCACTGGGAATGCAGCACGTCATCTGCATGTTGGCCAAAAAAAAAGGTTCTAAGAATGCACCGTGATTTCTGATCTTTCGAAAAAGAACAATCAATTTAGTTAATCCCCTCCAAACCATACATGCAATTTTCAAAATTTTCTTTTTCATATATAATGAAGTGTCTTGTTTTTTATGGATTTATCTTATTGTATTAGTCCTTCTGCTAGACTGTGTCAGAAAATAGTCTCTCAGACTACTGTTTGCTATGTTTGGATTTTCTTACATTTAATAAAATTACCTTATTTGATAATGTAATCATAGCTACTTTTTCTAGATGTACTTCACTGGCAATTCCAGCAATTTCCATTATGGCATAGAGGCAGTTAATTACCTGTGTTAATCTGAAGCCAGCCGGAGGGCAAGGCTGGGTGGTAGTTCGGGAGGCGTACACCCATACCAACTTTCTGACCATTAAGCCAGATTAACTGTTTTAAAGCCAATTTAACTGTCAGAGCGTACATACATATGCAGAGTTGGTTTAAATGTGGTGCAGGATACACATCCAAGTTGTATTATCTTGAGCCACACTAGTTAAGTCGGTTTAGCTCTCAAGATGGCTGGTACCATGTCAAGTATCCATATGTGTGTACACGCTGATGTGGCTTAACTTAAGTTGGCTGAGTGAAGTTACCTTAAGTCAGCTTCGTATGTGTGTACACACTTGCAGACTAGCTCATGCAGAAAGCCAATATAATCAGATAGTTTGCCATAGCATCTAACAAAGTAAGCTGTTGCCTACAAAATATTATGCTTTCTGCACAAACTAGTCTCTAATGTGTCATCCTACCCTGCCTTCCTTATGATGTAGTGTAGTAACTCTATAACAGTTACATTTTCCAACTGCTGATGATCTGCTCTGGAAGGAAAATTTATGCCATTTTTCCTGATCTTTGACTTCAGTGATAAACAGTGAAACTATTACACAGTCAGTAATCTTAGATGATCTAATATTTTGAGAAATTAATATTTTATGTGGGTGCAAATAACACACTTTTAATAGCTGTATAATTATTAGTATAATTCTTAGTAGTATATAGCTTTTGTTAGCAATATTCCTTCACTCAAGTAAATTTTGGAACATAGACCACGTGACTGGAGACTACCTCCTTGGTTATCAACAGGGATCTGGTTTTCCTTTTGCTGCAGAAAAATATGGATTTTCTCCTTTAAAGGAGAAGAGCACAGGAGCAGTTCCCGCAGCTCCCCTCACATAAATCTATAGGAGTAGGCAGGGGAGCACAGGCGATACAGGGGAGGCACAGCAATGTGTTGGGGGGCAGGGCGTACATGTGCTCCCCCAGATTTCTGTGCTTACAGGGAGGTGTGGGGCTGCAGCTGGGCCAGACCAGCTCCAAGCAGTAGACGCCTCCACGGCCCAGCGAGTGGGACCTGGTGCAGGAGGGAGCACTGTGCTGCCATGGCCACCAAGGTGAGGTGCCCCCTGCCCTCCCAGCAGCAATGGGGGACACAACTGAGGGGCACGTGCTCCCCTTGCACCCTAATGTGTGTTGCCTTTGCCCCCCATCCTCTCTACATGTCATCTGTACCCCTTGTCCCCCACATGTCACCTGTACCCACACCTCTCCTTTCCCATTCCCCACGCCAGGGCTGTCTCTGGGGGAGACAAATCAGGGTGACTGCCCTGGGCCCTGCACTTTGGGGGCCCCGCAAAGCCAGGCAGAGTAGCCTCATCCAGCTGCTCGTTAACCCCCTCCCCCCCACCACTGATGCCAATGTTGCCACTGCCAATGGTAGCGGCAGCTTTTTCGGATCTGGGGCGCGGGGCGGGGGTGGGGCCTTGCACGGGCTGGTTTGCCCCAGGCCCCGGGCCCTGCTTGGATCGGCTCTGTCCCACACTCCCACTTCCTCACACGCTGGGGGGGCTGTGGGCGGGGGGCAGCGGGTCAGGAGTGATGGCCACCAGCAGGGCTGTGGGGATGTAGGTCAGGAATGAGGGGCATCGGCAGGGCCACAGGGGTGTGGGTTGGGAGTGAGAGGGCCACAGGGGTGTGGGTTAGGAGTGAGGGGCAACGGCGTGGGCAGGCACAGGGCACCAGCACGTCAGGGCTGCTCAGTTCCACAAAGCAGTGAGGGGGGGCAGCCACAGCTGGACTTGCATCCTGGTGAGCAAAGGGGGCAGGGGGAGCTCTGACTTTCCATGATAAACCCCAAATCAAATGCCAAAGTGTATAGCTATGTAGAATTTATTTTATTATAATGATTGAGGCACTTGTAGTCTTCCCAATTTTGCTTTAAATTTGTAAATGTATCAAGAAAACATTGTGTTCAACTGATATCTATATAGATAGATATATAATGGCATTTCATTTTAATTGCAGAAAAATGTAGATTTTTGGTTTTTTAATCAGGAAATTTGGGATATGTGTTTTAATCAGAGAATTTGGGATTTTTAAAGAAAGAAAACCAGAATCCCTGGTTATCAAGTGGCATGCAGCCTATTCAGGAAACCAAGTCATAAAAAAAAATGAGTTCCATCCTGAAACTAGTTAGTGCTTTTTTTTTGGTCCTCACTACACATCTGGGAAAGCTCTTCCAGAACCTAATTCCTCTGATGGGTAATTGTTTAATTTTCTAATGTTTCATAGATTTCATAGACATTAGGGCTGGAAGGGACCTCAGAAGATCATTGAGTCCAGCCCCCCGCCCGAAGGGCAGAAAGTCAGCTGGGGTCATAGGATCACAGCAAGATAAGCATCCAATTTGCTCTTGAAGGTGTTCAATGTAGGTGCTTGAACCACCTCCGATGGCAGGCTGTTCCAGACCTTGGGGGCTCGGACAGTAAAGAAATTCTTCCTTATGTCCAGCCTGAAGCGGTCTCGCAGTAGTTTATGACCGTTTGACCTCGTTGGCCCTTGGGGCGCTCTGGTGAACAAACGTTACCCCAGATCCTGGTGGTCACCCCTGATAAACTTATAGGTGGCCATCAGATCACCCCTCAGCCTGTGCGTTTCCAAGCTAAAGAGCCCCATGGCTCTCAGCCTGTTGTCGTAAGGTCTGTTTTGCTGACCTTTGATCATACGCGTGGCTCTCTCTGAGTACAAGGGGAGAATGACGTCCCAGGATTTGCCTGAGAAGCATCTACGGATGTAAGCCAGCGTTTTGGTCGCTTTTAGTAGCTGCAGCATTGCATTGCAGGCTCATGTTCATCTTGTGGTCAATGATGATCCCCAAGTCTCTTTCTTCCATAGTGCTAGCCAGCGTAGCACTACCGAGTCTATAAGGATGCTGCAGGTTTTTCTTCCTAAGGTGGAGAACCTTGCATTTTTTGGTGGTAAACACGATCAGGTTCTCGTCCGCCCAATGTTCAGGCTAAGTTTATTCATGACCAGTTTCATACCCGTTTGTTCTTCTGCTAACATAATACTTTAACAAATATCTCTTTTTGTCTCCCTGGTGGTTATCTTTCTTCTGCTTTTATTGAAAGCAATCATTTTCTGTCTGAGCCTTCCTTTTGCTAGGCTAAACACGGGAAATATTGTTGGGGTTTTTTTAGTTTCCTTTTGTAAAAACATCGAATCATAAAAAATATAAGGCTGAACCTAAAGGAGATTGTCTAGTCCATCCCTGGTAGATTTTTGTCCAACATGTTCTTAAAAATTTCTACTCAGTAATATTCTACAACCTCCCTAAGTAGCCTGTTCCAGCATTTACATATTCTTTACCATTGGAAAGGTTTTTTCCTAGATTTATTTAACCTTCAGTTAGTCAAAACAAAAAAAAAGAAAAGAAAAGAAAAGAGAAAGGCATTTCCTGATGGACTTGGAAAACAGTTGATCATGGTTCTTTGTATAAAATACTTTTACATATTGCTGCTAGTATAGCAGAGAGAACATGGTATGACCATGATGCCTTTTAGCACATCTCCGCTTAGAGATGTGATGTAAACTCCATGTGGCTTTTAGCTGATGTCCTGAATTGGGTGGTTCAAGGGGAAACAAAATTACACAAAATCTGTGCTAAGCTCAGGGGACCACAGAGGTGAAATTTAATCCCCTTGACCTCTGTTCCCTGAAGATTCTGCATATTTCATGATTCGGCTAATTATCCAAATTAATGATGGATTCAAATGCATTTTCCAGGAAGTTTTGAAACCGAAGATTTGCCTATAAAGAAGCTGTATTTTTTTGCTTTTCTTCCTAGGCTCTGTACTGCGTCATGCCCAAGCTTCTGCCCTAAATATTTATTCTGTACCTTTTAACAAGCAATGAAGGACAAATATTATCTACCTGGGCAGGATTAATGTTTTAATAGGCCCTAGGCAAACAAAGTCATGGGCCTCAGACTGGTTGAGACCCCCCCCCCCCACCCTGGCGCTGCCACCCACGGGGGGGGG
>NW_017729016.1:18503855-18514502 GCF_001723915.1 Gavialis gangeticus
GCTGCCACCCACGGGGGGGGGCAGTGGCTATGTGTGGTGGGGCAGTAGGGTGTGTTGGGGTGTATATGTGGGAGGGGGGCTGTGGGGGCAGGGTGTTGGTGTGAAGAAGGGTGGGAGGTGTGGAGACCCCCCACACCCTCTCACATAGTGCACAGCCTCTGCTACCAGTGGCAGCTGCCCTTGAGGCCCCCGCAGGCACCAGCACCCTGGGATGCATGGCTCTGGTCAAGGCTGCATGGTGGTGGTGAAGAGCACAGCCCCACCTGCTGTCTTTCGCACCGGGCTCCACGCAGCCCAAGTGCAGCGGGGGGGAAGCAGTGTGGGCTGGAGCCGGCTGCCTTCCGCACCTCCTGCTTCCTGTGACCTGTGTGGCAGGGCGCAGGGAAGGCAGCCAGCTCCGGCCTTTCCCTGGTAGCGTGGAGCTGCACGTGTGCTGTACGGAGCCTGGCATGAGAGGCGGCCATCAGGGCTGTGCTCCTTGCTCCCACCATGCAGTGCTGGCCAGAGCTGTGCCCAGGCCCGCATGGGCCACGAGTGCCCTGAGGGCTGCTGGTGGTGGGGGCTGTGCACCGCGGGGGGAGTGGGTGAGAGGTCCCCAAATCCCCCACCTTCCCTCACACCTGCACTCTGCCCAGTCGAGCTCCATGCTCTTGCCCAGCTGCAGCCCCTCTTCCCCTGCCCTGTCCCTGGCACCCGCCCTCTGGTGCCCAGAGCAGGCTGGCTGTGCACTGGCTGGACCAGACTTATTTCTGCAACCAGGACCCACAGTTCGGGAACCACTGTATTACAGAAAACCCAAAATAAGCAACCTGTAAATAAAAAAGCCCAAAAAACTGCAACCGGCAACTAAAAATCAAAGCAACTTTTAAAAAAAAACAAGTCCAGTCCCACTTACTATAAGCATACTTGGCAACACTGGCTCAGAGCTGCTGGTACAAAGTAGCTGCTGTGGCGGCGAGGCCGGTGGCGGGGAGGGGAAGGGAAGGGAGGCAGACGGGGCCATTCACACCACTGCTACGGAGGGAAGGACCAGGCCTCCCGCAGCTCAGGACCCTAGGTATGTGCCTAGTTTGTCTATGTGTTAATCCAGCCCTGTTATCTACCCTGGAATAATACATCTGCAATTACACAGAGCAAGATGCAATGATTTTTATTATTGCAGTTGTGCGTGCATGGACAAAAGGAGCCTCTGTATGTCTTAATTTTTTTTTAATGTTTGCAAAGTGTAGTGCTTTGAAAATTATGCCTTAGAACAAGGAAAATCAGAATTCTTCTCAGATCTGACTCCTGCATACCTTTCAGTGTTCAATGAAGAGTAGATATTACTTGCCCTGGAATAAAGACACCTCATCAATCACACAATGCATGGCGCACGATTTTGTCATAGTTGCTTCCTGCTCACTGTGATCAGAGACCTCTTGGCTCACAGTAGTCTGTTTGCATGGTTTTTGTATTACTGTTTTTCTAATGTTGTATGAAACACTACACATGCAAAATTACAAAGTAGCTGAATTATAAATTTGAAAGGGGAATTGGTGGGGCTTTAGTACAAGAATTGGAGGATCCTTAAACCAAATCATGTGTCATGCATCGTCCCTCGTACATTTAGGAAATACTAAGAGCGTCTCTATGTCGCCCTATGGTGCTGTATGGCATACTACATCACTGTAGTGATCATGCGGGTATATAAGTGATCACTAGCTACGTTGCTGTAGTGGTGCACTATAAGCGGGGAGCGTACCACTACGGCGACATAGCGGGGAACTTTAAGCTTGCGCCACCCGTACGGTGTAATACAAGCGGTTGCTGTGCCATGTTTTAGTACTTCCAAAAAGACTAAATCACGGCGCAGTAGCAACGTCACCATACAGTGATGTGTAGACACACCCACTGTATGTGTAGCTGAAGTCAGGTGTGTAAATTAATTTAGCTTTTACCATTTTTCTGCCAGCAAAGCAGCAAGGTAGGAAGAACGTCATTTATAGATTTAATCTGTCTTCAGCTCAAAGCTGTGTAACTGAAAGTAACCATCTGTAGAGTGCAGATGTTGGAATCCCAGTTTCAAGCACTGTATTGGTGCCAAATGAAGCTTATCACACCCTCATTTAAAAACCCTTACGTGGCCTAAAGATATTGCATTAGGTGTTATCTTTCAAGTCCATTAAACAATACAGTAATGACTGTTTTTATAATAATATCTCTCTATGGCCTTCCCTAATACATAGCTCCATATAACAGAGACAGTCAAATTATTCATCCAGCATATATTTAACAAATTCAACATCTTTTTTGGTGAGCCAGTCCTGTTTTCTGTGGATATATTTATTTGTCAGCAGAGCAGCTCAGGTGAGAAATGCTTTTGGTCTATGGATTAATCAAGATTGGTTCATTTCATCTGTTTGCAGTTTGGGCCTGTATGATGGTTTTTGTTCCCTACCTGTTGGACTGAAACCTCTTTAAGCAGGAGAATAAGCCCTGTACAATAATAAAAAAATGAATAATTTTCTCTACATGCACAAGCCCAGGCACTTTTTATGTAAGAATGGACATTCACAAACATTTGTGTGAACAACATCCTTTCCTGGCACATATTTGGAAAAAGCATATAAAAAGGGGCATAAAATAACAGTGGGGAAGACTGTTCAGGTAATATTTGACCAATATTGATTGCAAATACAATATGCATGAGGATAAAATGTAGTTAACGTTAGAACCTTTTAATAGCATTTTATGTCATCTGCTTAATGGTGCAAGTGATTTTAAATACCAAAGAAAACAAAGCTCATTTATTAAACTGTGCATTTGTGCGGTTTTTAACACCTACATACTAGCGTCTGTCTTCTAGAATGAATTATTTTCCCCTAGACAGTCTTTCCTTTAGATGGGCCTGTCGGTTTGGAATCCATTTCAGATGTCAAGAAGAAAATTAAAGATGTTGGCACAGGTTGTCACAGATCAGGGTAGGTCCTCTTATTACAACTGTGAGCAAAAAAGCTTGCACACATCACCCTTAATTTTGAGAATGCTTAGTCTTTGGTATTTAATGTTAAACTAAATGTGATTGCTGCCCAGAGACAACTGTTTGGTAACAGCTTCTGAAACTCCCTTACATATTTAAGAGTATATTTCTTTGCCTGCCTGGTATGAATTATTTTGGTCTCTTGTACCCTTCCTACTTGACTGATGGCCACTAAAAGTGAACTTTCAGAACAAATGTAGAACAAGTCAGGCATGGCCCTGTTGTGTTGATAATATCAACTTGACAAATGTATTCTGAATTTTGCCTGCAGCTATTAAAATAAGAAGCGAAGTCTGAAGTGTTTTATGTGAGGGGTTTTTTTCTTTATTGCTTGTGCTGGCCAGTGTTGCACTGATTTTCTTAAAGAAAAACATCATTTCTTAAAAAGCAGTTGTGGTTCTATTGTCTCCCAAGTAGGACATCATATTTCACTGCATATTCATATATTTGTATGGTTTGTGTTTTAACTGCAAAAATATTCTGTTTTCTTTTTCTGTAAAATAAACCAGAGGCCAGCAGTCTAGACTAAATAAATATTATGTTCATGCTAATTTATTCCAACTGATTATTAGCAGAACTTATTGGCTACTCACAATAAAAGAGAGATTACTAAGATTTCTCCAGTACTTTGATTATGGGTTTTCCTTATTTTGCCTTCTACAGAGAAAAGCTGGTCTGATTTATATTTTCTTTTATTCAACAAGTCACTTAAGCAAGATTCCACTTGCTCCTTCCCCCCATAAAGTCATATTTAATACTTATTGTAAACTATTAAATATAGAAATACAAATCAGCAGGTTGTGGGTAGATGCTACAAGCTGAGAACAAATGCATGGAGAAATGTATGCAACGCAATCTAATGTACGTCCCTTTAATTTAACAATTTACCAGTCTTGTTGTTAGCCTCCACTCTTGGCATCAGTCCAATAAGTGTATTGTGTAATCATGGAACATGCTAATTTAATGTATTTCCACCTGAAAACAGTTCCAAAATCAGCACCTGTTAAGTATCGCCTCAGGATGTTCGACAACCAAAAAAGCAACTAATTTGCTTTTTAATGAGCAAACAATATCATGCTATTATTTCAATCTCTTATATTTTAGGTAAGGTACAGAGATTTCTGGTTAAGCGTATATTTTCAAAGATCCGTTAACTAGAAACAATTTAGGATTTATTAGTCATAAAGGATTTTTGTAATAAACTACATTAATGGACAATTAAAACAGTTACTTTTCTTAGTGAAAATAGTGAAGGGAGACAGTATTTTGTAATACCCTACATTTTTTAAAAGGCATTTAGACTGAAATAGCAATGGTAAGATGATGTAATTTTCAGTCTACATTACTCATCTTGTTTCAAGGTTATTTTCCTCTTCTGGAATTGAAACGCTAAAAATAAGATCAGGTACATACAATATATCTTTTCTTGCTTTATTCCTTATTTGCTTTAAAAGTAGATAAAGCAAAGCAAAGTCCATCACAGGAAGCTGTCCATTGCTTCAGCTTATCAATGGCACCCTGACATCACCTCCTTTCAGAAAATGTATCCTGCCTCACCAGTTTGCATAGCTGATAGAACGAGCTATCTTTTCCATACATGATGTAGCAGAGTACATAGTCTATTAGGATTACACCATTATTCGGATTGTAGAGAGAATATGTCATACTCTTATAACTAACACCGTGTCCAACTAAAATACATCTTCTGGAATTATTCACTTCTAAATATCTCGTGCTCTCTTCTCTTCTGCCTTATTATCAATCATGTATGTCTGTTGACATTTCTCTTTTAAGAACCTTTTAAAACTTTTCCTTGCATTGGTTTATACAAAATATTTTTTTCTGTTTCCAAAATCACAATCTTTTATGGCTGGGATAACAAATGCAATAGATTCATATTCTTTAGTTCTCTATCTGTGGATATGAGGCATTTTAGAGACAGAAGGGGAAAATGGCCTACTCTGTGAAATCGGGAGGCTCAAAAACAAACAGGTGAGGTTCTCTTCCAATCGGCTGGTGAAATATGAAGTCAATATTCAGTACCATTGGAAAGTTGTTTGATAGTTTCATAGTTGTTAGGGGCTGGAAGGGACCTTACAATCATTGGGCCCTGCGCTTGGACAGGAAAGACTTCTGGGATCAGATGACCCCGGCAAGACGGGTATCAAGACTTTTTTGAAGATTACCTTCTTTCTCTCGGCCACAGCAGTACTTTGCTGAAACATCAGGCCAGAGCTACTTTTGCGTGAAGAGTTTGTTCATCATTAACCAAAATCTGTCTGTCTGTCTGTGTCTTCTCTGAAATGATTGGCAACTGGGCTTCCTCAGTGAAATAAAAGCAAAATATGTTATTATCTAACCAATGAGCGTGGTTAGGCATATTACCTTTTTTGCTTTGTTCTATGATATATTTGCTTGATGTGGGAAGGACATGCTGTTAGGATACATTTCAGTTATTGACAGTTTTCATATTCTTTTCATCTGATGAAGCCTGGCAAGAGCGACCTTGGATCTCTGAATGCTCTAATGGAGTACCAGCACATTTGTGTAATATGTCAAATATTTTCTTCCCATTTTCCCATGCAGTTTTGCAGGATAAATTATTTTGATTAATAGCCTTTATTTTTAACAAACAATTTTGTGGTTTTGGGTTACACATCCAGCTGGTCCCTCTTCTACATTGTCAGATAGATGATGCAGCTGTATGTGTAAAGCAGAAACAGATGATTGGAGGGACTTGTGGGATTCTGCAGAGGTACAAGGAAATCAGTGGTACAATAGATGGTTTTGATTTCACAGAACTTGCAGCCGTGCCCAGGGCTCAGTCCTTACAGGGGATAGGAGTTCCCATGAGTCAAGATTCAGACATATGAAAAGTATGTTTTGTTTTTGTGTACATCGTAAGAGATGTTATTAAGAGATCTAGGTTAGATGGGAATGGGAGAGATTGGAAAACTCGGACACTGTATAGCCTCTAATGTTTTGAGGACTTGTTAATATTTCAGTGTTTTGTTTCAGGTTAGCACCTATAGTTACTTTGGGATAAAAGAACACAAAACACCACAGTCTATATCAGGTCTTTACAAAATCCATAGGAGAATAGAGTAGGTTTGAATCACTGTTCAGGTCACTGGTACCACCTTGGGATTTTAACCTTGTTTCATGAATCAAGTGGAGCATTAGTTGGAGCTAGTTTGTGTATAAGCCTAATCTTAGTCATGTCTAGACATATTTACACACATTTAGACTGATGATTACTTTAGTTTTGGTGAGGAGGAGAGCCCCAGTACAACACATACATTGTACACATGGATCTGTGTTCGGTTTTTTCTTCCTTATTTCTGGCCATGGTGCAGATTTGTCTGGTTATGATGCATTTATCTGTGGGATGCAAGTTTTCCAACAGAATTGCATTAAAACCTACTTCCAACAACTAAGTATGGACTTGTCCTATTATTTAACTTTTGTGACTTCCAGACTTTGTCTATACTACAGAGCCCCTGCATGAGGGCTTTGCCGGTGGAGCTGTGTCATCCCCTATTGCAAGCACAGTGTATGCTGACAGGAGTTTTATTCTCAGCATAGCAACACCACTTCTCTGAATGACTTAAAGCCAAGCTGACAAAAGGATGCTTTTGTTGCGTCCCCACCAGGGGTTTTGCCAGCATGGCTATGTTAGGTGGGACATGTGAGCTTTTCATGTCTTTAACCAACATAATTATGCCAGAGAGCATGGAAGGCTAAGTGTGCAAGACTGCTTATACTTCATTTACAGAGCTATACTTCCAGCTGTTTGATAAGGCAGTCAGCAGGGCTAAGTACACAGTCAGAAATCCTGAGGCTGAATCAATTCAATCTTTCCAGGTTTGTCTAAACTGTATAGATTGAACTAATAAGCAAGTTAACAGACATTCTCTTTTGATTCCAGAAATGCAGCCACATGCCTGCAGTGGCTCAGGCCAGACATTGGGGGGCGCTAGAGCATGACTCTCTGCTCAGCTGGAGCAGACAGCTTGGGCCAAGGCTAGCCTGTCCACCCTGGGGGTGGGGGGAGGTGAGGAAGTTTGCGGGGGAGGTCCAAAGCATCCTAGGATGCTGGGGGACTATGAATCTGAAGGGGATCCTGGACAAAATGAATAAACCGATTTCAGCTATATCAGTTCAGTCTGATATTACATCCATTTAGGTTTATCTTAACTGTTTTTTGTCATTTTGAAAGTGACTTATGTGCACTGAACTTCTGTTGTGTTACAGATTTGAATTAGTTTCTGATCACTTATACCAGTTTATGTGTTACTTCTGTCCCTAGCCCAGACCAGAACTAAAATCTCCCAAACAAGCCTTCCCCTCCAACCCCCCAATCCTTAGAAGTACCTGGACAATAATTTCAATCTAGTTGTTTTAAATTTTAAAGGAAGTATGCTGACTTTCTTATGGTGATAATAGTCTCTTGAAAGGACTAGATTGTCTTCCAAGTCCTACTTTTGTGAAAGGACAATGTAATCCCATTGTTTTGGAGCTCAAATAGAATTTACAACATATTTTAATCTTGGGTCAGTTCTGGTACACAAGATAGTTTCTCAGTGGTCTATTTTTTTTTTTTTACCTAGAAGCATCTCCCCCTAGTTGCAGCAAGTTTCTTTTCCTATGTTATTCCCTATGTACCAGTAGATGAGGGGGCTGTTTGGTATTTGCTGTGATTCTTGTTCAGAGCAGTGGATCCAGTGGAGGAGACCTTGGTTATATACCTGTTGTAGTTTTCTAGGTAGATGTGGCATAACATGGAAATACCTTTTATTTTAAATAAAACGGCTAAAATGCTATAATGATGACATTGACATAATGGTGTAATCTGCTTTCATTTGAAACTGTAGCACGTTTTCTAGGTTTGTATTGCTGACTGTTTACCAACATAGTAAGAGTTTCTTCACTTCAGCAAGCATGTCATCGGAAGGATCTCTCTATCCACTTTGTGCTTTTTTTTTGGACAGAAATACAGAAGAATTTTTGCGTTCCCGCTGATCACTGGATCCATGTTAGCATAAAGAAAAAATACACGTAGGAAAACTGTTTTTTTCCTTTTATGCTAGTAAATTTATATTGCATGTATTCATACACTGTGGATAATTAGTTTCCACCAAATATTTTGTGTTGTTGTGGATAAAATAAAAGCTTTTATTTCCTTGGCACTTGTTATGAAAACAATTCTAAATAGCTATTATGTTTACATATATAGATGTACTCTGCAGAGGTACACATAATAACTCCTGTAAAGGGTACTAGGGAATTGTATAGTAAGCCTGTGCGAAGCAGCTAGTATTTGCTTTGGATTCGGCTGATTTGGGGCATAGTGATTCATTTTAGCAATTCGAATCACTGTACCGAAGTGATTCGATGATTCGGCCGCTACCAGATCGACTGAATCTCCGAATTGCACAGGCCCCATCCCCCACCTGCTCTCCCAGCCCTGACAGTGGCTGCCCCGCCTGCCTTAGCTCCCAGCTCTTTGAAACAAAAACCCCCACTCACTGGCTGCTGCCCGGCGGAGGAGCAATCCCCATTGCCCCCCATTGCCCCTCACCACCTGGGGGCTCTTCATGAGCCCCCAGAAGCCCTGAGGCCGCTGCAGGAGCCAGTGAGTTTGGAGGGGGTGTTATTTTTTCTTAAAGGGCCGGGAGTTGGCGCGGGCTGGGGGAGGGAGGGGAGCACTGCTCTGTGCTGTAGTGGGCAGGAATTGCCCAAATTACTGAAACTCTCCGAATCTTTTCCAAATCGATTTTGACCTTTTAATTGTCCCCTGATTCGATTTGGATTCGGAGATTCGGCCACTGAATTGGGCTGAATATCTTTCGAATCAAATCAGCACCCGAAGCTTCGCACAGCCCTATTGTATAGCCTAGTGGAAAGGCAGACCACTTACAGGTATGTAGGTGCATTAATATATCTAACTACTATAATTCTAATATGAATTGACTTTCTTTATTCTGATTTGTGGTCTAGTGAACATGCAATCTTTAGAATTCATTTATAATGAAAGATTTCATGCATGTACTACAGTTTTGGATTCATTAACTATAATATGTAATTTTCTACAAAACATTTTCTGTATTTCTTTAAGGTTTTCCAAAGGTGAAATACTCTTATATATGTTTCATAATTTGTTTACTCGTTTGATTCTGACAAGGGTAATATGCTATTTTTATCTTAAATAGACTTAGTTGGCAGACTCTTAAATCTTATAAGATATATATATATATATGCTTGAATTGAAATTTATAATACTGTGTGCAGTAGGTTCACTAATAATAATACTACTACTACTAATAATAATTTTGGATGTTGACATAAAAACAGAACATGCATTCAGTTCATTTTCAAAATGATATTTAAATGGTCTCTTTGGCCAGTGGAAGTTAACCTTGTCTGGCTTGGCAGATTTTATTTGTTCTATACTTATCTTTTGGATGTGACTGGCATTTATTGAGGTTAACAAGCACTGCAGATGCATTTATCTATTACTATACTTGGCAAGCTAAATAACATTTTATGTAAGAAGTATTGATTTACAAAATGCAGTACATGTAATTAACATTCAAACTGTCAAAAGTCTAAAACAGTATTAAATTATATCTGTTTATAACCCAAAGAAAATTAAATGATAGACAAATTCCCAAATTAATAAACTAAAAGTCCTTTCTGTCTTGAAATATGCCAGGCTGAGTTGTGTTTTTGAGGATGATGAATGTTTCTTCCTATTTCTGAGAAGTGGTAGTGACACATTTAGTCAGTATTGTTAAAAATAATTTTACAGTCTCAGATAATATTTTTTATGCCTAGGGTTGTGACAGTCTAGCTCTTAAAGGATCTAGTTAAAAAAAATTCTAGAAGTAGTTCATGTTATAGAAAGTCAGTAAAGTAGGATCTGAGGGCCAATTTTCCAAAGGAGCGTTGATCTAGCTTTAATTTGTGTGTACATTTGGCACTTAAAAATAAAAATCTGTGTTTGTGCATCTATGTGTGTGTGCAATAGCTTTGTAGCTACGTACCTACCCAGTTTTCACATGGAAATGTTAATTTTTGAGAGTTCTGATGAGTAAGTGTCTGGCATTGTTTCACTGAAGGACCTGAAATTTGATTTTTGATTTCTTGATCTTCCATTTGATCTTTGGGCCTATTTGGTCCCAAATTTAGCAAATCATTTAAGTTAGTGAGCAGTTTATTTCTGTTCAGCATACTCCTTAGGCATGTGTTTGAGTTCTTTTAATTTCAACAGTTTCATAGTTTCTAGGGTCGGAAGGGACCTGAGCAGATCATCTAGTCCGACCCCCTGCCATGGCAGGAAAGAGTACTGGGGTCAAACGACCTCAGTAAGGTGGTCATCCAACCTCCTCTTAAAAACCCCCAGGGTGGGAGCCTGCACCACCTCACTTGGAAGCTGGTTCCAGACCCTAGCCGCCCTGACCGTGAAGTAGCGCCTCCTGATGTCCAGCTTAAACCTTCCCTCCGCCAGCTTGTGACCGTTGTTACTGGTCACACCTTGCGGTGCTCGGGGGAAGAGGGACTCCCCCAGTGCCTGCTGATCCCCCCTAACCAGTTTATAACAGGCCACAAGATTCCCCCTCAGCCTT
>NW_017729016.1:18514620-18553820 GCF_001723915.1 Gavialis gangeticus
CAGCCCCTCCAGAAGCTCCCTAACTAAATCCTCACTCACCCTAGGCCCAGGTGAGCCTCCCCTGGGGCCCGAAGGGGGCCCAGCAGGGAAGTGGCAGTTCTGGTCCTTACTGAGGAAGACAGAGGCAAAGAAGTTATTAAATATGTTGGCTTTGTCGTCTGGCGTGACAACCAGATTCCCCGTCTTGTCCTGCAAGGGCCCCACATTTCCTGGGGCCTTCTTTCTACTCCCTGTATATTTAAAAAAGGACTTGTTGTCTTTAATCTGGGAAGCCAGCCCCTGTTCCATCTCTGCCTTGGCCTTCCTAACCATCCCCCTACATCCCCGAGCAACTGCAGAATAGTCCTCCTTAGTGATGACCCCTCCTTTCCATTGGGAGTAAGCCTCTTTTTTGGCAAGGAGACATTCCCGGATGTTTTTAGTGAGCCATGGAGGCTTATATGCTCTCCTGCCTCCTTTGACCCTCCTGGGGATTACCTTCCTCTGGGATTGGAGGATCGTCTCGTTAAGGAGCGACCACTCCCCTTGGACCCCCGGCTCCACTAGTAGTGGAGCATGAGTTTAAGACATTATTGAACTAGATCTTATCATGTCTTTACTTACTTAGATTAATTCTGTTCAGTGAATAAAAAAGAAAATTGTTATATGTACACAAAATAGTAAGAACAGTAGATGATAGTAATTAATAGCAGTAAGGATTTCACCAAGCTCTGTATTGCTCAATACAGTCAGTTTTGTTCAGTATCTTCATCAATGACCTGGAAGATGGAATAGAGTATACCCTCAGCAAGTTTGCAGATGACACCAAGCTGTGGGGGTAGGACCAGGGTGGGCAATTTTTTGGAGCAGAGGGCCACTTACTGAGTTTTGGCAAGCCATCGAAGGCCACATGACAGGCAGCCCAGGGCAGATTAATATAATTTTCTAAATTTTTTAGAGGCCCCGCGGGCTGGATAGAATGGCCTGGCAGGTTGCATTTTGCCCACTCCTGGGGTAGGAGATATGCTGGAGGGTAGGTAGGATTCAGAGATACCTAGACAAGTTGGAGGATTGGACCAAAATAAATCACACAAGATTCAATAAGGAGAAGTGCAAAGTCTTGCACTTAGGACAGAACAGTCCCATGCACCAATACAGGTTGGGGGCTGAGTGGCTAAGCAGCAGCTCTGCAGAAAAGGACATAAGGGTTACAGTGGAATAAGCTTGAATATGAGTGAACAGTGTGACCTTGCTGCCAAGAAGGTGAGCAGCATACTGTGCTGTATTACTAGGAGTATTGCCATGAGATCAAGGGAAGTGATTGTTCCCCTCTATTCAGCACTGGTGAAGCCACATCTGGAGCCCTGTGTCCAGTTTTGGGTCCCCCACTACAGAAAGGATGTGGACAAATTGGAGAGTCAAGCGGAGGGCACCAAAAATAGTGAGGGGACTGGGACACATGACTTCTGAGGAGAAGCTGAGGGAACTGGGCTTATTTGGTCTGCAGAAGAGAAGACTGAGAATCATAGAATCAAGGGCTAGAAGGGACCTTGAAAGATCATCAAGTCCAACCCCCCTGCTCTGGGCAGGAATACTGCTGGGATCAAATGATCCCAGCAAGGTGTCTGTCCAGTCTTCTCTTGAAGACTTCCAAGGTTGGGGACTGTACCACCTCATTGGGAAGCCTATTCTGAATTCCGGTCCCCCTTCTTCCCTACATCCAACCTGAAACTGTCCTCTAATAGTTTATGGCCATTGCTGCTTGTCCTCCCCGGGGCACCTAGTGAACAGTTTTTCTCTCACCTCCCAAAATTCGCCCCTTACAATCTTCTCCTCCCCAGGATGAACAGTCCCAGTTCCCTCAGTCTTTCTTCTAGGCCCTCTAGGCCCTTAATCATTCTTGTGGCCCTTCTCCGGACCCTTTCAAGATTCTCCTTGTCTTTTTTGAAGTGTGGCGCCCAGAACTGGACACAGTACTCCAGTTTGGGTCTCATCAGCACCAAGTAGAATGGAAGCATCGCTTAGCCCTGCTCATGCGACATTGGCCAATGCATCCCAGTATGCTGTTAGTTCTGACTACAGCATCACACTGGTTGCTTATGTTCGTCCTGTGATCAGCGATAACCTCGAGGTCCCTTTCAGCTATTGTGCTGGCCAGGACATCTAACTTATATTCATGTCACCGGTTACTTCTCCCTAGATGAAGCACTCTGCATTTATCCTTACTGGACTGCATCTGGTTCTGCTCTGCCCAGCTTTCCAGCTTGTTTAGGTCTGTGTGGATCCACATCCTATCCTCTACCATGACCACTTTTTCACATAACTTACTATTATCCTCAGACTTGGCCACCATGCTTTCCACATCCTTATCTAAATCTTTGATAAAGATGTTGAACAGCATGGGGCCAAGAACTGAACCCTGTGGGACACCATTGGCCACCATCTGCCAAGATGATATAGATCTGTTCACTAACACTCTCTGGGTTCGACCCCTTAGCCAGTTCTCAGCCACCTGACCATGGACTCTGCCAGCCCACAGTCCCCCAGTTTTTTTATAAGTACCATGGGAGACCATATCAAAGGCCTTTTTAAAATCCAGGTATGTGACATCAACTACGTCTCCCACATCTAAGCTGTTTTTTATTTGATCATAGAAGGAGATGAGGTTGGTCAGACACTATCTGCCCATAGTGAAACCATGTTGGCTATCCTCCAGCATCCTGTCTTCTGCCAGTCTCTCACAAATGGACTTCTTGGTAATTTTTTTCCAAAATTTTTCCCGTTATCGCAGTCAAACTGACTGGCTTATAGTTTCCCAGATCCTCCCTCCTCCCCTTAAAGATTGGTACCATGTTGGCTCTTTTCCAGCCTTCCAGGACCTCTCCCAAGCATCATGAGTCTTCAAATACCTTCGCCAATGGTTCCACAATGACTCCAACCAATTCCCTCAGCACTCTCGGGTGTAATCCTTCTGGTCTGCCAACTTGAAGACATTCAGCCGCTGTAAGTGCTCCCTCACCAGTTTAACAATGACCGTTGGTTGCCAGTTGCCACCCCTCAGCCCCAGATCTGTCCAGTAGCTGACCAGGCAGGCAACCACATTTTGTATGAAGGAACACCAATGTGTTAACCATACATGCATCCTCTTTATCCTCCATATATATACATATATACATCCGCTTTATTCATTAAAGAGTTCTCCTGACTGTTATCAGCTGTCCTGTCCCATTCTGCAAGGGCCCCACATTTCCCTTGGTCTTCCTCCTGCTCCCTGTATACCCAAAAAAGGAATTCTTATTGTCCTTGATTTCAGTCGCCAACCTGATTTTGGTTGCTGCCCTTGCCTTCCTTATGCTCTCCCTACAAATATGGGCTGTGCTGCTGTATTCTTCCTTGGTGACTGACCCTTGTTTCCACTGCCTGTAAGTCTCCTGTATCTTTTTTAAGCACTCCTTGACTCCTCTGGTAAGCCAAGAGGACATCCTGGCCCCTTTACCACCTTTCCTGCATACAGAAGTGGATCTTTTTTGAGCTCTGAGGATTGCTCTTTTGAGGAATGACCACCCTTCCTGAACTCCGTTCCCCTCTAGTCCCTCTTCCCATAGGGTCTCTCCCACTGTTTTCCTAAGCTTACTGAAGTCAGCCTTCCTGAAGTTAAGCACCTCTGTCCTACTGGCTGACTACCCTGCAGGCCAGGACATCTCCTGGTGGGATTTCTGAGAGGGGATTTAATAGCAGCCTTCAACTTCCTGAAGGGTGGCTTGAAAGAGGATGGATCTGGACTGTTCTCAGGGTGGCAGACGACAGAACAAGGAGCAATGGGCTCAAGTTGCGTGGCTGTGCAGATGTACTCGTGCCATGCTGCCAGGTGTGCCTGTGCGGTTGCGCACACTGTGCAGCTTAGAGGAAATGCTGGTTCCAGCAAGGGAAGTTTAGGTTAGATATTAGGAAGAACTTTATCACCAGGAGGGTAGTAAAGCCCTGGACCAAGTTACCTAGAGAGGAGGTGAAATCTCAGTCATTGGAGGTTTTTAAGATCCGTGTAGACAGAGCCTTGGCTTTATGGTTATGCATAACTGATTTGCACTTTAGAAATCCACATCACAATCATTTCCCTCTCAAAATCCCAAATAGACCTGCTTATGTGGCCTTGAGGACTGGCAGTATCTGTTTTGCCATTGCTTGCAGCTATTGCAATACAGTTTCTATTCTAGGACTTGCAGACTTGGAGCCTCCATCAGCAGTGCAGCCTTTTGACTCATGTTATGTTATTATAGCAAATGTCAAACTGAGGATGCAATCGGATGTTGTTCTTATGCCACCATAACAACTTTTATGGATGCACAAGTTGGAACCAAACAGCTGTCCTAGCCCTTTGTCATGTTTCAGGTGCTTAAAAATGTTGCCTAAACCAAAGGTAGTCACTGTTTATGGTGCCTTAAATGGGGGTTTGTTTGCTTACTGCAGTAGTTTTCTTTCACAAAAGATGACAATGATCGATCAAAAGTATGTGACTACTCACACTTCAAATTCAAAGGGTTCTGCACCTCTATTAAAAATTTTTTAGGGGTTCACAGTTGAAAAAAGGATGAAAACCACTGGTTTACTGCATTTCACAGGACTTCCCGCAGTGCACGTATTAGGCTGTGTATTGAGGAGGTTTCCCCAGTTTGCAGAAATGTGCTGCGGGAATGAATCTTGCTGTCTGTCTTGCTGCTACACGTCAACTTTTGGGGTATGGCACCCAGGGCCACTGTCCCATAGGATCAGGCCCCTGAAACCCTGGTTGCAGCACAGGCCGAATCCTGTCTTCAGATGCCAGTGAAGCAGAACAGGTGTGCTGGAACATCCTAGCATAACTGGTCCTACTCCAAAGATGATGTTTTTTTCTTGTCTAAGAGAGTCTGCTGGGCAGGCTTTTGAAATGCAAACGTGTATGCATTGGGGTTAGTTTTGATTTTGTGCTGGAATAAATCCAGATTAAGGCCATGGAGCCAAATATTTTTAGTGTGGTCAGGTCGGGCTCAATGTGGTTGAAAATATTAGTCTACATAGCACCAACATTAGTAACTTTATTTGGTAAGATATTGGTAAAAGTCAAACTGCAGTCAGACTACTTTCTGGGCATGTCTACATGTTCATTAATGCACTCTTCCTAATACACATTAAATTTAGTACATCCACTGTGAGGTTCTAAATAAATGTGCAGTAGGCTGTCCTAATGAGCAGTAGCCAAAACACACACTTTCTTAGCAACACTTACTGCACAGTAACCTATTTTTACTGTGCATTAGTGTATTAGGACAGTTTTTGATGCAACGCTTTAATGCTCAGTAAAAAAGGCTACTGCGTATTAAAGTCGACGTGCCACCTGTTAAACAGTTTTTATGGAGCTAGTGATTTCTGTGCCTTCTACCTGCTAGCTGTTAAGATTTAAACTTTAGCAGGCTATTTCCTTCAGAGCTCCTCAAGTCACTGTGAACGTTGCTAGATAGTAAAAAGGTGGTTTTCTACAAAATCCAGCCTAAACTTTATGTCGTGAAAGTTATTAGTTCTTTTGTGAGAGGAAAAAATTGTTGTAGGTGACATCCTTCATTAAACCTACTGTATAGGTTAGTTTCCATTCCATCCTATTAGCAGAGGATGAGCTGTTATGTCCTTTCACACTGCAGATAGCCATGGCGGAGATGAGCAAGATGAAACGCTCTTGTGTTGTTGTGTAATATCATCGCTGGCTAATCATGTACCACAGCTCTTACTTGGCATGTACTGTTTAGTTAAATGTCAGTGATTTATACAAATATGAACTTTATTACATTGCAGCTGCTGAAGCATGTCAGATTGCATACCTGCATACTGTATCGCATTGCTGAAGAGCGTGCATTTGGTGTGTGGGGTTTTTGGAGGATACTGTAAGGTTGGCTATAAAGTATTTACACTGAGGCTTTTTTTCCCCTTTCAATAAATTTGCAGCATTCCAAGAACCTAATAACCTTGAATAAATTCTATAATCTTCCAATACCATTTTGAGTTGTTGAGGTTTCCTTGGTATTCTCACAAAATTGTGGTAGCTCTGGTATTTGAGTTCTGCTGTGGGGACAGCTAGCAATAATCTGCTTTTCAACATTGTAAATTGTTTATCAAACAAATATGAAATGCCTCTAAATATTGTTAGTCCTCCAGATTGTTAGGCAAATGTCTCAATCAATGCTTTACAGCTGCCTTTGTGTCTGTCAGAGGAAAAACTGTTGCTATATCACTGGTTTGTTGAACTGCTATAAGGAAGAAAAGCTGACGGTACGTTTGGGGAGAAAGATAATAATGTTGGGATTGCGGTTGGCGAAAGACATAATTGCTACAGTTCTTCTGGATTTTTGTAGGAGAACCTGGAATTCAAGCATGTTTCTGCAAAGATATGAGAAAAGGCTAATTGTTTAATGGCTAATAAGCAGGGGGCTGAGATTCGAGAGGATGAGGCCTATAGCTGCTTGCAGGGACTTCCCCTGGGGCACGCACAAGCTGGGTCAAGAGCAATAGGACTTCTATTTAAAAGTGGAAGCAGGGGAAGGAGAGTTATAAAAGTGCAAACTATGATTGCAAGGATCAAACAGAATTTTAGGAGTTGCTGATGCAGCTGAAAGATAAGTGTTAATTGAATTTGCTATTGGAAGTTGGCTTTAACCCACCTAGATACAAGTAATGGGAACTGACCTAGTATGTGGGTTGAGCTGTCTTCAGAGATAAAACAGGGGAGCAACTGAGACTAGAGGAGAATATTAAGCTGGATTTTGTGGTGTCAATTTATGTTCCCCTTGTGAGTACAGTCAAGTGCCAAGAAGCATCTCAGCTTGACCTGTGCTCAGAGCAGGAGGTAGAAGCTACTTGCTACTAGATTGTTCCAATTTTTAAGTTGCCCTGTTTGCAGCATTAAAAATTTATCAACAGTAACAATATGGATTTAAGAAGCTGTCACTAGGGCCTCAGTTCTGACTTTTTAAATATTTAATAAACCTTTTTTATTTTGTCATATTTTTTACAACACTTAAAACTCAAGCAAATAAAGTAAACTTTTTCTCCAACAGACTTCTCTATTCTTTTCCTCTCCCTTTCATAGTTGGTCGGGTCGGAAGGGACTTGAGCAGATCATCGAGTCCGACTCCCTGCCCTGGCAGGAAAGAGTACTGGGGTCAAATGACCCTGGCCAGGTGATTATCTAGCTTCCTTTTGAAGATCCCCTGGGTAGGAGTGAGCACCACTTCCCTTGGAAGTTGGTTTCAGATCCTAGCCACCCTGACTGTGAAGTAGTGCTTCCTGATGTCTAGCCTGAACCTACTCTCAATCAACTTGTGGCCATTATTCCCAGTTACTCCTGGTAGTGCTTGGGGGAACAGGGACTTTCCTGTTCCCCGCAGGTCCCCCCTGGTAAGTTTATAGACGGCCACCAGATCCCCTCTCAGCCTTCTCTTGTGGAGGCTGAACAGGTTCAGGTCCTGTAGCTTCTCTTAGTAGGGCCTGCCCTGCTGCCCCCTGACCATGCGAGTGGCCTCCTCTGGACCCTCTTGATACTGTCCACATCCCTCCTGAAGTGCGGCACCGTAGTTGAGTCTTTCAGTTGGTTCAGTTGCCCATAATAGGTTTAAAGGGAGTCTGCTTCAAGTTACAAAGTTCAGCTCTTCAGTTTCTATTGTGACAGTCTGATTTTTTGTTTCATCTTAAGGTAAGTCAATGCAAGACAACAGAAGCAAAAGAGAGGGGAAAAGAAGAGCAAGAGATGGGAGGATGGATCATTTAGTGTTGGGTCACAATTCTGTTGTAGGAACACTTCAGGCCTAGTATTGTTTTTAGTCCTCCAACCTTGTGACACCAAAGTGTAACAAAGGTATCTGGTTGACCAAACCAGAGTATTGGTAGCCAAAGTGAAAAAAGAGAAACTGGAATGTGAAAGATGGATAGAAACTGCTGGTGCTAAGTACAGATAATGATGTCAGCTCACTCCCTTTATTTTGATCAGGATTTTTCGATGGGAGCTAAGACACAGATATGTTCAGTTGTAAACATGATGAGGTTATTGGTCATTCTTGGCCAGTGGTCAGAGTGGAAGGGTCCAGGTTCCATAGAAACCCTGTCTTGTGCACTCACAGTCCTCCTCATGTTGTTCCACTGTTTTATTGTTTTAGTAGAAAATACCTGACATAAGAAGTCATAGCCATGGGAGTCATCTTTGAAAACCCTAGGCTGAATCCATTGAAGGCTTTGAATTATTAGGACAGCAACTTTGAAGTGGACTCTGCATTCATTCACCAGAGGGTAGTTATGTTACTTGATGATCTGTAATACTGAATGGACAGGCTACTGCATTTTGTGCCACTGGAAGTTCGTTGGGATGTTTGATCAAGTTGCTTATGGAGTAAAAAAAAATAAATAAATAAAAGTGAGAAAAGCAAGAGAAAAAGACTTGACAATGCAGTATAACCTCATAAATCCATCATGCTCAGGACCGAGCACTTGCTGGAAATTTGAAAATGCTGGATTTTTGAAACCGGTGCAGCAGCTGGTTGTAGGGGTGGGTGGGGGGCAGCAGGAGGAGGGAAGCGATGGCCGGTCCTGGAGCAGCACTGGCCCAGGTTGGTGAATGGCAGCAGCAGCCTGTGTGTGCAAGCTTCTCCCTCTGCATCCGGGAAGACGGGGGAGCAGTGGGGGAAGTGCCGGATTTTTGATAATTCCAGATTTTTGGTATCTGGATTTATGAGGTTATACTGTATGGATGTTGTGCTATGTCCTATTTGTTCTATTGCTAGCTAAGCACCTTATCTTTTTGAAGAGAGCAGTGTTTGTGGCTAAGTTTGAGTTAAACCTTGAAAACTTTTCCTAACTTTACTTACACCCTTCCTTTTCACTTCAGTGGTATAATGGGATTTTGGAAATAGTGAGACCAGGATTTCATAGACGTTAGTGCTGGAAGGGACCTCGGATAAGACAGTCTGGCTTATTATGGATTAGTCTGAGATGTCAGGTGTGGGGGGTGGAGACAGATAGATATAAAACATAGAATATGGAAAACACTGCAATGAACTATTTCTGTTTTCTTGATGCTTACTAAGAAAGGGCACTTTCTGGTGAATATACATGTCTGATTAAGACTAAATTTGAGAGCTTATTTTTTTAATAAGTAGCTTATGGAAGGAAAACAGTATAAAAATGGAGGGCCAAAAGATTAATGGCTCTTTATTATTAAAGGCTGTCTTCAACTTAGAAGACAACGAGGCCACAAAGGATGGAAAGATGGGGGCAAGTGTTCTTGTGGAGAGTAATTCTCTTGTGTCTGCTCACCCCATCTCAGAACCAAAGATGCTGATGAGGGAATGCTGTCTATTCTCTATTAAATGCAGTTTGAGTTTTAGGGAATATATTTGATGTGCTGGCACAAATGTGCTGACAAATTTAGAAGGAAAATGGAGTGTGCGGTGTCATTTGGATACATCTAGGGAAAAAAAGTGATATTATCAGAACACAATTGCAAGATAATGGAATCTTACAGATAGGAATGATGAACAGAATCAGTAATCATTTAATGATCTGTGGCCTACTAATTGATATTGAAAATAGGAATCCAAAAGTAAAAGCTATAGTAACATAATGAATTCTTTGCCTCCGTATTCGTGGACAGGGACCAGGACATCTCCCCCACTAGAATTGTGGATGGACCCAAGAGAGCCACCGCCATGCCTAGGGTCAGGGACAACCTAGTTAGGGAATTTTTGGAGGGGCTGGACATGTTTAAATCAGTAGGTCCAGATACTTTTCACCTGAGGGTGCTGAGAGAATTGATGGGGTCATAACGGGGCCCCTGGCACTAGCACTGGCCAGGTATCAGAGGATTGGAAAAGGGCCAATGTGGTCCCTATTTGCAAGAAGGGGAGAAAGGAGGACCCTGGCAATTATAGGCCAGTCAGTTTTACCTCGGTCCTTGGGAAGACCTTTGAGAAAACTGGGACAGAAAATGGTGGCAAACAATAGAATAAGCATCCAAGGCAACAGTGGCTGATCCTGATTGCACAGATGGAAAACCTCTTGTGTATTAGAGCTGTTTTCGAAAGGAGAACAGGCAAGTGAGACTGACTCCAGCTGGAAAAGCTCCTTGCACAGAATCTTTTGGTAAAATTGGCAAAAGCCGTGGAGGACTCAAAGATTAAATCATCTGGGCATGCTCAATACACAATAGGATATGTACAGCCCAAAGAGACTCCCCTGCCTTCCAGTCTGTACAACATGAGGTATCGTAGAAGCAGAGAATATTTATGTGACACTGAAGTTACTTGATTACTTGCAAAAATTGAAGTTTATGAAAGAGTTGAGATTTCAATTGTGCTGGCACAGTATAATTCAGGGGCAGGCAATTATTTTGGCTGGAGGACTACTTCATGAGTTTTGGTGAGCTGTCAAGGACCACATGTATAGCCCTGCCCCTTGACAGGTGCCCTGCCCCCTGGTCGACATTTTGGTACGGGAAGTCTTGCCCCCTAACCCCTGACCTTTGTAACCTGAAGTCCCTGCCCTTGCCCTGAAAGTATTCCTTTTGAGAAGGGGATTTGCCATCTTGGAACCAGAAAACCCCCCCAAATTGTATACTAAAAATTCAACAACAGCAATAACATATTTTAATTTTATTTTTAAAAGATGTTTTTGTCCTGATTTGTGTGTATTTGCATTGTATATATAGAGGTGACTGTAAATTAGCACAAAATGAAGTTTTACTCTTGTGTATTATGGAGGATGTTGAGGGATGGGAGAGTATGGGATTTTTGGGGGATGTGGGTATATGTGGGGTGTGGGGATGGGTATGGGAGTAGGTGTGGATGTGCGTAGGTATGGGGGACGTGGGGGGAGTGTTTGCAGGCATGTGTGTGTGTGGGTGGGTGGATATGGAGTTTGTGGGGTGTGTGGAGGGGAGGGTGGTTGGGTGTAGGTGCATGTATGTCATGGGCTGTGTGTGGGTAGTAGTGAGTAGAGCTCCACTCAGAGACCTGTGGGTACATGTAGGGAGAGGTGTGGGGGGGAGTGTGGTATTTGTGGAGTGTGTGATTGTGTGTGGGGAAGAGTGTGGTTGCGTGGTTTGTGGGGGATGGGTTTGTGGGTATGGTGGGGTGTGCATGGGAGCCCCTGACACATGCCCCTTTGAACTGGTCAGCCCCCCCATCCTGCAACAGCCTGGAGCCTGCATGCGCTTTGGTGCCTCCCCGCTACTGCCAGCAGCACACAGCCCCAGCATGCTGCGCACTGACCCCAGCCCCAACCCAGCCCCCTGCCTCTGCTCCTCACTGTCCGCCTGTAGTGCGTCCTGCAGCCCCCTGGGCATGCAGTGGCGCTGGGGCGGCTCTGTCCTGGACTGCCTTTCTAGGCAGCTGCTGGCCCCAGCCCTTAAGTACTGGCGGGGACCTGCGTGCATCCCTGACCCACCCCATGCCTGCTGCAGACTCGCCTGCTCTCGCTGAACAGCTGCAGCAAGAGTAGCGCTGGCGGGGCAGAAGTGTGCTCAGTGCAGGGGAAAAGTGTTCCCTCCCCCTCGGCACTGTCCAATACTTCCTGCAGCAGCCTTGCAGAGCCCGTGGGCCGTATGTTGCCCACCCCTGGTATAGTTTGATACCAAACTGTGGTATTCTTGGGACTATGAAAACCAAGAGCTAAGTTCATCTCTTATTATAAGTGGGCACAAGCTTAATTCAAGTAACTTTTATCTGCTTGCAGCAACTGGGTTATAAAATATTTGACATTTGAACAATAGATTCTCTAAAATGAAGTGCTTCTCTGGTACTGTAGTTGTGATTTTTTCCAGGAAAGCTTTAGTAATAAAGAAAGATTTAGTAAAGTATCTTCATTGGCTTGTTGTTTCCTGAGTTAAATGATAAAAAAACCCCTTTTTTCCTTAGTAACTGTTGTGAACTGTACAAAGCGTGTTTGAAGCAAACCTGAGAGTTAGCTAAGAAATATTTTTGGTAGACTTCCACTAAGATTTTTAGACAGAACAGCAGTTTGCCACATATAATCCTGCAACCTTTTATTCAAATTCCATATTTCTGCACTTTAATTTCAGTAAATTGCAGACTACTGGAGTACCAATTTTATTCTTTTACCAGTGCATGTATAAAGCATAGTATTTAACAGGGCAAGGGACAGCCTACCAAATAAATTCTGAAACATTAGGAAGCTGATTTTGATGCGAAGTGCGGTGGGAATGAGCTTTTCTAATTTAATGACCTGACAAACCTTAACAGAATAATTTCAAAATGGATAGATCACAGTTTGCCTTTTAATAATAGTTAAAAAGTTGATAGATTTAGCCAAATGGGAATTAACACATTTCAGGTGTGCAGCTACTTGGATACTTTATTTTAGCACTAAGAAATTGTCTTATGTCACTTAAGATTTCTTTTCTTTATTCTACCAAGATTATATTTGCACGGTGCGTTCTACCCTGTATCTTGGTTTTAATAATACATTTTCACAGGTCCAGGATTAGTTCAGAGAAAGTAATTAGTATATGATTTACTGCAGTTGGAAGTCTTCTGACACATGGCAAGCCATAGGCATGACCTGGTCAAAGGTTAACAGAATTCACATATTCTGAATAAATTTAAAAAATAACTTCTAATGAAAGGTCAAAAATAAAGGAATATGAATAAAAACATTAGAAAAAACATGTGGTATTAATGCAAGCTAAATCTGTTTTTGGGGTTTTTTTTTGTAGTTCTGTTTTTCGCTTCTGCCTAGCTTTTAGGGCACTTACATTTGAAGAGAATGGGATATTTTAATTGTTCATATTTAGAAAGCAGCTGCACCAGAATTTGAAGACGGAGCCATAGTTGTTCTGGCAGTCTGAGGCCAGGGCCGTGCATCTCCGCTACCAGCCCAAGTTAGGAAGTATACTGCATGCTGCATTTCTGATGTTTACACGACTCTTGTTTGTTGCAATACTACATTTTCTCCGGGGAAGTGATGTGACTCTGAGCTTACGTATGTGTGCGTGGGGTGGGGTGGGGTGGTGTGGAGTGGGGTGGGGTGAAGGAAGGGTGAACTTGGATTGCTAGCCCATGAGCTGCTCACAAAATTCAGCTGTGTTGCACATATGAAGCAGGGGCAAGAGGGATAGTCCCTTTAAAAGTGACCTACTTTGCCTTTTGCTCTTCTACAGATGGAAGTGAAGTGATTTCACACTTTCCAGGCTGAAAGTAAGTCACAGTATAGTGGCAGATAATATCGTTTGGGATCACTAGCTGCAAAGACCCTTGGACTGGAAAATGCTGAGTGAAAACTGGGGCAGTAAAAGTAGCCTGCAATCCCCAGTACATTAAGCAGATTTTGTCTGTTGGGTATATCAACAATGAAGAATAAGTGCGCTGCCCTTCCTAGTCTGCGGCAACAGGCAGCAGACGGACTGTGCTTACCTGACTGGGCTGAAATAGATGCTGGTATACAGATACTGTCAGGCTGATTTTGAATGTCATTTTTGTTATAATAAGGGGACATTGTTGAATGTAAAAAAAACCACCTTATTGGCCTTCAAGGGTGCCATTTTCTAAAGAGCAGGCATGGTGATATTTAAACCAGGGCTGCCCACCTGGCAGCTCCCAGGTCCCAAGTGGCTTCCTGAGCGTTGTGCAGCCCCTGGGCTCTCAGTTCAGGAGCTGCTCCCCACATTGCCTGCTGGCACCTGTTACTGGTGTCTCTGGGCTCCCCTCCCTGCTCCTTCTTTTGCTTCCTGCCTCTGCCGCCTAGTCGGGGGCGGGGGGGAGGGCAGACGTGTGGTGTGATGGTGGGCACTGGCTCTGTTCAGTAGGGAGGTGCATAGCTAGGGTGGGGGGTGCAGTGTGGCATGCCGCCAGCTACTCAGAAGTTGGATGCCCCTGATTTAGACCCGACTGATAATAGCTTCCAGAGGCAAGTAAGGTGAAACTATAAGTAATCGTCTACCACAGGAGCAAATTAACTTCAAAAGAACAGGGGCTCATTGGACTGTCTGACTGTTTGCTTAGTTGGAGATTTAAATACGAGCACTATTGCATTCATTCAGGAGAATGGGCACTCTGATCTTAGAAATTCCTGGAGATCTATAACTTTGGAGA
This sequence comes from Gavialis gangeticus, assembly GCF_001723915.1. Classification (NCBI taxonomy): domain Eukaryota; kingdom Metazoa; phylum Chordata; order Crocodylia; family Gavialidae; genus Gavialis; species Gavialis gangeticus. The sequence goes on from NW_017729016.1 coordinate 18,528,720, forward strand.
CAAATACATTTAAAATTTCATTTGAGAAGGAAGTAGTTGGATTTTTGTCTTGTGAAGCAAGTACAGAGAGTTCAGTGAGGGAGATTAATGTATTTTCAGTCCTGTGGCTAAACTCCAAACTTTGTTGGGTAGGTTTTTTTTTCTCCCCCTTTGACCTCACAAGTACTCATGAATACATGCAGGCTAATGTTCATGCTATCTGCATTATGCCTCAAGGCTGCGTATAGTCATCTACTTTATCAGTAGGATACTTCCATTCTTGCCTCTGATCGTCAGTACGTTCTCTGTAACCCAAACGTCAGCACTTCGATCATACAGTTCTGGGAACAGATTTGGATTGACTGTCTGCAGAGACCCATATTTTGATCTCTTAACCTGTTTAAGAGAAAGGAAAGTTACTAGTTAGGACTCTGTCTTTCAATAAATAGGTATTGAAGGGATGAAGAATTACCCATTTGAGAAATACAGTTTCCTTATTTACTTGGTCTAAAATCTTGTGCTGGAGTATGGTAGTAAAATGCTGGCATAATTTCATTGGTGTGTTCAGAGATTTGTTACACATGATAATCTGAATCCTGGAAAGCCTACAGCCTTCCTGCAGAGCTCAAGTGACTCAGCATGCGACAGTATGATCTTACAAATGAATCGGATACTAAAGCAGCATTTTAAAAACACAGGGCTGCTTCAAACATACTTCATCTGCTGTAACCTAGCCGTTCAATTTGGCCCTTATGCTGCAAGGCTTAAGATCCAGTGCCTGACCTTCCCCAAACTCATATGTCATAGAAAGGGATCCTGGTTTTCTCTGTTTAAAAATCACAAGTTCTCTGGTTAAAAGGGAGAGAGGGAGGGAAAAAAACCACAAATTTTCTGATTAAAACCCCCCAAATCCACAGTTTCCTGTGATTAAAATGAAACACCACTATATAGATATAGATAGATATATATTAGATATCAGTTGACCACAATATTTTATTGATATATTTACAATTTTAAAGCAATTTGGAAGCCTACCAGTGCCTCAGTCAGTGTAATAAAATAAAATCTAAATATGTATACATTTTTGTATTTAATTATGGGTTTTTTATTATGGAAAATTGCAGCTCCCCCTGCTTCTTTCACTTACCAGGATGCAGGTTCAGCTGTGGCTGTCCTGTCGCACGTGCCCCCCCCCCCCACTGTTTTGTGGTACTGAGCAGCCCTGACATGCCTCTGCCCAGGCTGGTGCCCCTCACTCCCCATCCACAGACCCCCAGCCCTGGGCCCTGCTGGTGCCCCTCACTCCTGGCCCACAGTCCCCTGTCCCCCATTCCTGCCAGAGGGGTCCCCCATCTGCTAAGCCAATGGCATTGGTAACGTGTAGGGGGTGCATGTGGATGCATGTGCACCCCCTGACATTGGTGGTGCCTCCCCTATGAAAAGTACCGCCAACACTGCTGGCAGCGCCTGCAAGTGGTTGCAGCTTGCTACACCCCCACCCCTGCCCCTGGTGGAATCTGCAGGCAGTCCCCGATTGCTGCAGGCTGCTGGTGGCGTCTGCGGGTGGTCTCTGACTGCTGGTCCACCCACCCCCCACAGACACCACCGCGGCTGCCTGTGGGAACTCCCCGTTCACTGCCGCCACGCCCCTGCTTCCAACACTTCTGCCACCGCCTACGGGCAGTTGCCATACTCCCTTAGGCTCCGGGGGCACGCAGTGTTCATGGGCTATGGGGCCAGGGACCCACGTCCACAGCCCCCTACCTCCCCAGCAGTGCCTAAACCTCAGCTGCTGCCTGTAGGAGGCGGCAGCTGCTGCAGCAGAGCAGAGCAGAGCACTGAGCCTGGCTCCCTTCCTCCTCCACGGCATCACAGTTAGAGCGGAGCCCTTGTGGGGTGTGGATGCAGGCTGCCCTCTGGGCTCAGGCTCTCCACCCTGCTTCCCTCCCTCCAGGGCCTCCACAGCTCAACGGGTGGGGGTGCTTTGCCATGGTGGCGTGGGGTTTACAGCAGCAGCATAGATCTTCCCTGCCCCTCTCTGCCCTGTTGCAGTGCTAGGCCACAGAGGCCCCGGAAGGTAGTGGGGTGGGGAGCCTGAGCCCATAGCTGGACACCTCCCTCGCTCCGTGCACACATCTGGGGGGTATGTGTCCCCCATGCCCCCTGTGTGTACAGCAGCAGGGAACACATCCCCCACCACCCCTGGGATGACCTGCCCATGGCTCCATCCCTCCTTGCCTGGGCTCTGCAGCCACACATTACAGCCCTGGGCCCCATGCACCGCCCACGGGCAGCAGCCCCAGCCCTGCCCTACTCCCCCCTTCACTATGGGGGCCTCAGTTTCCCTCCGGCCCCCCTCAACCCCATACTTACCTGCAGGAGCTACTGTCCAGGCTGCCTAACGGGCATGTGCACATTGTGCCCCCTGCACATGCACATGATGCCCCCTGCTGATTGCCCTTCTCCCCCTCCCCCCAGCCCCCTGTGCTCTGCCAGCCTGTAAAGGGGAACCCGCTGTTTGCTGTGTTTTTCTCCTTTAAAGGAGAAAATTTGGGCTTTACCATGTTTTTCTGTGGTGAATGAAAAACCCGTATCCCTGGTCATAGAAACTAGAGAAGTTCATTTCATGGGAGAAAAGATCTAGCATCCAGAATTTGTGTAGGTAGCCAGCTAAGGGGATAAGATTTGGAAGCTTCTTTTGAAAAGGAGGAAAAGACTTGCGATATACTGCAGCCAGGGATCTGATAAAAAATATTTTGGATTCCTCAGGAGGTTGTGTTTATCATCTGTCAGTCAGCAGAGTTTCTCATACTCAATACCATGTGCACTGAAGCATCAGCAGTGATTGTCACAGCAGAATTTTAATCCGCCTTTGGGGTGCTGCTCCCTGTGGTCGCAGGTTTGGCAGTGATGATAGTTACTGGCCTTGGAAATGAAGATTTCTCTAGCTGACAGACATGCAACTTGGTGGAAAGAGAGAGAATCCATAAAGGAAACTATATTTATAGTTGAGTTTAATTTCAATCAATTCATAACATCGTAGGGCTGTACTGGCTGTGCGGCAAGTTATTTTCAAGCTTTATTTAAAATCCTGTGAGTATGTCAGTGTTTTTCATTTTGTCTTGATCTCATATTTTTTTTGCTTGCTTCTTCATACATTTACTTATATTGCACTTTTCCTTCAGGCTCACTGAAAAGATATTTTTTCTTCCTTTGGTCTGTTAATCCTACTGTTTCCACTTTGGTTTTCCTCAATCCATTTTTTCTTTTTAGGTAAACTGCTATACATTTGTATTGCCTAGTTGGTCCTCCGTGACCAGGCCTGTGGCACATCCCTTCTTGGGTCTTTAATCTGTCTTATGTGGGGTCAACACCCAGGTCCTTGCAGCAGCATACAGAGATTACACAGGGCCTCCTTGTGTATCTGATCCACACTAATTTCCGGTTTGTAATTCCTATGGTTGTGTTCTTCCAGGAAGTTTCCCCTCAGTGGGGTTACTTTTCTTTGTGTTAGTTTATTTCCTGTATTTGTTGATTGCTGAATGCGAAACGTACGATTAAAAAATACGGCCATCATGCCTACCATTATGGCTAGGTATTAATGAACTGAAAATAATGCATGTGTGGTTCCCAGTAAAACGATGTTGCTTCTTAGCAGACTTATTGAAAAGCATATTTAGGTTAAGCTTATTTCCTGTCTAATATCCACTGGTGAAACTGATAGATGGAAAGACAAAGGTAGCAATGTTTCCTTCTCATTGAATGAGGCTTCTTGTTTCTCTGGCTTGCTGATTTAGGAGCATGGTGATGTGCTTTTAAAATTCCACATTTGCCCAGCTGAAAATGACACACAACAGAGATATAGGATGGAAATACTGAAGTAGTGGCAAGGGATTTCTGGCAGTCTGTTCACGCTGCTCAGCAGGAGTCTTGCCCATTGTCTCTCCAGGGCCTTAGGGACTGTTTTGCAAAGGTGCTGAGCACCTTGAGGTTCCACTGATTGTACCTGGAACGGCAGGTGTTCACCTTTCTTGAAAATGCCATTACAAATATTTCCTAGTGAAATCTTTGTCAGGATAATAGAAATGTGTTTACCCGATGATGTGGTACTTTCTTACAATTTGCAAATTCCCCTTTTTCAGTAGACTGGAATTGCATTTTGCTCAGATTGTCTCTTTCATATGAAGTACATAGCTATGAAGGGGATTACCACAGGACTGCTGATACGATTTTCTACCATGTAATAATTGAAAGACCTGTTTAATCTGATGTTGGAACGTGTATTGTGCAAATGTTAGCCCTCAGAAGGGCTAAGCTTGTTTTGTCAAAATTGGTTAATGTATTTATTGGAGGATCTTGGAAATGCAAGTCACATCGTATCAGAAAGGTTTAACCGTCCATTCATTTCCTCACCTGACGCCAGATTCTACGCTTCACTTTACTTCCAGTGCAGCACACACAGCTGAAGAGACTGGAGGTTTCTTGCTCTTAATTAGCTGCATGATTGAAAATGTGCCGGGAACATGCAATGTATTATTTTGTAATTTTGAAATACATATATTAGACTGATACTAGGGGAGTGATTGTGTACTCTATTACTTTATCACCTTACTTTTTTTAAAGAAATGCTTCGTTAGAATAAATTTAGCTTACAAATTTTTCAGTGCCACAGAACCAGACTGCCACTCACAGCACTTCAGAAGGTCCTACTTATACATTTAGTTTATTAGTAATTGTAGTTATTTTGTGTGTTCCTTTATGGGGAGAGGAGAGGGGCAATACTTCTCCCTTGACTTGAGTTTCACAGCCTTAGATCTTTTTCTTGCATTTTGCCATCTAAGCCCTTTTTTGAGAAACAGAATTGACTTGTTCCTTTCTTTCAGGACACAGTGGGGTAAAGAGGCGATGTCCCTGCCCCTTTCCCTTTATGCAGTAGCCTAGATCAAGGGTTTTCAACCTTTTTTAAGGAGTGTACCCCTTCTGGTGGCGGGCGTGGAGCAGGGATGGGAGAGAATTGGGGGTGGTGGTGACCGAGCTTGGAAGGGGGAGGGAGAGTAGCAGCGGCCAGACATGGAACAGGGGCAGGAGATGTGGAGTGGGAGGGCTTGCAGGCTTGCACGCAGTGGCAGTGCAGGGTGGTGGATGGCAGCAGCAGCCGCTGCGTGTGAGCTCCCCTTTCCCCCACTGCCCTGTGCGGCCTGCAGAGGGGAGCTGCTGCCCTCACTCCCCCAGGCCTACTCCTGGATGGTGGTGGTGCAGGGTGGTGGCGCTCTGTCCCTGCCTGTCCGCGCATACCCACTAGGATCTTTCCAAGTACCCACGGGGGTACACGTACTCCTGGTTGACAACCCCTGGCCTAGTTCTTAAAGCTCTTATTCAGGATGTGGAAAAGCAAGCTGGATTCTCTCCTATCTGATGGGCTCTGAACCCCAACTTCCCAAGGCTCTTCCCTAACCTTAAATTGCAGGCTGGTCTGTCTTCCCTTTCTGTTGAAATTGTTCATTTGGCAGAATAGAGGTAAAGCTTCATTGGGCAGAAGGGGGAGGGGGTGTGCCTGGCGATTAGACCATTTCCCTGGGAGACAAGTCCTAGGTTTTGGGCCCTGCTGTACAGACTGTTTGTACAATTTATCCAATGGATGTTTGTTATAGAAAACATTCATTTTGTTATAGAAAACATGCATTTTGTACAGAATACATAAACAGACTGTGGAGCAGGTTCTGGGGCCCAAGCCGCCTTGTCATAGATTCATAGATTCATAGATTAAGGGTCGGAAGGGACCTAGTAGATCTGCTAGCCCGACCCCCCGCCAGGGCGGGAGAACAACAAAAAACCCCAAAAAGAGAAACGGGACTCAAATGAGTCCAGCCAGGTAGGCATCCAGCCTCTTCTTAAAGACCCCCAGGGTAGGGGCCAGCACCACTTCCCTTGGAAGTTGGTTCCAGCTCCTAGCCGCCCTAACTGTGAAGTAGTTCTTGCGGATGTCCAATCTATACCTCCTCTCCATCAACTTGTGCCCATTGCTTCTTGTTATGCCAGCGGGCGCTAGGGGAAACAGCGTCTCCCCCAAACCCTTCTGGTCCCCCCTAGTGAGTCTATAGACTGTCACCAGGTCCCCCCTCAGCCTTCTCTTATGGAGGCTGAATAGGTTCAGGTCCTGCAGTCTCTCACTGTAGGGTCTGCCCTGTTGTCCCCGGATCATGTGGGTGGCCCTCCTCTGGACCCTCTCCATGTTGTCCACATCCCTCCTGAAATGTGGCGCACAGAACTGGACACAATACTCCAGCTGTGGCCTGATCAGCGTCACGTAGAGGGGGAGGATCACCTCCTTGTCCTAAGTGAACGCTCTGACCCGAAGGCTGGAGTGTTGTGCTCATGTTCTCTCCGATCCTCTGGCTTTAATGAGTCTGGCTTAGTGTTTTATTGAGAGTACGCCAACTGAACCTGGATGCTGCAGAGGTAGAAATGGGGACTGTCTAGTTTGTGGATCTTGATGGGGTTTAGGTGCAATAGGTGCCAAGCTCCTTAGTACTGCTAGGAATGTGTTGCTTCTGGACATGTGTGGAAAAAGTACTTGAGCTATGTGAGAAATGTTCCTGGCAATAATGTAGGTGCTTGTGGGGTCAGGTGATGATTGTGAGAATTGTATTCTGGGGCCTACACCCAGAATTCTGCATTAGTGTCTCTTGTGGATCTGGGCATAAGTGAGTTGCCCAAGGTTAGACAAAGTCTGTGGTGCAGGAGGGATTTGAATGCAGAGCTCCTAAGCCCAAAGTTAACACCTTTATTTCTAGACTGTCTTGCCTCTCATTGTGATTACTTGAGCTGGATATTTTTGAGGTAAGAGAGGGCACTGCTATAGTGGCTACTTCCCAGAATATTGCATCTCATAAAGGGAATTGGGCTGTCGGATACCTTTGTCAAATTCTCAGGCCCTAGTATTCTGTTTTTGTGTGTTTGAGGCCTCTAAGACAGTTCTCCCTCTGCTTCAGTGCCTGGTTTCACTACTGTGATGATTTTGAAGTTGTGTTGTTCCCTCATGGATGTTTTGTTTTTTTATTTGAGGCTGTAGCAGGGCACTGGGATGTGTCTGAGAGGCTGCTTGCAGGTGGCAGAGGGGAGCTAATGAGGGACTCACCTGACTGGAAGAAGGCTCAGGCTGGAGCTATATAAGCCTAGAGCCTGCATAGGTCAGGTAGTCTCTCCCCAGCCCCTGGGCAGTGAGGAGCTCCTGGCTGCAGGGCAGCATGTTCCTGAAGGGACATGGATTATACTGAATGACTCTGCAGGCCTGGGAATTGAGGCAGGTTCCCTGCGTGGAGAAAGAGTGAGCTTTTCCAGGCAAGTGGTCTTGGGTTCTGTTAAGCCCCTAGAGGGTTCAGGTGTCTGCCAGGGGGCTGGGACACTTGGTATTTATTTAAATTACACCAGTGGTTTAGCCTTGAGTCCTGAGGTGGCAGACTCAAGGCCTATTTAGATAGCCAGTAATCCAGGAGCCCTTAGACTGAGAATGGGGTCCAATAAGGAGTCCAGGAGCCTAGGAAGGGCTGAGACCTGGGCCAGATGGTCCACAAGCCCCAAGTGCATTCAGCCAGATGAGAAGATCTGAGGGCCGAAAGGAGGGGCCACTTGTGGGACCAGGGTTGTCCAAGAGCCTGGAGGAAGGGCTGCTCGTGGGGCAAAGGGCCCAAGAGTTCAGAGGAAGACTATGTAGGGGACCAGGGAGTCCGAGGGCCCAAAAGGGAGCTGTGTGTACAAATAGTTACTATCAAAGAGAGAGACCGTCCATGAGGCTTAGGGCATGGTGTAGGGGAGGAAACAGAGCCATGCATTGAGCCCTCAAGGCTACAGATGTCCTGGAGGAGCATAGATACATAGGTAGCCCTCAAAGCCTCAAGAGCTGGCAGGGGTTCAGGCCAACTGAGAGGGGCTATTGAGCAAACCAGGGCAATTGAGGGTCCAGGAGGGACCCAGGGTTATGACAACTGGACTAAGACTCACTCTAAGGCCTGTGGGCAGCCTCCATTATTTAATCTTTAATAAGGACAAGGCATGGCAGGCGAGCAATCAAGGGGAGGACTGTAATAGAGACTGAGCTGGGCAGGGGTTACATGGACACCAGGGGCATAATGACTGTCCCTTTGGCTCACACCTGTTACAAAGACCCGTAACATTTTTGCACTCATTAATTGCAGGGTGATGCAGTCAATCTTTCTTCTCCTCTTGGAGACTGAAAATCTTGATAGAGTATGACAAGTGTAAACTCATATGCTTTTCTCTGATGCATCTTATGTGCAAAAGCTATAGAGAAATCTATAGCGGGTGACAATTTAACACAGCAGAATATTATTTTTTTAAGTAGCACCCCCTACTTGAAGATTTCAGAGAAATTTACTTGTATTAATGAGCTCGATCTTGGAACTATGCTCTGAGATAAAATTAATCTAAGTTCTGTGTCTACCAGGGAAAGAAAGCCAAGGGGGTGAAATGTCTAAAATGGCAGTGGATTCCAGTGGCTGCATTGGGAGAAAGCAGATGTATTTTGAAGCAGGTATCTGGATGATGAGGCGTGATCAATCCATTTTGATTTCAGTTTTGCATATGCTTTTCCTTCTTTCCATCTCTTTTGGGAAATAGTAAGAAGGATTTATTGGGATGAGGGTACAATCATCAAGAAAGCTTCAGTTAGAATGCGAGATGCAACTCTCTTGAAAATATTCAAGGGCTTCATGTTGGAAGACATCTGCTATCTTTTGGCTTTTCCAACTTGCAACCAAAATCTGCTTTTGCTCTCTGCCTGGCTAACGAGAACTAATCAGGGTCTGGGTCTAGATTTTGTTAAAATCCAGAAAGGAAGCTAACTTGAAAGTACAACAAATAATAAGGAGGAAGTTCTCGATATGTGGTATGCTGAAAATCTGACTTCTTCACTGTTTTATCTTGTCTTGTTTATGGGATATGAAAAAGACCTTTCCCTCAGTTTTCTGCATTATTTTGCCAAGAGAATGAGGATTAGGAGATATTCTTGTGAGTTCCCATTGTCTTACTTTCTGAAGATTACAGATTTTGTGATCTTCCTGTCCTCACCCAAGTAAATCTTTCCTGTGTTCCAGGAGACTAAGGAGACTTCTGGTTCTTCGCCATCATCCCTTCAAACAGTGTCATTCGAATCCAGTTTTGCTTTGTCCTAAAGACGACTTTTTTGGGGACTGTTGCTTCATATAAGTAGGTCGAGGAGTTAACTATACTTTTGAGTGTTCTTCCATTTGTTGATGGGATAAAGTTTCTTGTGTTTGTGTCTCAGTTTGCCATACTATTTTTTTTTCTCTTATCCAGTTATACAAAACTAATTATCCCTAGCATCTGCCCTAATCCTAAAGTAATGAGAGAGAAATATGGTAAATTCTTAACATGCACAAAGCTTTACATTTGTATTCAGGTGGCATACAAAATTTCAAGTGTTACCAATCCCTTCTTGATCTCTTTGAAGCCTACAGTAAGGGTGGGTTTGCTTTTGCACCTGTGAGAGTAAGGCAGAAAACTTTGCCCTCATGCCCGGTGAAATACATTACAAAGGTCCACTCTGTTTGTACTACTTCAGTACTGTGAGATGAGGATAGAGAGGACAGGCTACAGCAGCAGGGACTGTTCAGGGGAGCAGGAGCATAGCCAGGAATTTCAGTGGTGCTCTCAGCACTGCCACACTGCTGTGCCTCCAAACACATGGCACTAGCATGACCTGAGGTTGCTGCCCATTCACATCTATCTTTATCTTCTTGAAGCCTGGAAATAGCACTTTTCTGATCTGTGAGGGCAGCAAAGACGTTGCATCTAGAGGAAGCGGACTAGGCAGGAAGCTTACAAAATGCTCCCTCTCTCACCCCAGAAAAAATCGTGCTCTCCCATACATTGGACGTGCCTGCCTGTGCCTCTGCAGGGGAATTCTGCGATGTCTCTGCATCCACTTTAGAAAATTGCAGACCCGCTGTCCCCCAGTATGTGGATATGGTCTTTGGGGGATGCATCTTCCATACAGTCATGTTTGCAGCCTCATTTCAGCTATTCTGAGTGTCCCACTTTCTTTTCTTTGGCAGAGGTGCGGTAGCTCTGCTGTAGTTAAGCTCGTTCTCTATAAAGGTGCATTTCCAAGCACTCTGAAATCTTGTCTTCTTACTGTCAAGGGTGTCCTGTGGGTGTGGGGAAGAGTTAGTGATCCAAATTTGGATTCAGTGAAACAAGGGCACATTTTCCTACCTCTTTTTTTCCACCAATGAAAAAAACAGTTTGAAGTCAACAGATTCTGCCAGCTTCTTTGATACAGACTTGTGGACCATGCTTTGGCTCTGATTGGACCCTGAATAGTCTTGGCTGGTCAAATTTTAACTCAGACAATGCTTTGTTCCTATGACTCTTAGAAAAGCAGGGGTGAAAGTTTGCTCAGGAAAGAGCCAAATATATGCTAAAAACCCAAATGGATTACAAAGCCTATGTGTGGACAGACAACTCAAGAGGGTTTCTAGCCGAGTAAGTTACATATATGACCTGGATCACTCAAATGGGTGAGGAGGGGGAGATCAACAGAGAGGGATAGGAGACAATGGAAGAAGTGTTTTCTTTCTAAATTCCACAGATCTCACATTGGCCGAGGATGGATAAGGAAGTTTTCTAGGTTTTTATTATGAAGGCCAAGTAGCCTGATTGGACAGAACAATGGAAGGAGGTAGAGCTTGGATTGTTGAAGGTTACCAAAATCAGAATTTCTTTTTGGCGGTTTGACAAAATCCTGTAGGAGAAATAATCACCTATCTGGTCTGTAATGATGGAATCTAGATCCAGAAAAAAATGTAGTGGTAAGCATGATGTCATCATGTCCTTAAAGAGATGGCACCATTGTTATAGAAGAATATTAACAAAAGAAACTTAAAGAACAACAGCTGGAATTTTTGTAACAGACTAAAATTGTTTAGGTGCCCAAATCCCATTTAAATTGAAATTCATTTGACTTTGGAAACCAAGCTTTTTATTTCCCTTTGATAATCCCGGTCAACATGTTGTGTTCCAAGTCAGGCCAAGCAGAAGTGTATTTCAGAACAAATCATAAAAAGATAACTACATAACAGGAATGTGTAAGGCTTTCAAGAGCAGCTAAAGGACGCTTCTGGCATATACATGAATAAACTCTGCTTTTTCTTTTGAATTGTGCCTAGTTCTTTTGGTGTTGGAGAGAAAAAAATCATGTGGTTTTATGGAGTTACAGTTTATGCTTTTTATTGTTTAAATCCAGTTGAATGCAAAGGCAGGTTTGGTGGAATATATAGCCCTACAGATGTACTCACCTGAGGAACTGAATTGAACGTCATTGCAATAAGACTGAAACAATGACTTGTTTTAATATTCCTTACCATTTTTGAGCAGAGTTCTTTAGAAGTGTAATTTGCCATAATCCCACTTTGGATTGGATTTCTCTCTCTGTCTGACAATATTATAATCAATAAAGAGAAAATTATCTGTCATGTTAAGTAGCCTAGTTGCATGCAGTCTACTTAGCTTCATCTTTCTCTTCCTCTTTTCTTTCTTTCTCATGCCCATTCTCACCCTTCCTTGTCTGGTACTGCTTGTGTGCCATATGGGAATCTCAATGAAATTCACACTGGTCAGTTTTGAAAGTAGGCCTCCCATTTCAAATTTGAAAGTAGGCCTCTCAAAAAGTGATCAGTTGGACTCCATTTAAGTCTGTGTTAAAGTAATCACATTGCTATGCTTTGTACAAATAAAGAATGCCAGTACTGAAAATACAAATGTCTTGTTCTTTCCTTGGTGCTATTCTCAGCTACAAAGAATATACTCAGTGTCAAGGTTTTACTGCCACCTTTCCTCATAGCAATGTTACTCAGTATTTTATTTTCATTTTTGCTTTCAGTGAATTTTTAGTGAGCTCTGATTACATAATTGAATTTGATAAACTGTTAGTGCATGCTTGATGAGAAAATCAGGAATAAAAGATTAGAGGATAAAATTGCTTCAAGGGTTTAAGTAAATCTTCTATAGAATCAGGATAATTTATAAAGCAAGATATATTCTTTAAAAAATATTCCAGTAGGTCTATTAATTTTTAGCTCCTAACAAAATTAGTTTGAATTTGGAGGACCATTTTCATACGATACCAGCTTGATTGTAACATTTAAAATCTGAGAGAGGGCTGAGTGGGTTGCAGAACAGACACTCTAAATTGTTGGAGTTGATGCAGCTAAATTGCAAAGGCCTGGGCAGTAGAATACTTCTGACTTTTTTAAAAAGTAGTTGTTTTTGGAAGGGGATGAGTTAAAAGAGGTTCATATTTTCAGGAGAGAAAAATAACAGGAGGATAGTACCCCAGCACAATATCTGCTTCCGGTTGACTTGGATCTTGAAATAAACCACTGAAAAATTGGAACAAATAGATCCTTACTATAACCATTTATTTCCCTGATATCAGTTTCATTGTAGATTAATCTTACTGGATGGGTCAGTAATTTCTTAGAGGAAAAGTTGGACTAGTAAGCTTACTCCATGAGTTCCTTTACACTTGCTAGTAATTTTCATCGGTTTTAGGGGACTCCAAGCTAATCATTTTGACTTACCTGTTGAGACTGATTGCAGCTAACAAGCTGTTCAGAGCTCTGCTATGTAGGAGCATTGCACATATCTCTTTTGCTTCTTTCTCCCAAATAACAGTATAGCCACTGGGGGCTTTTTATTCCTCTGTTTATTCTCAGAAAGTTTTGACATGATTAACTGGACCTTTCAAATATATGATTATTAAGGAAATGTAAGGTGCATTGTAAGTTTAATAATTCTGGGGGAATATTATTGCAGCCTATTAGAGGACTTAAGAAATTTTGCAGAAGGTCATTTTCTCAAAATCTTTGCAAACATCACTCTGTGGTTACCATATTTTAAGAATCAGAAACGTCTGGGAGTTGTTCCCACAGTGGCTAGACATGGGCAGCTCTGGGATTCTGAAAATGAGGGTGCAGATGATATAGTCCGTTATCCCATATAACACAGTGCATATTTTTCTCCAGGTAAAAGAAACTAGAAGTTTTACTAATGTGGTAGAGGCCTAGGGCTCATATTATTCAGTTTAAGATCAAAGCAAAAACAAATACAACTTCATTGGAATGACTTCAGTCAGTCTTTAGGGCTGTGAAATCAGAGCAGTATACCAGGAGCAGCTAATGGACAACAGAATTTCAGAAGAAAGGTTAGCTTATTTAGTGGAACATCAAGACTGTTAAAAAAGAGAGAGGTTCATTAACACCTACAGTTTAGAAGAAGAGTTTAGAAGAAATCAGGTTGATTTTAGTGAGCCATGAATTCAATTTACTTTCTTACTGCTATCTAAATAGAAATGCTGCTGCCACTGCCAGGCAGTTGGTTTTAAACTTTGGGTTACACTGCACCTTGATCCGCCCCTGCAGCTAGATCATGGCTGTTGTTTCCAACTTTTCAGTACCATTTTTTTTAAACAATGGTTGATTTCACAAGGTAAAAAATGAAACCCCAGAAATAGACTAAGAAACTGTTACAAGAGATTAGACTTTTTAAAATGGTTTTGTCAGACACTACTTCAGTTATTTTATTCTGTAGGGGGAGAAGTGAATAAACATCTTTGGCTAGTTTGAGAAACAAAAATTGCCATTTTATTTATGAAGTGCAGCAAAAATCCACTAGTACCGAGAATTGTGCTTTACATTTTTTATTATTAGGTTGAGGCCTTAAACTTTATTATTTATCCAATTTACGTTCTTTTTTCTTGCTTATTATTATTGATTCCCTCCATTTTGTACTTTTCTATCTAAATGCATATTTTAAGAAAGCTAGAGATTTTAGCACGGTTCCCCCACCCTGCTGAATTAAATTAGCAGGACTTGTTCTATAGTAGATCAGTAGTTTGCACTAATCACTGGCCTATTTGTTGAAATTTTCCAAGGAGGTGGAAGAAAAAATGACACAGCAAGATGTGCTTCTTTACCAGTGTTTTAGCTGCACTGAAGTTGGGTTTTATTTATGATAGTTTACAAATACCACATATTAGTGTTTTCTGTAAAAGTAACTAATTGTATTGCTTTGAGATATAAGGAGAAATCCTGATTTCATGTGCAGATCATTGAGGTGTCATTGTATACCCCAAATATCTGCAAATGAAATTTGGGTGACTCTAACAAAACAAGAATAGAGAAAGCCATTATTTTCCTGTTGGTCAGATACACAGTGCCTTAGATCTTTTCCTCCGAAACTGCAAAGAGATATCTTATGGTCCTTCAGTTTTAAATTCATACAATAAGCTGAAGTATGAAAATGTTTGAGTTTGATATAAAATAAGTTTTGAAAGGAGGATTAGTGGTTTTAACTGAAAGGTTAGGCGCCCTGGGAAATTCAGCTGTCTAAAAAAGCAGAATGTGATAATAAAAGGTCCTGCTCAGACTGATTGCTCCATTCATGCTGAGATTTCTAATCCTTGCTCAGTTGGACTCTAACCTGACTGATGGTGCTGATCATGATGGCTTAATAAATTTCATTGTCACTTTTAACCTGAACATTTTGGATAATTTGTATGTTACAGGCACCCTTTGTTTATTGGACAAATGATTCTTCAGGTACCTGGAGAGAATTAAGGTTTCTTTCCAGAATTGAAAGGGAAAGAGAGGAATGGAGAAGGGCAAGCAATGGATTAAATTACTGTCTTTAGATGTCTCTGTTCAGCTAGAATGTAAAACTTTTAGGGGGATAATTTTTGATGTCCAATTATCATTTTGGCATTTAAAATACGAATTTCCACGTTAATATGAAAAAAATAAAATGTATAACTTTAGAGTATATACTTATGTTTTTAATTAACAGTTCATCATCCAAAAACTAATAACAGTAACATAATCAACCAGCCTGTTCAATGAAATGTTAATCAAAATATTCTTACTTTTCTTTCATGTGCTGATTTAAAAAAATCTTTTTTTTTCTTAACCCAACAAACATTTTGGTCAATAAAAATTATGCTGAGTCTGGTTGCAGAAAGTACTGAAACATGAATATATAAAAGAAGGCAGAGGAGATGCATCCTATAGACTAACTGAATCATGCATACGTTTCTGTGAGTAAGAGCTCACTTCATCAGACAGCATGGAGCAGCATCTAGTGAAGTGAGCCTTTGCTCACAAAATTTTTGCATGGCAGATTCAGTTTATCTATAGGTTGGGACCAGTGGAATTCACACCAAAAGTGGACTGTGTGGCAGCTCCTTTAATCTTGGAGTTTCCTCTACATGGCCCCCACTGCTGCTGATTGGTGGGGGGGCCCCATCGACCGTGCTGCTTGCTGCTCACTTCTGATGGCCAGGAAGTGAAAATTACAGTTTTAAATGTGCCATAGAGGTTTTTGTCTCCTGTCCAATGAGCAGCAAGTCATGAGGCCACTGGGGCCCCTCCACCAATCAGCAACAGGAAGCAAAAACCACAGCATATTTAAAATCATGGTTGTTGCCTCCCCACTGATCAGGGGCCGGCAGCAGGGCTGACAGGGCTCCTCCACCAGTCAGCAGTGGAGAGGATGGACTTGCAGGGGAAATTCCAAAATTAAGGTAGGCCCTGCACAGCGCACTTCCAGCCCAAATTCCAGTGGTCCCTATCTATAGAGTGTATCTCTACCATGTCTTCTGCCTGGTTTCAGACTAATATGGCTAACTACCTCTCTGCATATGAAAGAAATTCTGACTGAACATTAAGAAACATGACTGCTGTCAGTGAGTATGCATTACCAAGTCCAGAGAGATACAGCTTTGTTTCTTTTTACTTTGGAATTCTCTTGTACTTAAAAGTGATCCACATAATTTTGTATCATGCCATTAAACCACATAAACATCACAATAAAAAACAATACTTCAAATAAAAGAACAGATGTGGTGCTGGAGGGAAACAGAGTTTACCATATTTACTTAAGTACAAGATGAGTTTCCTTGGCCCCCCCCAGTTGGCATAGGAAAAAATGCCCTCATTATTGCATACAAGGACATCTCACTAAATACATTGCCTATCATTAAGCTGCTGCCAAAAACAGCATGTGCTCAGCAATGGAAACCAACTATGAAGCTGATTAAATGCAGCTGACACTGAGCATGACTATAAAAAAAAAATGGTCCACATGAGGCAAACATGTTGATGGGAACCTACCACAAGGATATGTAAATGCAGTCCATCTGAATAAGACCTAAGGTAGTTCCCATAAGTGCAGTCCCCCTCACCACCAACTGTTTTTCAGGTCATAGTGAGCAACTACATTGCATACATTTTTACTTCCTCTCTACTCCCACAGCCAAGCTGCACCTTTTTCCCCATTTCCAATGATTCCTGTTTCTTTACCAGGCTTAAATGTCTGGCAGACATTGGAAAACAGGGCCCCAAACAGTTCACTCAGAATCTCTCTGCAACCCCTTTCTCAGCCTGGTGCATTGTGCATGATTAACATGGCCATGTACTCCGTGAGGTGAAGCCAACCCAGGTTGCCCTGTGCCTCATCCACATAAACATTTTTGAGCATCCCAGAACTCACAAGAACACCCAGTTCCCATCATGAGTGGGGCTGATTAGCATATGGATCCTTTATGCAGGGTATCTCGAGTATACACGCATACTGAGCAGTGTCAAGCTGTGGGGTCAGCATGACTTGAAAAGCCATTGACCCTGGTGGGGAACAACCCAATGAACTATGTGGGAAATTGCAAGCTTTGACTTTGGACTAATATCATGCATAGATTATACTTCATGTAAGTAGGGGCCGAAGTGGTGCTTAAAAGTGTGTTTATGGAGTACCTGTGCTAACATGCATCAATTCTGGATGAATTGAGTGGATGAGTACTCTATACAGATTGCTACAGGCATATTTAATTTCAAGGTTATTGTTTTCAAATTTGCTCCTCACTTCCATGTGCTTGGGGAGTGGGGTGAGTCTGCCAGTGAGGAGAGGGGGGAGGGGCTGCTAGGGGAAAAATTGGGGGGGAAGTAGAAAGCAAAGGGGCTACCTGATCCCTAAGATTTATTTTCCCTGCTGTGGGAGGGAGACAAATTCAAGGCTAATTTCCAATAATTAGATTCTATACCTTGCAAATTATAACAAATATATACATTTTCCATATATACTATCTAATTTTTGGTGGATCATCTTATAATCAGATTCATCGTCTATTTGAGTAAATACAGTATTTTAATAGGGATTCTTAAATAATAAAGAACTGAAAAGAATAGTTCATAATACAGTAATAATAATGATTTTACATATGTAATTAATTACATCACATGCATCCAAGTCCAAGAGTCTTCAGGTGATCCTAATTTGTGAGTGGTGGGGGTTACCAAACCAGGGCTTTGTTTTCTTGCGTCTCGTTCTTATGGCACAGAATTACCTTAAGCAATATCACCAGCTTATATTTTAAGCTATTATTATGCCTGAAAAGTTCTGAAGTTCCATGTTGCATCAACACATTCCTATATCTTTTAACTGAAACTGTGACTATTTGAATTACAGAACTCAATTTAGGATTCCTTTGAATCAAAGCACAGGTGCAAAGCCTGAATTACTAGTAAAAACATTTTGTAGGTATCTTAATGATTTAGGTGTAATATTGGTATTCTACTATAAACATTGTTTTAGCAACAAAGAAGGAAGCGTGTTCAGGAAGTTGATCCAGACATCTTTTCATAAAACATACTGCTGGCACCTGCATGTCAAAGGAGCTTCAGCAGGAGTGTCTGCTAATTTCCCCTGCAGCCGTACATCCATATGGTAGGTACCACAAGTCTAGCTGACCTCCTGCTTCTGGACACTTGCCAGACTGCTGTGATAAAGTCCTGCTGTGCCGGATCTATGCCTTAAGTTCCTGGGTTTGAGCAGGATTCAGACACTGCCTCTTGCTTTGGGCTTTTACACCTGCTAGTGAGGTGCAGATCTTCTGTCAAGTGCCCTTTTGGCAAGCTGAAATCCCACAGTTCAACTGCCTGGTTTCTGCAACTCGTGTCAGCTCTCTGAGACCTCCCAATTGTTTAAACGCGTCCCTTCTTTGGAGCGCCAATTTTGAGGGCACTCTGATATGTATTTACAATTTACCTCTTCAGGAACTTGAGGTAAATGAAGCATGTAACAGAGAAACTTTGCAACAGGTTCCAAGACCAGTCGTCCTTTACTTTAGATCACATAAGAGATCTGCGGATCTAGACAAAACAATAAAACACCAAAGGCACGGCCAGTCGAGTGAGAACGTGCACTCCCCGGGGACAGCTAGCTCTGGCACGTGGCAAGGTGCCCTGGGTGGGGTAGGGGAGGCTGGGGACAGCACCTGGGCTAGCCCCAGCATCCTTACCCATGGTCTTGGGTGCCTCCTGGGGCTCCAGCAGCAGCAATCAAGATGCACAGAGCCTGGCTGACAATGAATGTGGTCAGCCAGGCGCTGGTTTCAGGCAGCGCACACTGCTGGTACATGCATTGTGCTGCTTTCTTCTGCCACAAGGTTTTTTTGACACAGGGGTTTTTTAGTGTCAAAAACACCTGCTGCGCTGGCAATTAGCAGTGCAGCAAACACATGCATGTGCGGCGCATGCAGTTTTGCGCTCGTCTGGCCATGCCCTTAGACGCCATTCCTTACCGTGCAGAAGCATTCAAGAGAACGTATGTCGTTCTTCTCTGAGCCTTGGAATATGGAGTCTGTTTGCTCTGACCCCTTCAGCCAGCTTCCTTTGCCATCTTCATCCAAAATCCCGTGCCTTTATTCCTTTCTCTTGTCCCAAGCCCTTTCCATGATTCCACCACTATTGGAGATTTTCCATTTTCTACAATCCCTGTGGATAGATTTGGTTGAACTGATTTCCTTCAAGCTCAAGCATATCCAGCCAGAGCAATTTGTTCAAGTTAATGAGTTCTATTGTTTGCCGTGTAGCTTCTTCCAGACGGTTTGGGGTGGGGTGGTGGTGTGTGACCGGGGCTTTCTGAACCCAGGGCTCATTCACTGAAATTTCAAGCTTTCATCATATAAAGCAATTTCATAAAATTAACCAGAATGATTTTAAACTGTAGAGAGACATAGTTTCCCAAATAGTTGAGGTAAATCTGCTTTTATATGTTATTAGCTGTCTGTCTCTGTGTTCTTTGTATTGAAACTCTGTGATCCAAATGTAACATTTGTATTTATACACTTATCCCAGTAGAACTTGGATGTTTTGTAGCCTTCCTTGTTGTATAATCTGGTCTCATTTAATTGGAATTTGAATAGTGTAGAAAGCCAGCTTGGAGTTAGTTTTCTACCGATTTTTTGTATTAAAAGTTTGCGATCTGGAAAGTAATATGGTTGTAGTTACTTATTAAAATATTGTTAGGAGCCCAATTTTGTAGAATTTTTACTGTGTTATCTGACTAATATAAAAAAACAGTTCTGATTCAGTTCCTTATTGATTTTTTTTGCATTAAAACTGTATGGTCTGGAGAGCAATATGCATTCTATTACTGGGGCTCATCTTTAATTTTGTAGCTTTTATTATTAACTATTGAAGTTTAACTTTACTGGGATAAAAATGAAGTTTGGCTTAGATGTCAGTGTCAAAACTTTCTGCAATTTTTTTTTGTCCCCTTAGCTTTTCAAAATGCCTTATAGATACTTCAAGTATTTGCAGACTCTGGCAACATGTTTTTATTTGTTTTATTGTATCCTATAAATTATAGACTGTACTTGTCAATTTTTAATTTAAAAATGAAATTATGAGTGAAATTCATTTAAAAATTGTCTGGCGAACAGTTCATATAGGATGTCACCCTTTGATGCTTATTAAACTGATCTAAAGTGTTCAGAATCATTGTCCTTGCTTATTCACTGAGAGGCGTGCCAGAGTGTTTAAGAGGAAAGAAAAAAAATGTATAAAATGTATGACATTTATTTGATAACCAGAAATATTTCTCAGCAGAGCTTCTTCTCGATGCTCGTTATGAAGAAAATATTATTTGCTGCTACCTGTGCAGAACCACTTAGTTAAACTTTAAGGGCTAGATTGTTTCCTTAGACATCTGTCTGCATGTATTTATACTACCTCAGACTCACTAATTAATCTGTTCTTATTGCACCCATGTGAGGTAGAGAAAATAACAACACACAAGTGACAGATGGAATTTGAGATGCAGAGGGTGAAATTCTGAATTTCACCCAAGTTGATTAAGAGGCAGCTCTTTCCCTGGTGTAAATTGTCATAGCTCTGTTTACTTCCGTTTAAACCAGTTGAGAATCTGCCCCTAAAGCTAAGTATGGAGGTTCAAAAAGCCTGAGGCAGAATCAATTCGGTCTTCACAGGCATTTCTAAGCTGTGTAGATTGAACTGATAACAAACTGAACTGATGTTCAGTTGTTGGGTGGCCAAGACGGGCAAAAGCCTGCATACTAACGAACTCTGCTTCTGTTTTCACCTCGTCGAATATTGTTAGCAGTGGTGACCCACATGCGAATAAGAATTTGAAAGCTTTGTGTGACCTTTCAACATTATTAAAACCCCCACGTTCATAAACTGAAAGTATAATTTAGGATATTTTGACTCGTGACAATATTGGACGATATTAACCATGAGATTTGGTAAGAAGCTTTGTTCTCAGCATCTCCTTATCAAAATTCTTTATTTACCGGCAGACTTGTTCTGTTGTGGTAATCATTCTCCATTTAGACTTAGTTTTCTGTTTTTTTTAAAACGAATTTCAAAGTTTTGAGAGTGGATTTAATGCTTGTGAAGGTGAAAAACTAATAGAAATGACCCATGTTACGTGTAATAGACACTATGTACATTTCTTTTTTACACTTCCGATGAGCGGAGACTTAAAAATATGTACCAGATCATCCACTGTTATTGCCTTCTAACTAGATATCTTTTAAGAGCGTGCTTGAAGGAGGTGCCTGAGCTTTTTAGCACTTTTGAACTAAAAAGCATTTTAACCGGCAATACATTTCTTAGAGGTTAAGATATCCCTATTAAACCACCTACATCTTTTTCCTAAACATTTTAAAGGAAAGGGCTGACATATTGGTGGCTTGTAATGGATGATTTTTCTATTTTATCAAAATATTTTTCTCTGCTTTTGTGTTTCAGATGATGTGGCACCCTATTTCAAGACTGAGCCAGGCATGCCCCAGATCCATCTCGAGGGGAACCGTCTTGTCCTCACATGCCTTGCTGAAGGCAGCTGGCCCTTGGAATTTAAATGGTTGCACAATGACAGTGAAATCACCGCCTACTCCAGTGAATACAAGTAAATAGATTAAAAAAAAAAGAAACTATTGTCTAATTGTAATATTTTGTGATTGCACTTAGGAGAGGTTTGCTCTTAGGCACAGTAGAAGAACTGTATGCTAATGACAACAGGCATTTTCATGGTATAATGAAAGAAGAAAATTGGGACAAAGGCAATAAATGGAATGTGAGACTGTGTGGGCCTGTGCGAAAGCCTTTTGCCTCTGCTAAAAGAAATGCTTACAATGCATAAAAATCCTGGGTAATGCACAAAATAAAAAAGCTGACTTCTTCAAGGATTTCTTCATGGTGATACTCTTCTCAGGGTGTTTACTTTGAAAGTGGTTATTTTTTCCTGGTAATGGGATTTTTCTATGAAGTAGATACTAATTTAAAGTGAATAGTTTATTGTTTTAGAAGTAAAACAAAAAGCTCTTGATTTCAACATGTATTTTTCATTGCGTTTGTCTACAGCTCTGGATCCCTTGCTTCTCTATTAGGTAATGAGGTATAATGAGTTAAAAGCAGGGCAGATTTCACCTACTTATGAATGCTCAGCTCCTCCTCCATGGAGAACTGAGTTCACTTAGACTGCTTTTATGAATAAGCACATCTCATGTGATTAGGGTGGTAGAAGAGATTTCTTAGCATATAATTCCCACAGTTTTTTTTTGGTTTTGCTTCTGGGAATATGAAGTTTAATTGTAAAAAAAATAATATAAGCAAAACATTGTGCTTTCTGCTGTACAAGCCATATCTATGAAATCAACAGCAGCCACAAAGCTTAAATAGTTGAACAATTGTTTTAGTTAGTTGAACAATTGGTTTAGTTAGTGAGAGTTAACTTCTCAGGGTGTCCATAAAAAAGCACAAAAACAGGCACCATTTTAAATTATATCTACCATTCTAAGAATGAAGCTGATAATGCAGCCAATCAAAACTCATCCTACAGTGGTTTCCTAGGCAACCAATATATCATTATTAGAGAGAAGGATTCCACACTTTGAAAGGAAACCAAATAAAAATAGGGGTACATTCTACTTTCTACTATTTTTTATACAGTAATATACTGAAAAGAGGAAGTTTTGTGGCTACAAGGTCTATGCTAACCATTTGCTGGAGGTCTAAAGACTGCACCTAGTTTAAACATATTTCTTACTTCTTTAAAAGTATCTTAAAATTGTCCTTCTCATTTAGAATAAATGAAACAAAAGTAATATAAAAGAAGTTTGCTGGTGGAGAACTTCTTTCACTTATTTCCATTTCCCTGTTCCTTCTTCACTCTCTTTTCTGTAAAATCATAGAAATTAGAAATAAGACCCTCTCCTTCAGCAATGCTGCATTGTTCCTTATGAGATCTGCCTTTATCTTTTCCTCCACTTTTTACATTTTTCTCCATGATACCATATTTACCCAAATTGAAGATGTCCCTGAATTTAAGACAAGCCCCCAATAGCTAGATTCTATACATGGAAAATTTACAATTTACAATTTACAAACCCTTCCCCCAGAAGGGTTTGGGGGAGACGCTGTTTCCCCTAGCGCCCGCTGGCATAACAAGGAGTAATGGGCACAAGTTGGTGGAGAGGAGGTATAGATTGGACATCCGCAAAAACTACTTCACAGTTAGGGCGGCTAGGAGCTGGAACCAACTTCCAAGGGAAGTGGTGCTGGCCCCTACCCTGGGGGTCTTTAAGAAGAGGCTGGATGCCTACCTGGCTGGACTCATTTGAGTCCCGTTTTTGTTTTGGGGTTTTGTTGT
Organism: Gavialis gangeticus; assembly: GCF_001723915.1. Lineage (NCBI taxonomy): Eukaryota > Metazoa > Chordata > Crocodylia > Gavialidae > Gavialis > Gavialis gangeticus. Next base: position 18,551,745 of record NW_017729016.1, read on the forward strand.
TCTCCCGCCCTGGTGGGGGGTCAGGCTAGAAGATCTACTAGGTCCCTTCCGACCCTAAATCTATGAAACTATGAAACTATGAAATTTGTTATAATTTTCCATGTGTAATGTCTAATTATTGGAGGGTCATCTTAAATCCACCCCCCATCCACTGCTGTGTCAGGGAAAGCAGTGGCAGGGGCCAGGCTGTTGAGAGGGGTAGTAGGAGGGCAGGCAGTGAGGGTGCAGTAGGGCATAGGTGGTGAGCAAGACAGTAGGGGCAGTCTTTGGGGAGCTAGTGGTAGGGGAGGCAGTGGGGCTTGACCCCCCTATACCTTGCCCTGTTGCCTGTCTACCAGCACCACTTGGCCCCCCGCCACCTCTGCTCCCCCCTGCTACCTGACCCCAACCCACAGCCTCAGATCCCCCTTCTCCCTATCTCCTCCCTGCCACCTCTGCCCCCTGCAACTCCTTCCACCACTTACCCTTGCTCCAGCTCTAGTAGGGTCTGTCCCCAGTCCAGCCTCGGGCATGGAGAGTGTTTGGTCTGGCCCCAACTTGGTCCCATAGCAGTAGTGGCAGCATGGCAACTCTCAAGGGAGTTTTTCTCATTTACAATGTTGGGGTTTTTTGCTGCTTGAGAGAGTGGTTCATTGTGGAATCGATCCAGAGTAGTTTCAGCTGTACTTAATCTTTTATCTGGAATGCTGCATGCTTTGGGATTCTTTGTAACAAGACTGGAATGACTGTTTTATAAGAAAGCAAGAAAATGGTAGCCAATATGCACAAAGAGCACAAGTTAACAGTCGACGATTGAATATTGAGCCTGAATCCTTTTGCTTAGCTAATGGTAAGCACTGATTCTTGCACTGAGTAGTTGCTTAGAAATATCACATATATGCATTTTCTTTTGGTTAATGCAGATCCAGACAACTGATGATAACTTAGCATCTATATGTTGTAATGTTATGCATTTAAAAATGCTACGTCAACATTAATTAGTCCACAAGAGAATCATTTGGGTGCTTTAGGTAATAATTTTACTCAGGGAGAAAATCACAGTAGAAGAAAAAGCAAAGGCCTTGCAGTGAATGACTAGAGCTATGATTAGAGTTTAAGATGCTTTCATGCATTTCAGGGTTCGGTTCATAAGACTGAACTGCTTTTCAGTGCAGTGGAAGAATTGTCAGCTGTTTGAAGAGACCAAAGAGAATGAGATGGTGACCTCTAATGTACGTATAATGGTAGCCAGATACTTCAAGCAGTCTCCTCTCAGGTTTCCAATTCCAATGCGTCTCTTAGGATTCCTTCAGCTAGAAAGATGAAAGGAGTTTTGTACAGATCGTTTGAATTTTTAACATGGCAGCTACAAGGCTTCATCTACATCTTCCGTGGTTTTGAACAGTCACTGAATGATGACAGAGCTGAAGGCTGAGAACTTTTTGTGAGCCAAATACTCCAAAATACTCCATCGCCTCATAGCAGTGAGGCTTTTAGATGTTACTGTTTAATAGGCTGGCTAGTTTTCTGCTGGGCTGTAGTGTACTCGGCTTCAGACACTATGGAGATTCCTAAATAAATATGTGGTATAAAAAAAGGCTTTTATCTTGTTGTAAACCCTCTAAATTTCATGTTTAATCAGGGGCAGGCAATTATTTAGGGTGGAGGGCCACTTAATGAGTTTTGGCGAGCTGTCGAGGGCCACGTGGGTAGCCCTGCCCCTTAACGGACGCCTTGCGCCCTTGTTGCCACCTTGGGAAGTCCAACCCCTAACCCCTGACCTTTGCCTCCAGTAGTCCTTCCCCTTGCCTGCTGGAAATACTCTTTTTGGAAGTGGGGTTGCCATCTTAGAACCAGGAAAAAAACCAAATCAGACATCAAGTCAAACACCTACTATAACATATTTTAATTTTATTACAAAAAATATTTTTGTCATGATTTGTGTTTGTGGACTGTATATAGAGGTGATTGCATAAAACTCAAAAATAAATTCTTAGTCTTGTATATTGTGTGGGGGTGTCTGTATGGCAGTGTGGTGTGTGTATGTGTGGGTGTGTGTGTATGGTAGGACGTGGGTGTGTATGTGGTGGGGTTTGT
>NW_017729016.1:18554021-18555721 GCF_001723915.1 Gavialis gangeticus
CCCCCCCCCCCCCCCCCCGGCTGCCCATGGTGCAGCAGCAGCAGCTGCGGTGCTCAGGGCGCAGGTGCCCAGCTGCGTGCAGCTTCAGCCAGCGCTGCACATTGCAGCGAAAAGCACAGCCTCCGCCAGGCCGTTTGTATTGCTAGCGCTCCCTGCCACTCACACGCAGCCCCTGCATTCTCTGGGCACAAGAGGGAAGCCCCAGGCACTGGAGCTGGCTGACTTCCCTGCCTGGGGCTTCCCTCCCCTTCTGTGCAGCTCCGGTGGGGAAGGCAGCCAGCTCCAGTGCATAGGGCTACCCTCCTGTGCCCAGTGAGTGCAGGGGCTGCACATGAGTGGCAGGGAGTGCTGGCGATTACAGATGGCCTGGAAGAGGTTCTGCTCCTCACTGTGATGTGTGGCGCTGGCCAGAACTGCGCCCTGCCAGACACCTGCACCCTGACCCCTCCCCCCCACCACCTGCTGCTTATGTTGCTGCCACCACTTGCTACCACCCAAACTCCAGCCCCATGCTCCCGTTCAGCTGCAGCCCTGCCTCTGCTGCTTTCCTACCTGCTGCCTGGAGCCAGCAGGAGACTGGGGAAGCAGAGCAGGTTTCCGGGGGCTGCAGCAGTGGCAGCATCAGGCAGAAGCTGTGCTGGTTTGGCTGTGTCCTTCCCCATGGGGATAGGATCAAGATGCAATAGGGTATGTTTGGGGCTGGGTGTACACATGGGCACTTCATTCCGACCCTCATGGGTGGAAGGGCTGGGTGGGGTGCAATTCATTAGGGGGTGGCGTGGGCTAGATGAAAGTGTTTGACTGGCCAGAGCTGGCCTGCGGGCCATATTTTGCCCACCTCTGCTCTTAATATTGTAGCATAGGTGTTCCCTCTGATGCTTAGAAGTCAAAATAGGTGGTGTACCTGGCATAAAGTTTTAAGTACTTTTTAGAATCAACTGTGCTAATTTCTTCATCTGGGGAAGAGCTTCTTCTGTCTGAAATAGGAAGCCAAGTCTGCATTCTATAGTCTTCTTTTTGTATCTAAACTGAGATTTCCCATTTCTTCCATTCAGGCTTTGGTAAGAGATCTTTATAAGAGTTTCATTTTTGTTTCCTGGGATTCTGTTATGATGATTTTGTCCCTGGAAAGCAATGATTCTTTATCATATAGAAACTGTGAGTTGTGAAATAATTTTCTGGGAATAATTAGCAGAATTCCTTTCCCCTGCAGTCTGTAGTTAATTCCAATATTTTCTCTTCTCTCCCATATAAGGGAATATACTTGCCTCCATAGCAACTTGGATTTCTGCCAGCATTTTTCCTATAAAATCAGGTTGCCTTCCACCAGTGTGAGTTATGTGAGCTGCACGTTGTAGACTGCACCAAGGCATTCCCAGTTTGGGCTTCAACACAGCATTAGGATGTATTTTAGGTGGCCTTCCAGAGTCTTTCTCTGAAATAGTTTGTGATTGCTTTACAGCAAGGGTGGGCAAAACATGGCCCGTGGGCAGGATCCAGCCTGCCAGCCCATTCTATCCGGCCCACGAGTTCTCTAAAAATTTTAGAAAATTTATTTTTATCTGCCCCTTACTGCCTGTCAAAGATGACAGGCAGCCAGTGTCAGCAGGAGCCTGTGGCTGAGCAGCAAGGCGAGCCCAGCTCCACCCTGCCCCCAGCCCCCACTCCCTTTCCCCTGCCTCTCCCCCTTCCCCTTCCCC
>NW_017729016.1:18555782-18557253 GCF_001723915.1 Gavialis gangeticus
CGCCTCTCCCCCTTCCCCTTCCCCCCCAGCCCCAAACGAGAAGCCTCTGTGGCTTCTGGTCTCACGACCCTAGAGTGCCCCCCCATCTGAGTGGGAAGTAAGGCAAGTTTGGACGGGGGGGGAAACTGCTGCAGCTGTGGGGGTGGGAGGAAGCATGTGCCACTCAGCTGCTTCTCCTCGCCAGTGCTGACCGGCTGGGCCCATCTGGTGCTGAGAGGCATGCAGCAAAGCAGTGGCTGGGCCGGCTTTGCTGTGTGCCACTTGGGATGGGAAGGGACAGGCCCGGCTGGGTCAGCACTGGTGAGGAGAAGCAGCGGCTGAGCCATGTGGCGCTCGGCACCAGCTCAGCCACAACTTCCCCTCCCCACTGCTGGTCTGGCCAGGCCTGACCGGCACATGACAAAGCCACGTCTTCTATTTACCTCTGCTGGCCTGTCCCAGCTGGTCTCAAGCAGCACATGGCTCAGCTGCCGCTTCTTCTTGCCAGTGCTGACTCAGCCTGGCCTTTCGCATCCCGAGCAGCATGCAGGGAAGCAGTGGCTGGGCCGGCTTTGCTGCATGCCTCTCAGGACGGGACAGGCTTGGCCAGGTCAGCACTGGTGAGGAGGAGGGGCGGCTGAGCCGCGTGCTGCTTTCCCGCATCGCTTGGGACGGGTTGTCACCAGAGAGGCAAAGCCATGGCTGGGCCTATGCTGAGCAGATTGCAAGGAAGTGGCACATGGCTGAGCTGGCTTGGCTGCCACTACTTCTTACCGGTGCTGACCTGGCCAGGCCAGGCCCGTCCCGAGCAGCACACAGCAAAGCCATCCCAACCACTGCTTCCCTCCATGCTGTTTGGAATGCAGCAGGCCCGGCTGAGTCAGTACTAGCAAGGAGAAGCAGCTGCTTGGGACCAGACGGGCCAGGCCGGTGGAGGTAAGCGCACAGCTTTGCACAGCTGTTCCCAGAGCCCTGGGGGCTCCTGCTGCTGTGGTTTGGGGGATTCTGCCCCACTCGTGCTGTGCCCAGTGTTAACAGAGGTTGAGCCGGGACCCCTCCAAGCCCAGCATCCTGCCTATGCCAGGCAGCATCCTCTTGTTGGCAGGGCGGTTGCACCCCATCCCATGGAGCTGTGTGGGCCAGGCTGGGCTCCACTTTGGGTGCTCCTGGGAGCCCAGTTGTGGCCCGAGTCTGCAGAGCTCTGAGGCAGCCCCCTCTCCTCTCCTCTCCTCTCCTGCCCCCCCACCATTCCAACTGCCACCTTCCCAAGGGCCTGGCCAGGCCAGCCTACCTGCAGTGCTTCCCCCTGTGCCTGCTTCTCCCCATGCCTCTCCCTCCCTCCTTCCCTCTCTTCTTTCTCCCTTCTCTCTCTCTCTCTCTTCCCTCTATTTTCTCTTCCCTCTCTCCCTGCTCATTCTCTTCTCTCCCTGCCCTCCCTCTTCCCTCCCTCTGGGCACTTTTTGCTTTGCTCCTTGCCTCCAGCTGCAGCTTA
>NW_017729016.1:18562253-18563378 GCF_001723915.1 Gavialis gangeticus
CCTCCCTCTTCTTTCTCCCTTCTCTCTTTTCTCTCTTTCTTCCCTCTATTTTCTCTTCCCTCTTCCCTTTCTCCCTCTTCCCTCCCTCTTCCCTCTCCTGTCTTCCATCTATGAAGTTTTATTTATTGTCACCAGGTTTAGAATTTTTAGAAAACCTGGTATTTACCATAAAAATTAACATTTATGATTATTAACTATATTAATACATAGTGCATCCTGCCATATACCCCCTGCCCCAGTTTTGTTTTTTTGCCATGCTGGCACTCTACCTTACGAGGTAGACATTGTGGGTTTTTTGGCACTCTAGCCAAAAAACATTGCCTACCCCTGACATATAGCAAGTGACAGTGTAACTTCCAGTTCCAAGGCCATACTAACCCCTCCCAACTGGAGTACTTCGGGGGGCAAAGGGTAGGGATAAGAGGGCGGGAATTCTGGCCACAAGATGTCGACCAGGGGGCGGGGCAACTGTCAAGGGGTGGGGCTACCTATGTGGCCCTTGACAACTCAGCAAAATTCGTGAAGTGGACCTCTAGCCAAAATAATTGCCTGCCCCTTTTTTACAGGCAGGAGAGAGGAAATGGGGTGCAGAAACTCTGGAAGTGAGGAGGAAGAAATTATGGGATTGCTACTGTTTGACTTCCATTCTCAAAGCTTGCAAAACTGGGGAAGTTCCAAATGTGCTGCAGAAAAGGGAGTGGGGGTGGGCTTAACATTATACTTGAAAGTTCAGCAGATGGTGCATGGTTTGGTTGGGTTGTTGCTAAGGTTAAATTTAGGGATTTATACTCTTGATGCTCAGCATCTACGAGCAACTTTTAGGTCAGCCTTCAGTATCAGTGGGTGCATCTACACAAGACGTGTACTGCAGAACTGCCTAATTAGCTCTGCAGTAAAGTCTCTGCATCTACATGTGCAGCCCTATTAGTCGCAGTAAACTAATAAATACTGCCGTAGTTTAGTCTGTGTAGATGCTGGCTGGGGAGCAAGGGTGTGGAGGCTGCCTGCCAACCAGCACCACACTGAAGCATCCTCATGCCCCACCGCAGCATGTTCAGCTGAGTCAGAGCAACCCTGGGCTAGCAGGCTGACCACCCCCCCCCCAACCCAAACTGCTGCCAGCTG
>NW_017729016.1:18563606-18572852 GCF_001723915.1 Gavialis gangeticus
CCCCCAACCCAAACTGCTGCCAGCTGGGGCTGCTTCAGCCTGGCTCAATATGCTCAGTTCTTGGATGTATGTGTAAATGCGGTGCCTGGGAACAATAAACACTGGTGTGATGTATGCTACAGTTTGTTGCTTTGCAGTAGCATGTGTAGATGCACCCACTGAGAGGTAGATAGCCATGTTAGTCTAATATCAGGCAGAAGGAAGGGCATAGTGGCACCTTTATAGCTTAATTCAGACGGATGCTATGACAAAGGATATTAATGACAAAGCCAGCTGTTGCTTATGAAAGCTTATGCCTCTCTCGGTTAATATATAGGGTGTCAGTCTGCCTGCCTTCAGTATCAGCATTGATGCGATCCAGATGGAAGTGGGATCACTTCTAACTTAACAGCTGGTATTTCACAAATCTATTCAAGGTTGTAAATTACTTGTATTATGGTGGGCTGGTATCTTAAAATGAGTTGTACACGCATTATAGACAGTGTTTATACATTTTTAAAAATGGAGATTTTTTTGTAATACTTTTCAAAAGAAAACAACTAATAGGATGATGAATCACAGCTGGGAGCCGGTGCATCACTTGCAGTCAGGGCTGCTCTTTTGATTGACGGGAGTAAAGTCTACTGCAGTGTATTATCAACAGGGAAGCTGATTGAAGGATCCAAAACCAGCCAGTGTTACTTGTAGGATACTGAGGTGTTTAGGAGGAGGACAGGCCTAGCTGTGAAAGCAGGACCCAGGATCTCTGCGGGATTAGACAAGGCAAAGAGCAGGAGTTGAGCTTTAGAGATCTCAGGGAGAATGAGAGACTTCCGCATTCTGCTTCTGAAAGAAATCGGAATAAAATTGTGGTTGATGTGCGACTGAAACAAAGTTCAGACCGCCATGGTGATTAGTATTCAGATTTGCGCACATCCCTAATAAACTCACCAGATAACAAAATGTTCGTTTTACCATTTACTCATCTTGTAATATAAATTTAGATCTGTGTACAATAACATTTCAGGATGTGTTGCAAACATATCTATACCCATACAGTACCTGATTTCCTATCTTTGTACTTAATTTAGTCAAATGAACTTCAGGTCATGATGGCAAGGCATATTTATTTTATTTAGCATTTGTTTAACTGTTCTTGTTTTCACATTTAATTAAAGTACATACCTGCTACAATGATATCAGCACTCAAAGCTGGGAAAATATTAGCTAATAATAATTACAATAACATTTACATAAAATGTTAATTTGAATATTGCAGTGCTGTTATTAATTTTGAATCATTCTCCACAGCCCAAGATAAGGCTTTTGACCTTGTATGCACTGAAAACGTTGAGCATGCACATATTTTCCCAGAAAGGATTCTTTGCCATACATACATTAGAATGAATATAACACAAGGCAGAACATGCCTAGATCTAAAGATTTTGGCTGCAGGTTTTAAACTTTGAAATTGCTGTAACAGGTATTAGACTTCCTTTAGGTAAACTCCTGTTCAAATAAATGAATTTTTTTAGGTACCTGGGAACGGCTGCAAACTGAATCATTGATCAGAAATGAGCTGTAACTGATGTTATTCATATATTTTGGTTCAAGTAAAGACTACACTGTAATGTGTTTAAAATATTTCTGTGCTGCTTATAACACACTCAGTGAATAAAGAATGAGCTGGAATCTTTGCACAGGATTGCCTTGACACTGGTGACCCTGAATGAATACCTGGCATTATCTAGGGGAGAAAGCTTTTCGTTATTCAAAGATGCTAATTATATATGCACAGCATGGTTTTTGGAGTGACTTTGCATACACTAGCTTGTCTTAAATATTTATAGATAAACCTCATAACTTCTTTGTGGCCTGAGATAGACATGTCACAATGAAAAACAAGTCAATATTAGCCGGTTGAAAGAAGAATATTGGATAGTGAGTATTAGTCTTCCTCAACAGTATCTGACTTCATGCTGGTGCTTTTTCTCTTTCTTTCTTTCTTTCTTTCTTTCTTTCTTTCTTTCTTTCTTTCTTTATCTGTTCATTCATGTTAATGCTCATTAAAAAGAACTAGAAACCTCGGACCCTCAGTAGCTGCCCTGTCCCATATTTGGTGATCTTGGATGTTGAATCCTATTTAGCTTAAAAGAAACAGCCTGATGGCAATGTACCCACTTAACAGCTGCACAGTTTTTTATATTTATTGTTGGGATACTGCAGGATAGTTTACATTCACTTTATATGAAAATATCTCAAATAGGATGTGTGTAATGTACTCTCTGTGTAGTCTGAATAGATAATATTGACCTCAGTAACTTTTCTTGTGAAGCTTTCTTGTTTTTAACTTGTTGCCTTGTAACACTATCTTTGGGCATTTTTACACATGCTCCAGGAGTGGGTGGGGGCCCTTTAATTAGAGTGGCTCTTGGAGCGTCTCTTATATCAGCTCATCAAACGACCTTTAGTTAAAGTGCCCCTGCCAGCATTTTGAAGCGCAGGGAGGCTGATACACAAGACACAGCGGCTGGCTGGAGCAGCGTGGTAATTACCATGCTCCAGGAGACTCGATTAATCGAGTCTGCTACAACATACTGGAATTATACTATCGAGGCAGCCTCCCAGCTCATGTACAGGCACCCTTTGTGACTAGAGTTATTAAGAGGCTTTCCCTAATAGACTGACTTTTAACTTGGATATTCTATTTAAAGTGGGAATTGGGAAAAAACAAGAGGTGAAGGTTTAAACTCAACTTCTGCTTGCAGCTCTGCTGAGAACTTTGGTCAAGTGTTTGACTTTGAATGCCAAGGAATCTTAATCAGTCTAGCCAAGTAAACCTTCATATTCCTGAATCAAAGACTTATGCTATAGATTTTTTTGGTACATGGCACTATCCGTCTTGCAGTGGAAACCTTCTAGACTGCTAGTCTCTACTTGGCTGTACTTTCAAAGCAAATAAACTGTCCATTTTTCTAAATTACTCGCACAGATCCATAGAAGCTTCTAAGTGCCCCCCCTGGCATTTGGACACTGGAAATGTCCTCTGTCTTGTTAGAGTGCATGCAGAATGAAGGCAAAATCATTTCTTGATCATAGTAAAAAATAAAATGGTTTTCACTGTTGATATGAATATATATGTAGTCCACAGAAAACTTTCACCTCCTGATTTTTAAAGAAGAATGATTTTTCTCTCTTTTTCTCCTGTAACATGGAAGGCAGAATTGGCTGGGTAAAAGTCATACTTAAATCCTGGTTTTTGGATTTTAATCAGGGTTGTTTAAATTTTTAACAAATTTAAAAAATAAGTATTTATTTTGAAAAATGTACATGTTGTTAATTCTTTGTATTATTCCCATTCAGTAGCCTTAAATCAGTTAAGCAGATGTTTTATATTTTTTTTCTTTAATTGCTTTCCTTGTTTTAGGCAGAATTTTAGATGTTACCTTTAAAAAAAATTGAGTCTCAGTAACAACGTTATTGCAAGAACAACACAAACTTGAATACAAGATGGATAGTCTGTGCTGTATTTTCAGCCAGCGTGGCATTCTAGTTATTACACATATTTTCTGTAATAACTTTCTTCCTTATTCCCTGTTTTATTGTGCCATTACTTGCATGAATGTTTGGCCGGGTTACTTAAGATGTGATTAACTGATTAATCACTTTTTAAGTGTAACATCTGCCAGGGCCCTGAATAATTTTAACTGTTAATACTGAAGCAATTTTGTTTTGACACTACAAGGATTTTATACCATTAGGAGAGAAATTTAACAGTTGTAGCTTCTAGGTGCTGCAAACACTTACACACACACTTAACCTTAAGTATATGAGATAGTATCATTTTAGTAAATGGGACTCGTCATGAGAATGAATATAAATTTCTCCAAGTTTTTGCAGAATCAGGGACTTTATTTTCAGTAATTTTAGTTTTGCAGTTAGCAGTTTAGGAAAATTCAGACAAAATCCTTGTCAGTGGTGACATTGAAAAGTAGCATTTATCATTTAGTTCACCGTAAATTTAAATTTATATTGCATTAATTTGCATGTAAGTGTGACAAAGGCTTATACCATTTAGAGCACCTTGTCTTAAATTTCTTTGCCATACTTTGCCAATTAAATGGAACTTTTAGATTCAAATGGTGTTTATGTTGATGCTTAAGTACAAGATGTTTTTTTCCCCTCTCGTGTTAAGGTACTTGCTGTTTTCTGAAATGTCAAGATATCTAGATAATGGGTATGTTATTTGTGTGTGTCTGGATAAAAAATATTTTTCATTTATTGCGAGGCAGGGATTTTTGTGCGTGATATATTTTCTTGGACCACTTCACCCTGCCTCAGACCTGGTTGCCTGGTACCCAAAATCTTGACTCTGTCCCTCCCAACTATACAGGTGGTCTGATAAAAGATACCATGCACCCAAATCCTTGCCTCTCATATTTTTCCTGGACTATCACCACTGCAAAATTGCTAACACGACCACGACATATTTGAGTTTCTTTTAATTCTCCGAGGTTTTGGGACACTCCAAGAGTGAATGATAAGATACATGGCTTTGTTTTGTATGAAGAGCTAGTTATAGTAGGCAGAGGCTATTATGGTCAATGGGTCAGGTTGGGAATGCTCTAAGACTATTGATGTTGTAAATTGGCAAAACTAGGTTACTAATGGGATGTGCGGCAACACCTAGATAAGGCATGCTTTCACTACCCGGTAGAACTTCCTGTTATCCTTCCAAGTTTTCTTGGAGATGAAGAAGAGTGAATTACATACATTTGCCTTTTTCTTCACCTGACTCCAACATATTTCTACTGCTAGAAGTTTCTTTATTGCTTGAGGCACTGCTGTCTGTATTCAGTTCTCTTTGAGAAGGTTTTCTATAATGAGGTCCTGACATGGCAATAAAGAAAATAGGACTCTGAGCAAATGACCATGACTTGTACCTAAATTTGAAGACCACCTTTGAAGGCTGATTTATACTTATATATATGAATGTTTTCAGGAACACTAAAAGAAGGAGTTCAGTTGACTTCTGTCCTGTTACTATTAAGGTCTCAAACTGCTACTAACATTTGAATCTACATTTCCCTTCTTCCAGTCTGCATTGGTTTTGGGTTTTTTATTCTAGCAGAGAAAGGGTGTGAGGAAAAGACCTATTTCTGATGGTTGGAAACCTTTCCAGGACATCCTTCCAGAGGAGTCTGGTCAGTTATTTTTGTAGAACAAGATATGAGCAATAGAATTTGGCAGGCCTGCACTACTTCCTGCGTTCAGGAGTTGCTTTACTGGCTCCTCGAGGTGTCCTGCAGCAAATTTAAAAAACTTGGGTTTTTTGCTTTTAAGGCCCTACATCACAAGTGCAGAAAGCATCGCTTCCCCAGTCTGTTTAGCACTCTTTCTCCTCCCCAAACACTGCCAAACCACCAGTTGAACCAACCTGGTCCCCTTTTCATCTTCTTCCGTAAAAGTCTTTATGTCATCTTCCATGCTGCCTCTTTCTCTCCGATCACCATTGCAAAACATTTTTTCAACCCTCCATCTGTGCCTCATTCAAGTTGCATTCTGCTACAGCTTTCTCTACAAAAAGATTGTTTGTTCAACACAGCCTCACAAACAAAAAGCATATTGAACCAGCATGATGTGTGTATTTCTAAACTGAGTGATAGGGTAAGCATCTCTGTAATCCCCCTCTTTAATCTCTCCTTCACTTACTTGTCAAGCCCATCATCCTGACTGTAAGCTTTTGAGCAGGAGTTTCTTGCTGTGCGGTATAGGGAACAATTATAATTTCATTATCATCTACCCTAGCATGTATTGTGAAAGCATTGAGAGTCTGCAGTCAATTTGAGCACAATGGAGCTGGGTGCCATACCAACATATAATGACTGGCAATCCCTGTTCCAAATAGTGAATAAACTAAAGGCAAGGCAGACAAAGTAGATGAGCCGAGGAAGCACATTGGCCTGGGAAAAATGGAGTAATACTATTTTATTGCATTCATAAATATTTAAGTAGCAATAATAATTATGGTCAACACAGCATTCAAGCCAAATATAACATTTACTGAAAACTGAAAGTGTCTGAGTTCATATTTTAAACATTTTCCAGTTTGTCTAAATCTTTTTGAAAGTGGAGTCCTGCATTAACCACTTCAGCCAGTACTGTTGGGTTGCATGGTTGAAATTGCAGTATCCTTCTTTGGTGCTAATGACTAGAACCTATATTGGGGATGGGAAAGGGATATCTGAGACTGACCTCTTCCTCTAGACGCTTCAAGTTTGTACCTTCTTGAACAGTGGATCTGTCAAAGAAAATGATACATCCTGTCCTTTTAAAAGCAGATTTACTAGGTCTCTTTAAACTGTGCTTACAGTGCACTGGAGAGTCGCATCGTTCAAAAACAAAGAAAACCAACACTCTCCTTTATAGCTTGTTGCATTTAGGTTTTTTGTTCCTTTCTGGAATACTTGGTAGATAAATAGAACTGAAAAGTAGATGAGGTCTTAACTGCGCTTTTGCCTCTAGACCAGTACGGCTACAGCCTGGCTACATTAGGTTACAAAACCTGTACAAGCTCCCTGATACAGCACAATTGCTCCTAGTGCAGGGGTGGGCAAAATGCGCCCCATGGGGCGGATGCGGCCTGCCAGGCTATTCTATCCAGCCTGCGGGGCCCCTAAAATATTTAGAAAATTAATATTTATCTGCCCCTGGCTGCCTGTCATGCGGCCCTTGATGGCTTGCCTAAACTCAGTAAGTGGCCTCCGCCCTAAATGATTACCCGCCCCTGTCCTAGTGTGAGCAGATATCTGCACCGTTTTCACAAATGGGGATGCAAAACTGTTATGGTAGGTTGGCCATGCCTGAAAATGTTTATCTGTTTGTCTTGCTTGTACATGGCTAGACAGTAGACTCAAAGCAAGAAGCCATCCCTTCAGTGCATTTATGATGCATAGGAGTTTCGGTGTAGGTAGCCTCTTTTTGGTAAACCTTTCTCCGGACGACAGATAAACATGTTGAGAGAGTTTCCCTGGTGAAACATAAATAAGTCTGAGAAAGGGAAATCAAAGTAACACTTCTTATCAACTGCATCTGTTTTATCAGGCTAGCAGTAAATGAACCTCTGTAGTTCTAGCTTAGTGCAGATGAATACCAAGGAAACAGGAAGTTTAATTTTGGCTCCATTTAAAACAAAGAAACATCTTAATATTGGCCAAGTAGAAGAGGACAACATTTTGAAGGAAATAAAAGAAGTGTGTAAAAACTGTAAAGTATAAAGAAAAACGAACTATAAAAGTGATGTGTCGATTATTTGGTAGTTTATGGTGTTTTGTTTTAATCACCTTCATGGGGTGGTGGGGGGGGGTGGTAACGATGGAAGGAAGGAATTCTATTTTCTCACCAGCACTTGTTGATTTTAATCCACTGGTCTTAGGTTGTCTGACTTCTGCACTAATGTATATTTGGCAGTAATTACGCTACAGTTATCATAACTGGTGGCTTGATTCTTCATTTATCATTTAAATAAATGAGACTTCTCCCACCCTGCTCATACCATCTGATTTTCATAGCATCAGATTCTGTTCACGGATTAATTTGTGCATGTGTGTGTAGAACCTTTTCTTCGAGTGGAATAAAATATGGAAGATTAAAATTCAGTGGTATTATTTTCCCTTATCTTTTCATAAAGGGTTTCATTAATCCTGCCATAAGATCTCCAGAAGGTGACCGGAGGGAATATGTACTTTGATTAATATTTGTTTAATGCAGGATTATCTATATTACTCAGATGTTTTATTCACATTAAAACTGTGCCTATCAGCTCATTTTCAGGTTGACTAATCGGATATAGTTGAATGAAGAAGATGAACAATTAGTAGACTAAGTGACTTTTAAAGTATGCTGAGGGGCAGAAAAATACAATATACAATGCACCTTGTCTTTCCTAATACTCTTATGACTTAAGATGGTCAGACAGTGTAGTAGATGATGCTTTCCATGGCAGAGTTTTAATTTTGCTGGAAAGCCTCCCCAATGCCAACATTTAGATTTCTTTTTTATTACATCACCTCTGGGCAAAATATTAGATTTTTCTTGCCTTATGGATGAAGGTAAATTGAGTTGAGGGAAACATTTAAGTCAATATTTCCAGGCAAAATGTGGAATCTAATTAGTCTCATCATACTTGGAGCTTATTGCTGAAAGTTTTTTGGCATGTAATTCAAATATTTTATTTGTGGATATAGTACAGAATCTCGTGGAGCCTGAGCTCATAGATGAAATGAGAGTGCAAGTAATTTTCATCCAGCCTTGTTCATTGGAAAAAGACGAACAAGCTTTAGGTGAAGCAGCTTGTTCAGTGTTAAAGGATGAGAAAACACAATGCAAAATTTAGAAGCAGTTGGACCCCTTTTTCTTTTGGAGTGACTTGCTTTTGGAAACTGATAGTAGCACTGACAACCATAACACAGGATATTGCATAACTCTGCCTTTCTCTTTGTGTCTCACAGGTACCTTATCCCAGCCTTGCAGAGGTCTGATGCTGGGTTTTATCAATGTGTTGTGCGAAACAGGATGGGAGCACTCTTGCAAAGAAAATCTGAAGTCCAAGTGGCATGTATGTACGAAGAGACATTACTTTGTCATTTATTGGCAAACCAGTTAATTTCTTGTATGTAGTTACCACAGAATAATAGTAAAAATTGTCATATATATGAACTGACTCTCTCTCTCTCTCTCTCTCTCTCTCTATATATATATATATATATAAAAGAGGTATTTTAAAATACCATAATGCAAGAAGTTTTATGTTGTCTGTAGTCATCTGAGAGAGAAGTTCAAACGCACATTGAACTGCACATATTGAGACTATTTCCTATGTTTTACCTTCTAAGCCCAATGGAGGGCCAGTTATCAGGCTGGTTTCTTCCTCATGTATAACTGATGGATATAATGAGACTGGGAGAGGCAAGGTCCTCTTAGAGCGGTCTGAGGGGAGAGACAATGTTTCGGAGCTGTACTATAGCAAAAAGGTCCCTGGAAAGAAACAATGTCACAAAGTATGGAAGGGGGTAATGGAAGGAGTTTACAGATTCAAGTCACTCATAGCTGGGATTTCAGCATATTCGAGTTAAACTTTGACCATCTGGCTGTTGTAACAAAGTGGAAATCCATGAGGAGACCCAGGTGACCTGATAATACCTTTGTGATTGTGGCCAGCAAAGAGATGGTGCGCACACACACACACGTGCACGCATCCCCCCCCCC
>NW_017729016.1:18577852-18613132 GCF_001723915.1 Gavialis gangeticus
CAAAGAGATGGTGCGCACACACACACACGTGCACGCATCCCCCCCCCCCTTTCATATCACTCCTTCTGCCGCAGAATCCCTACCCCTGTCCTAAAGACTGATGCGGAGCTGCCTCCCGGCCTGCTCTGCCATTACTCCCCAGCTCTTTGCAGAACATAGTTTGAAAGCCACTATTCTACACAATTTACATCGGTGGTCTGCAGCCTTTTTAAGTAGGAGATCACCTCTGGCATTTAAAAACAACCCAAGATCTACCATGCACTGCCACCCTACCCCCCATCCAGCAGGTAAGTCTGTGGGGAGGGAAGGGGGGGGACAGATCAAGGCAGAGGGAGAAAAAATGATTTGGGGCCATGCCTCCCCAGCAGGTAAGTCCCACCTGGCTGGGGTCCCACTCAACTTATCCCTGCTCCTGCCTCTGCAGCACTGTCCCTCACCACGGGGGCCTCGATCTAGCCCCCCCCCTCCCCCCACAAACTAACTTGCTGTGCTGGGGTGCGTGCATGCATGCACACGGGCACTCAGCCCCCCACCCCAGCCTCGGATCGACTCTTAAGAGGCTCCAAGATCTACCGTAAGAGGGTCTGAGATCTGCCACTGGTTGATGACCGCTAATTTACAAAAGTGACATTTATTCCAGAATACAATTTACAATTCCAGTCACAGATTTATATTTTTTAAATTCTGAACTATATTTAAAGTCCACTTTCCTTCTGGCAAACTGGATGTAACCAAGAGACCTCCTCATTATCTCCAGGGGAATAGATCAGAGTTGGCCTAATTTCTAGCCCTGGGGCTGAAACAAAATGTTTCTACCTGATAATTCTCTCTTTCCATTTTCCCAGCCTAAAACATGGGAATAGCAGGCATGTGTCATATTCTTTAAAGGCAACAAAAGGACAGGGGGAGACAACCTGGAGACAGCAGCTGGGCATTAGAATAACTCCATATCATTCCTTGAATTTATCAGTGCTAAATAGATGGCCTATGGCATAAGAGGCAGGGAGCTGTTGGGAAGAGAGAGAAAGAAAATACCCAAGGGAGAGTAGAGGTGTGATGTTTCAGTTCATCACTCTTGCAATACAAAATTAATTGGTTGGTTCACAGCCAAAACTTCACTAACCAAACTCTGAGATTAAGTTCCTGAACACCACTGTGAACCAAATCCTGCAGGCCTTGCACATCTGTAGTTCAGACTGTGAAGCCTGTCAGAATTGACCTCTAATTTGATATTTGACTTTCACTTGGAAACGTTAGTTGATTTGTCTCAAATATTAGTGCTGAGTTACCAGACGTTTTATGAGATGACTGTGGTTTTTAAATCGCTGTGTATTTTCACTTTTCATTTCTTCGGTTAACACCTAGAAAATGTAATTTAGATGAAACTGAAAATATTTTGAAAGATTTAGACACCAGTCAGTACTTTACTCTTTAAAAAGCACATCCGACGTGCATGCTTTGGGATAATATCAGCTTCTGACTTCATCTCCTATCCCTCCCTCACATATTTGAAAATGTAGCGTTTTAGTATATAAAACAATGGCATTATTTTGAAGTAAATAATTTATAACCAAATGAGCAGTAAATCCACTGTTACAAAATAGTGAATTCCCAAATTTAGACCTATCTTTAGCAGGAAAGCTTGCATGTTAAAGGGACAGAATAAGTGCTGTTCATATAAATTAGATTTGGGCTGTCTCCATTGACAATCTTGCAAGATGTAATGTTCTGAATTTGTAGCCAACTGGCATCTAATAAGGTGTAAAACATTCTATTTTTCAAGAACATTAAGAACAAAAATCAAAGTAATTACTTTTAATGTAATTGTTCTAACTGAATGTCCCCTGATAGCTATATAGGAAGCACAAACATGTCAGCACCAGTTTAAAAAAAATCAGGTTTGGGAAAATCATTGTGATTCATAATTGAATTCTCTGTAAGGTATGGTAATAAAAATTTTAATTCATCTGTAGTATTGATCTGGCCTCCATTATATTCAAGGAAACTTTTTAAAGCCAATATCCATAACAAGAATTTAACTTCAGATAAATAAGCACTAATCTGGAAATAAAGTATCCAGGTTTACACTTACTTCATACAGGTTAATATGCCATGCAATGTATTTAAAACCATGTCAAATACCAAGGGCAGGACTTGTGTACCTTGGGGAGACTTTATGACTTTTGCCAAATTTTAATCTTCAAGTCTAATTACTTTTGTTTAAAGCATAAAAAGTGTGCTTTGGTTTACTACAGTAGAGCACCTCAACTTTTTTTTGGCATTTTACTTTTGTATCAGTATTGCAGTAGAAAAACTTTTTCAGTTCGAGTTAAGTTATAAATGAATGGGGATAGATGTTGAGTAATTTTTAAGTACAAAATTAGCTTAAAATTAGCTTAAAATTTCCTGAAGTGTGAAGGTTAGACTAATCACATGATGGCGAGGTTAATTAGAACTATGTATATAGCTCAAAACTTCTTTTCAAGTAGATGATCTGATTACAGTTCTAAACAAAAATTTGGAGCAAGAAGAAAACTAAAGTGCTGATTATCTCCAAATAAATGACTTGGAAATTGCAAAGATGATTAAAGCCCATTTAAAAATAACAAGCATTTTCAGTTCTTGCTGTCATTTTGTCTTTTCTCTCCTCCATGCATCCCATCCAGCTCCAGAAAAGATTCATAGGACATCCCTTGCCCTGGCAAGATGGAAATTCAACGTGAGGAAGCCAAAACAGTTTCTTATGCATCAACTTGTTAATTTTAAAGCAGATCTAAAATGTATATAGGTTCTTGGAGGGCAGCAGAGTAAGAACTTGTAGCCCTGACCAAGGATTGATGTAAGAGACAAAAGACAAAACAGGAGCAAGAATTTAAAAACGCCCAGTGTTTTCTAAATGGTTTCCATTCCTTCCTCTGCCCTTTAGTCCTTGACTAGAAAATGAAAAACTACTTCCAGACACCATGAGAGAGGATGTTGCTGTGTTAAAGTCTTGATTAGAAACTAGTCTAGTAATCCTGATTTGCATTCTTTAAATATACGAATGGGCTGTTCAGATGTAGGAATGGCACCAGGAAATCCACATCTACTGAAATCACTGCAGCCTTGATCCTGCTCTTGCATTCTTGTGGGCAAAATAACCCTACCACCAAGATCTGATTCCCTGTATGGGTGAGGATAGGCCAGTGAGGACCTCCCATTTTGGCAGGTGCGCCACAAATTAGCCCTACACCCTCCCCAAGTGCCACTCTGCTTCTCTTCCCCTACCCGATCTGCTGCTTGCTTTCTGCCCCTTGCCCTATTTGCTACTATGCTGCCTGTTCCCTCCTTGATCTGCTGCAGGCCACATACACAAGCCGCACATGCAACTTGTGGCACATGTGCCACAGGTTGGCTACCCCTGGGCTAGACCATGGGACAACGATGGCTGTGGGTGTACTGAGAGATAAAAGGGAAAGATGACAAGAGTAGCAGGGTCAGAAAGAAACATTTTGGCTAAGGACAGACGGTCAAAAAGCCCGAGGTGGAATCAGTACAATCTTTGCAGTTTTCTCTAAGCTGCATAGATTGGACCATTAGGAAACTGAACTCATATTCACTGTTTGGCTGGGGACAGCAGGCAGAACACTGCAGTGGTGAGGCAGGGAACACACCCACACATTTCCCAACCTACCGCAGGGGCCGTCTCTGATTGGCTGCCCAGCACATGTCCCCAACCCCCTGCTGTCAGCAATGGGAGGGAGGAGAGGGCATCTGTTCCCAGTCCCACAGCAGGAAGGAAAGGGGAGAGTTGGGGAAATGGTCCCCTGAGCTATGGTCTGCCCAGATGAAAGGGCCTTGCACCCCAGGTTTTTCTCCTCTGCTGGGCCAGCTGGGTGCACAGCCCCTCCCCCTGTGGGTCACTGCCTTTGACCTGTGGGGTGGGGGGAGTGGAGGGAACTGAGTCCCTGCCCCAGGCTTCCTCTGAGCTGGGGTGTGCCCATCCTTGGGGAGCCAGCATGGCCAGGTGCACAGCAACTCCCACTGTGGGGCTCAGTCGTGTTCCCTGTGCCATGGGTGAGAGGCAGCAACCCACAGAGTGAGTTGCTGTGCACCCAGCCATGCTGGCTCCCCACAGCTGGGCACAGCCAGCTCACGGGGAGCCCGGGGCCAGAACGAGGGGCTCTGTTTCCCTGCATCCCCCTCACTGCCCTGCTGGGCTGACAAGCACAGGCAGGATGCAGGCTAGGAGCAGAGGCTGTGCTTCCTCAGCTTTGTGACAGCCTGGGGGCAGGGCGAGCCCAGCCTGGCTGGAGCAGAGGAGCACTGGCAGAGGCTAGCCCACCTGCCCTGCGAGGATGGATTACTGAAGAGCTGCAAAGCATCCTGGGATGCTGGAGGACAGCAAACTAAGGTGATTCCCTACAGGATCTGGGACAGAAGTTCAATAGACCGGTCTAACCTAAACTGATTCAATCTGATACTACATCCATCCAGGTGTATCTTAAACCAGATTCTGCCATTTTAAAACCGGTGTATGTGCACTGAAATTCTGTTCTGTTACAGTTTTAAACTGGTTTCCAATCACTTATACTGGTTTATGTGTCATTTCTGTCCCTAGCCTGAGTAAAAAAACCTGAGACTGCATAAAACATTAACATGGCTTTTTCATTCACACAATGAACGGTTGTATGTGATGCAAGAATATATTAAAATGTCACTTTCTGGGTTTAGAATAATTCAGTGATATCAATAGGACACTTTACACGATGCAGTAGTGCTGATTGATGCACTTCTTGTGTGCACTGGAGGCACTTGTAGCCTTATGCCTCGCTACACACCTGAAATCTACATTAATCAGTACAGCTGCATGGCTTGTCATGTTTTATTGCTTAATTATGGCAATACCAATGACTCTATTGTAAAGCATAATTATTTCTTTCTCTGACCCCTAAAAAAAAATACCTTCCCAGGCTCTGAGTATAATTTTTCTTTGTAGATATGGGAAATTTCATGGACACAGACCAGAAAAAAACAGTGGCGGAAGGACAAGCTGCAGTTCTAGACTTCATGCACATCCTCAGCTATCCCAGACCACAAGTGACCTGGTTTAGAGATGGGCACAAGATTATTCCAAGCAGCAGAATGTAAGTTGATGTGCAGTTCAAAAAAATTAAATATTTGAAATACTGGTACGGCTAATTACATTTGCTAACATCGCTTGCATGTTAACTATGCAAATTAAGGTTTAAAGGGACGAAAGTCATCTAGCTCATCCTAATTTTGAGATAAATGGCTATTTTAAGACCAGCTCTGAAAATCCAGAGCAGTTTAACAAAATAATTCATGTGCTCTTAATGTTCCTTGTGCAGCGGTAGGCAGTGAAAATGGAGAATGGCTGCTGTTTCCTCCTCACGTTCATTTCCATGGTGTTTTTCAGAGCTGATTGCTCATCCCTGAATTGTTTTTACCAGAATATACTCATTTAATGAATGCAGGTTATTTACTTATAAAGCTGTGTTTTTTATACTGAACTGAGCTTGATAGCATTTTCTTTGACAATAAACCCATAATTACTGCTTATTTCTCCGTATCCTTTTATTCTACAATGACAGTTTTATATCCTTAGGGCTAATTAGCAGTTCACCCACTCATGGCAAAGTTGTTGCACTGTGATTAGCTAAGCATTATCTCAAGGTGTATTAGTTTACCCCTTACCTAAGGCATTTATAATGGGAACTTGTTTTGTGTTTAGAGTCACAAGTGGCTGGCTGGAACATTTTAAAATACATTTGCCATCTATCTTTCCATTCTTCAAGTTTTTTATAGATGTTTTAGATGAGCAGCCCAAAGCATCCATGTGTTAAAGAGTAGATGGTTGGAAGTATTTTTAGGTTCCAGGGGGCTGCTGAGTGTTTAGAGTTCTTTCTAAGGAAGAAAAAAAAGATACCTCTTGGTTTTTATATTTTTATTAATAAGTCACATAATTTATTTCATATTTTTACTGCAGTCCCTTTTATACTCTTTTTTAAAACACCAAAAAGGAATTACAAGCTCTTTTGCAACAGCTGAAATCAAAGTTGTAAAGGAAGTGGAGCAGCTCTGCAATAATTTCTGAGTACTGTATCACCTAATTTTGGGGGTATGTATTCCATGGCTATCACGGGGTAATGAGATGTTGACGGTACGTACATGGTGGCTTAATTTAATACTAGATAGCAGGAAACAAACAGGAAAATGAAAGAGTGGTTCCAGGTAAAACTTCTGCTAGGAGACAAAAGTGACGAAACCTGAGCTACTCGCTGTGAAGAAACTATTTTCTTCACTTCAGCCCAGGTACAAAGATTGGCGTTGCCAGTGCTTAGAATTAATCAGATGAAAAGGATTACAAGTAGCTGAAAAGTGTGTCTCTATTCATGGATCAGGCGGTGTTTGGGGAGATGTTTCTAAGGAAGAGACTGACTCTGACAGATACCTTTTTGCAGGAGCTGAAAAAACCAGGCTTCCCCTAGACCACCCAGTATGGGGTAGGAAAGCATTCGGAGAGACCAGTGTATAGACAGTTTGTTGTTCTAAAATCCTATTCCTTTTATAGTATGCTTTGTAATCACAGTTAAGATTTAAAATCCCTTTGAAAAGGATGTTTTTGGATCCCTGTGTTAAAAATTGTTCCCCAGCTCCAAAAGGGAAGAACTACAGGTGCCTAAAACCAATCAGCTTTGTTCCGGTAAGCGCTTACAGTGCACAGAGCCATGTAGTCTGGTACCTGGCCTAAGAATGGTAGACTTCCACCTGCAGAGAGGTGACAGCAAGAGACCAAAGGGATGCACTTGGATGGTATAAATAGACATAAAACTGTATCAATATCAAAGCATACTCATGTAAGCTGTTACTGTACAACTGTTATATTAACAGGACTCTTTAGCAACACAAGGGTAGAAAAAGTACTGCGGTTTTAACCCTGTTATATTCATCATCAAAGTTAGGGTGATTCATTGCACTCATATCTCTACCGGATCAAACAGACGTAACAGATCAGAACAGCTGATGTGCACTCCTGACAAGCAGCAAATCTTTCTTCCCTTTCTAAAGGAGCTAAAAAGTATGTTTGTCTATACCCAGGGAAGGGGTCAGAGGTGTAGCCAGCCCCTTAATGGTAGCAAATCTGTAATGCTTTATTTATTGGGATTCCACTTAACTTTCCTGCACAAAAGTAAGGCTTTCTGGATAGCAGCCCACTGGCTTCAAGTCAGGCCATTATGTACACACAAAAGGTCTACCAGTTTAACTAGATCAGTTTAGAAAGAGAACTGGTTAGATTGATGCAGCCACCCTTTGTGGATGCTCTTAAATCTGTTTAAGAGCGCGTTTATATATCTAAATCAATATTAAGTCTTTTTAATCCTTTTAAGAATGTGTAGGCAAGTGGTTGCACTGATTTAACTAGATCAATCAACCAGTCAGCTAGCTGCGATTCCCAATAATGACATCATTGCACATTATGGAGACCTGGGAAACAGTCGGTGTTCAAACTGAAGACAACGCAGGTGGTTATATCAGGCTGAAAATAGATTGGGAGAGAGCTGGTGCTGTCACATGTTTCCCCATAGCATTAATGTAAGAAAAGCGTGAGTAAAGACAGATACTGGAATAGTTTCTTATTTCCGCTAGGATCATTCTGTTGCTCTGTGGGCATAAAGGGGCCTTGAAGTGGGCCCACTTTTAAAGTTGCACTCACTTCAAGTCTCCTTTGTACTGTCAGAAGGGGGTAAAGGGTGTTAGTGCAAATGAGTATTAGGTCTACAGGGATAGCTGTCACAAATCAAAAGATTTTCTGTCACTGGAATGAGAACTGAGATGGATGTGAAGGCTTTGTCATATTGTAAACATTTAAAGGATTACAAGCAGGGCATATTTTTAAGAGAGTACATATTCTCCAGCAGTTGATGAGAAACTGTTGTTCAATTTTCAATTATTGGCACGGCAGTGGGGCTTACATAGTGGTTTTAAAGCTGTTAATGTTCATTTATTTGCTTTTTTTAATGAATATTTAAATTTTCAATTTTTTTCCTGCCAGTGAATGTTAATGTTTCTGTCAAGCCTGTTTAACATTCCAATCTTAATTTGTTTCTGGGGAGCTAAAGTAACAGAGGATGTATTACTGAACTGTGGTGAATTCAGGCACAACTTCATTATTTTGGAGGTATTTTACAAATATATCAACTAAGACTAGCATTTGTTCTTTGCCTTTTCTGTCACTAACCATACACTTCAGTGCAGTCTTCAGTTCTAGCAAATAGTCTTGATCTCATGATAAGCATAGATAATAGACCAATTTCTTATTCCTCTCAGTGGGTCATTAGGCTGAAAATTGTCAGTTATTTAGACCAAGGAAAAGCCATTATGATTCAGTGGATAGATTAGTCTTCACCTTCTTTCACAAGTGAAAAGTCACGATGGTAATCCTGCTGGGCGAGTGTGCAGAGCTGTGATATTTGCTGGGAGGGAGTTTCCTTTTGAGATGCAGGCAATTTCTTTCAAACTGAGCAGATTTTAATTAATTTAAATGGCCGTGTAACTCATGGTGGAAAGAGTATTCAACTTTGTAGCAAATAACTACATATTAATTGTGTTGTTAACCTGTAGTTTAGCTGCTTTGATGAGATAATATTTACTTAGTGTGGTAAAGCCACACGACAGAGATTAGAGTATTGGTTGTTAATTTTTACAAACTTTTCACATGCAAATCCAGGCAAAGACCTTTCCTTCCTGCTGAATAGAAGCACAAGTGGGCTAAGGTAAAGATATCAACAAAACCATATTTAGTGTATAATGTCAAGCGGTGTCCTGCACCAGCTCGTGGCACTGGTGCTGACATTCCTGATGCAAGATGATTGCTGTGCTGTAGTACATTTTATTAGAGAAACAAGAAGGTGCTTGTTTAAACTTTAGCAGAGTCCTGAGTTTTTTTAGTCTGCCCTGTTTTAGTCTGTACCTGTGAGACATATGATAGACCAAGGGTGGGCAAAATGCGGCCCATGGGCTGGATGTGGCCCGTCAGGCCATTCTATCCGGCCCGTGGGGCCCCTAAAAATTTTAGAAAATTAATATTTATCTGCCCCTGGCTGCCTGCCGTGTGGCCCTCGATGGCTTGCCCAAACTTGGTAAGCGGCCCTCTGCCAGAAATAATTGCCCGCCCCTGTGATAGCCTGAACTCTTTCACTTGTTTTGGCTATTGAGAGTTGTCTTTTGTGAAAATCTCAATTTGGCGTTTTAAAGGGCTGTTTGTAGATCATCTAACAGAAGTTATGTTATTTTTGTCCTGGCATGAGATTTGTTAAGGTGCTTTTACTTGTGATTCTTTTTAGAATAAGGAAAACCTGAATATTTATACAGACAAATTGGTATGGCTGCCAGGGGAGGCATAACTCATGCAAAAACCATCACAGAGGATTAGATTATTTTGTCTATTATTTTGTTCTGAAATCCTGGTTTAGGAAAGGATTAGGAAAATCTCTTATTTACAGCACAGGTGTTCTGCTACCTGACTTGCCAACTTATGTGCTGCATCATTTCCCCTGCTGTGCCCAACTTTATCCAGCTGTTAAAGTGCACTTTGGATTTTTGTTACTTTTAAAATAAAACATGCAAGGAGCCAACTAAATGTTGTAGCTTGTGCATTTAATACACTCTTATTTAGATGCATTTTGGATGTTGTTAATTTGTGGCCTTCCTCCAGGATATGGCAGCTTTAGTCAGATCTCAAAAGTAAATCCAAGGGAGTATAGGCCAAAGTATGGAAAGGCAGTGGAGTAAGTTGATTTAACTGGGCTTTGAATTATGGTCTTACATGTTGCTTTATCAGAAGACCAAGCTTGAGGGTTGAGAACAGAGAGGTGATGCATAGATACGCAGCTGGTATCAACAGGTCCTACAGAATAGGAGCAGTGAGGAAGAGGAAGAACAAATCGGTGCCTTCAGTATGAGGAAGGTAACTGAAAACGGCACTGGGCAAAGAATGGAACTAGAAGTTATTCAAAGAAACATTTTTACGGATGGTTGGCTTAACATAAAAAGTTAGATTTATTCTGAAAATTCGCTGTTGTCCAGGCAGGTAGGACATGTATTAAGTGGAGTGTATTCTGATTCTTCCTCCTTCAGTCCCATTTCTTTCAGTCTGTTCTTTCCTTTAAAGTGTGGACTTAAAAATGGTATCACAGATTTTGGCCTTGTATTAGGGGCTCTTCTGCATCTGGCCATATTAAACGTACACCCATTTAGCCATGTATACAAATCCAGGATTTCAATGCACACAGATGGAAAATTGAGGATTTTGATCTGCTTCTAAAAATCAAGTATTTATTCTCCAAAGTCGTATCCAAACAGGAAAATGCGTACTTGCCTTTTTGCCTGCGATTGAATCGGGTATATCGATTTCTTTTCACCTTGGTCTGCTAGTAATTGCAACTGATTGTTTAAGTGAAGTATAAGAGACCTGGGCAAAGTCAGCCCCTTAATATTTCTCTTGAGCAAAGAGTTCCATGTAGCTGTGTAGCAGCCCTTCGACCTGTGATTCAGGGAGTGACACTGATTTCCATGAGATTTAAGTCCTGCCTGGTGTGTTGATTTGCGGGGCTTAGGTGGGTTTTTGCTGTGTAACTTCAGCATTGCAAGACCCCGCTCCCATGGTGTGGACACTGGGGTGAGTGGCTGGAAGCCCAGGCGTCAAGTGTTTGAGACTGCACCAGAAGCGCTCATGGCGTGGCCTTGTCAGATTCCAGTGGAGCTGCAAATTCTGCTAAATACCTTGTCAGACAAAGACATGAGAAAGCAAAGGAAGCGTTGCAGGAATATGGACTCGTTGGGGTGGGGGAGGGGTTGTTTTGAAGTTACAGTTTGTTTGCATGGTTGTTACTAGTCGAATTTTGTTAAAACTACACTTGATAATTTGGAAATGCTCTTCCTTACCGGAGACTCGTTGTCAGGAAAGCACTACCATTTCTGTTGGGGTTTGGCCAGTAGCTGAAGTTGAATTTTGACCTAAGCAGTTGGGTTGATGGAATGAAGTCTAAAGACTGACGTCTGACTGATACAAGGCTTCTGCACAGTCATGAAGACTGTGCTCCAAAAATGGTTGCTTTTTACATTCACAAATGTTAATATGTTAAAATCAGTTTTGTTTCTGTTCTGGGACCAAGAACTGACTTTTGTAAAGCACAAGCAAAAGTCTATCTATCTTGCCCCATTTGTATAACAAAGGTTGGAACGGTCTTGCAGCAGGCATGCAAACAGCTATATCCTGATTAAAGTGTACAAATTGTTGTGCTTATTACCTTCATTTTTAGACACACGTTTGCATCTTTCCTTCTTCCTGCTTGGGAAATGAAATGTAGATATTAACTTCAGACACATTTGAGGGTTTTTCCCCATCAGGAGGTAATTTTTGCTGATGTTTATCAGATTAGTACGCAAGAGCATGTTTGTGCAATGCTAGTCTCCTACTTAATTGCAGGTTCTTGTCTTCAAATTGCATCCTGTAGCCTACCTGACAAGAATGTTAGCACAAATCTCTTCTATGTTGTCATCTTTGTATGGGTTTTTTTTTAGATGTAAAGTTGATGGATTTAATATTTCAAACCTCTAGTCAATTTTGCAGTATGCACTTTTGTAAAAATAAATCCAGTTGTTATGTCTGTCTCTTATTTAAACTCAATTAATGCATAATTGCATAACAATTGTAGAACAGCAGTTGACTTAGTACCATTTCATTTCAGTGAAAGAAGGTATCCAAATTAGTACCTGTAATGGAAAAGTACACTACATAATGCTAAAGTAAAGCTAAAACAGATATAGATTTTTCATTTTTACAACTTTAAAAAAATGTATTTGATGTTATTGTATTATACTCTACCAGATATTTGCTAAAAATTCTGCTAAGCTATGCCTGCATGTTGTTCAGTACCTTTATAAAATCAGCCTTCAGTAAATCTGTCTTGATAATGCTGGAAATGAGAAGTTGGTTTAAATATTTAGTAAAAAGTAAATCTGTCAGTGAGCATAATCATCTATACTGATAGTGCCATAGATTTATCACATTAAATTGTTAGCTGCAAACAGGTAATTTTGAGGGTTTATAACTTTACTATTTTAGTGTGCTTTGGAATTAAAATTTTTATATGCAAGATCCTAGTTTGGGATTGTATAAAAGCAAAGTGGGTTGTGTGGGAGGTAATGCATTTGTCTATTTTTTTTAAGTTAAATCTTTATTTGAAAACAAAAAGCAGTCATTAGCCTCTGCTGTTTACTAAACTCCAATTTTAAAACATCATTACTTAGGACTGAAGTTTTGGATGCCAGGAGTAGTTTATAACATCCCTGATACAAAGCCGTGTTAAATCAGAAGAGATCTTGCCATTGGGCTTCATCCCTTGAAGTCAATGCAAATTTGCTACTTTGTGCAGAGGCATAGCTAGTGGGGTTGGGGTCCCCTCCTCCGTTTCACTTCCCCTGTCCCTTGGGAGATACCATTGCTGCAGTAATGATTAGGTTAATCCTCTCACAGCTGCCAATTTTGGCCTCAATTTAGTAGTGGCCATAAGAAGGGTAATCCAGTAGGTACTGGCTGCACAGCAGGGGGAGGGGGAGTAAGGATGGCGAGGGGAATGCTTTCTCTGGATTGCATGGCCACAGCTCATCATCCCTGCGTGGGCCCATGCCAAGTATGTCCCATGTCTATTCCAGCACCTCCTTTCTCCCTCCCCCACTCCACAGTCAGTGCCTGGGGCTTGTACCTTGTCAATCAACCCTTGTTACACTACTGACTTGATGGATGGATAGTATGGAGATATCTATATAGATATATCCGTATCTGTATATCTTCATATTTCTCGCTCCATATATAGATATACATATGGATTATAATTATTATTTTAAAACTGCTTGTTATACCTCTTACTAAGCACTTGAGAGGAAAGATATTCTCGTCAAGGCCCTGGTATAGCATTAAAGAAGCCTGTATCAGTTCACGACCTTGCCGCAGGCTCCCTGTCCGAGCTTGGACAAATAGTTCTCTCTTTCTGTGCCTCAGTCTTCCAGCTGCAAAGGGGAAGATGATGCTTTTGTGTTTACAAGGGTACTTGCAATGATAAATTCATTAGTATTTGTAAGGCATTCAGATACTATAATTTCCTAGTCAGATGTTAGAGACAAGATATTGTAAAAATCTATTGGAGAAATGCTGGGGAAGGTATTAAGAAGAAGAGTAGGATATAGGAGAAAACAGCAAAAGGTCAGAAGAAAAATCACTGTAAGCGAGGATTATAGTATTATTTTTTAAAGAAAAGAGTAAAAGGATAAAACAAAAATATATTACAAAACTAACCGGCATATGGCAAATAAATATAAAAGCAACAAAGTGGTGAGGAAGAAACAAGCAAGGAATACATTAACAAGTAGTTATACAGGGAATGTTTAATGCCTTGATATGATATACAGATTGTATCGGAATGAGGCAAAGAAGGCCATTTCTTCTTTTTCTCATACTCATGTATGACGTGCATAATTCATTCCTGGCTTTTCAGTGTACGGATAACAAGACCCTCCCTAATTCACCCAGTGGCTGAGTGCTATTTGCACAGAGTGTACACATGAAAAATAAGAAGTCAGCCCTTGGCTGATCCAGTTACTCACATTTTCAAATTAAAATGTTTGTGTTGGCAATACTGTTTCAGTGAAGTTCTTACAGGCTGTATAAGGCTGGGGACAGAAGTTACACATAAATCAGTTTAAGTGATCAGAAACTGGTTTAAACCTGTAGCAAAACAGAAGCATTGTGCACATAAACCAGTGTCAAAATGGGTGAAACTGGTTTAAGATAAACCTGCTTGAATGTAGTATTACACTTAACTGATTTGGGTCAAACTGTTTATGAAACTTGTGTCCCAGACCTCTTTCTGGTTCAAGTTAAATCACAGTCCCCCAGCATCCCAGCATTTTGGAGCCATGGGCTGTCTGTTCCAGAGAGCAGTGCTGGCCCTGCCCCTCTGCTTCCTAGCCAGAGCAGTGAAGGCTGGTTGACAAATTGGGGGGAAGATGGGGGCACGCAGTCCAGCTGGGGATGCAGCCCAGTCTGCAGGGGAGGGGACTGCCCCCCAGGCAAACCCCAGCTGGGGTCTGGGGCCAGGGATGGGAGTTAAACACCCCTACTCAAATTTACTGTTGGCTGCAAGTGTGGATAACAAATCCCAGGGGCAACTGGAAGCAGGAAGAGGAAGCGATGAGCAACCCTGCATAGTCCTGCTGTTGTGATTGTGGACTGCAAATCCCAGAGACCTTGGGGGACAGCAGGAAGAGGAAGCAAACACGCAGCCCATATTGGCTACATGCCAGAGAGCTGTGCTCTAGCACCCCCCAGCTTCTGGCTTGAGCCACTTTGGGCATGTGGCTGCATTTCCTGAATCAAAGGTAAATATCTGTTCACTTTAGTTTCAATTTAATCTCTGCAGTTTAGATTGACCTGCAAAGACTGAATCAATTCAGCCTCGGGCTTTTTGACTGTCTGTACTTAGCCTAAGAGTTCCCTGCAATGCTTAGGAGAATGACAGAAGTTTTGCTTGTGTTGGTGGCTGGTGGGTATTGAGCCCAACAGATGTGCAGGAAGAGGAAGTAGGTGGCTATGTGGATGATACCTTTTTATTTTAAATGAAAAATTCCAGTGGAATTTTAGACAGACTTCAGGTTACTGGTGGGCTGTCGAACATTTTCTGGAGATGCCAGTAGGAGGTGTTATAGATTAATTTGGGGTTAATGACTCGTTCCTCATAGTGAATGTTCACATAGATTAATAGGAAGATTTCATGCATTTCCAGTTGTCTTTTAGAAGAAGCAAGTACTTCTCTGGGAACAGTCAGTTGATCAAATTAGATTTTCTACTCGTACATCTCACGCCTTTGGTTTGCAATGCCTGGGAGTGCTCCATTGTGCTTAAACATGGAAAGCATTTAACTGTTTCCCCATGACACATATACCTTGGAGAGGCATAATGGACAGCAGT
Organism: Gavialis gangeticus; assembly: GCF_001723915.1. Classification (NCBI taxonomy): domain Eukaryota; kingdom Metazoa; phylum Chordata; order Crocodylia; family Gavialidae; genus Gavialis; species Gavialis gangeticus. The sequence continues at coordinate 18,592,884 of NW_017729016.1, forward strand.
GCCTTCAATCATACATTGCCTTTTACTGTCTGACCAGGAGCTAAATTTGTATGCATGCTTATGGATTTTCTACCTTTTCCTGCTAGAAAAGCTTTCTGATTTGCATTGCAAAGGTTTTTTTTTCTGCCCTGAAAGTATATCCTTTGCTATTTGCTGTAAAAGGGAAATAATAGCTTTTATTGTAAGGATTTATTAAACATGTGTTTTTGGTTTTTTTGTTTCTCTGGCACTCACCATCCTTTGTTTTTATCACATTTGCTTATTCAGATTTCAACAGATTTATTTTAGCTGCTCCAACAGTCACCAGACTGCTTGCATTGGGTCCTATATGCTTTAATCCTGAGTTTGCGAGTCCAGGCAAGTGCTTGAAATTTTGGCTCACTGTCAGGGTGCATTTTTCTGAGTCTAACACCCCTTCTTAGGAGAATGGAGCCTCACAGTCCAGCTGAGTAGCCCTGGGATTATTGTTGACCCCTTGGGTTCTGCAGAATTTAAACATTCCCTTTCCCCAATCGTTAGCCATGTAGACATTTTGGAGCTAAAACTGAGCTCTTTAGGAGCACATGATTGATGTAAACAAATAAATCCACAGAACTAGGTTTTGTAGAGTCTGAACACACGTATACTTTGTACTTCATAACAAAAGAACTATATGCACCCATAAAAACCTCCTTGTCTTCCCCTGCCTTATTTTCCCCATTTTAGAAACCTCTTTGGGCTGGTATCAAGTCTCCTGGTCTCATTTCCTTCTCCTGCTCAAACCTTCAGTGAGCCTTCCACCAATCCGTGCATAGGCGACTGGTAGGCAAGGCATGGGGGGGCACGTGCCCCCCTGACAGGGCCGTCCCCATCCCCGACACGGCTGGCAGCATCTGTGGATGTTCGCTGTCCTTGCCACCGCCGGTGGCTTCTGCGGGTGCTCACCAGCCACGTCCCTGCTGCCACTGTTGCCACCAGTGGCTTCTGCAGGTGCTCGGTGGCTTCTGCAGATGCCATCAACAGCTTCTGTGCGTGTCCCCCCAGATTCAGGAGACACCAGTCGTCCATGAGCCCATGCATTTCCCTTTCAACTCCTGGGTCCTTTGTGAGGGCTCTGATAACTTTCTGATCTTCCAGGCCCTTTTGTTTTGTTTGTGGCTTGGTCAGGTTTTCTTCGAATTGTAAGAACAGTTTAAAGGTGGCTCCACAAGTTTAAAGGCCCAAGGGAACTGGATCAAGCTCTGCTGTAGTTAGATTCTCCAGCTGTCTTCATCAGAACTCAAGGACTCCTGGGCCCAATAGATGTGTCTAGGGAAAGGATCCTCCTTTGAAGTCCTAGTTTTCAGAAGTCACAGTGTGCTGTGCCTATGAGTGAATCTTTGCCATTTTGAAGTGTTCCACATACAAACTTTAATCAGAAAGAAGCATAGGTGTTAAGAGATTGAAGAGCCCTTTTGAAATATAGACGTGCTTTATCAACAGTACTCACGTTAGGCACTCACATTGGTCTTCAGTATTATTTGTTGAAGGGTCTACCGAAAACGATTTTGAAATGATCCTCCAAATTACCCTCTTGTGAAGGCACTCAAGGTACAGTGGAAGGGCGAATGTCTTAAAGCAATTTGCTATTTTTCTATAAAAAAAGAACAACCAAGAACTATGGTGTGGATTTATTTAATGTACTTACTGACACTAAGGGATCAAGAGAATCCCAGGATAGAGAGAAGCTAACAGTGAATTTCCCTAGGGTTTAGTAACAGAGTCATTGTTCTTAAAAATATAAATAATTTGGAATTCGAAGGAGAGAGAATAGTAGAGCGCCAGAATTGCTGACAAGACAAAATGGTTTAGGTTAGGTTAGATGCAATTAGGGAAGGGTTTTGAGGAACATGTAACAAGGCTTGATTACATGCAGTCTGATGTGCATACAATTTAGTATTCAGTTGCCCAGTAGTGCACATCAGAAATAATCGGAACTAGTTACGTTCTGCATTATTTGTAGCCTTACAAGAAAAGGGATCTAGGTATTACTGTGTACTGCAGCAGCTGAATATGTGAATTTTATATTGAGGAGGCTAAATCATAATACTATCCTGTTTCCATTTTAAAAATACTCTGTCACGATGCTGCTTTCAGGCTTACTTACCCCATATAAAAAAGACATACGGTGGCAGAGTGAAATAATTGGTATGCTGCTATCAGCAGCTTAATCAGTAGAATAGAATTGTTCAGTAGGATGTACTTAATATGAAAAAAAGGGGAAGTCATTGGTAATAACAGGCACTGACATAGGAAGTTGAGGCAAACATCTTAGAAAGATTTTTTTTAAAAAGGTTATATATTTATATGAATTAGAACACCACTTGCACTAAAAATGTTTAGTTTAGCTAACTTAAGGTGATAAATTGATCAGACCCTACATTGATCAATGTATACTCACCTTCCTGGTGATATAATAATGTATAACTTACTATATAAAATTATGGAGTTCTTCATGTTTCTTCTCAGTGCATACATCTGACATTGGCAGAGAGAGTAAACTAGACTGGATAGGCTGCTGTATAAATTCCTTTTTAATCTGGTTTTTATCCATCTTCTATCTGTTTTTATCTTTTTTTAATCTGTTCCGTTATTGGCTTGCTATAACAAAATTGTAAAAATTTAATGACAACCTCAAGAACTATAGCTGTAATAAAATACTTCTACATAGAAGATGAATAAAGTGGAAAAACATCTGAAAATTACCTATTAGGTTTGAATCTAGGTTAGGTTGTTTTGCTACAATGGTGACAGCTCACTTAATGTTCCATGTATGGATTTTTCACTTGAAAACAAATATCACTTAATTTTACATGAGTAGATCCGGTGCCGATAATGCATTTCTCTCCAAATATTAGCCTGTCACACAACTTACGTTAGTCGCACATAATTGCATTTCATATACACCAGATAATACTTTAATTAAAATTGTGATGATTAGCATGTATTTTTAATGAACAATAAATTCTGATATTGCCAAGTCCATAGTGTGTTAGCTGAATGATGCTTAACTTTTTTTTTTAAACAGAGCTTCTGAATCTGCTAATATTATGAACTGGAGTGGCAGCCTTCATCAGTAAGAGAGATGAAAGTACTTGAATAATTTGGGCTCTCTTTCTTATCTATCAATGGATGTGATGTATGCACTCATACAGACTCCCTTTTATCCTTTAAAATCAACCTCTTTTATTATTTGTAGGAGAGAAAGTTTCTGCATCATGGAATTATTTTCTTGAATCATTATTAATCAACACCTCTATTGTTTGGTGGCTGGTTTTATTTTGCCAATCTGATGCATAGGGCAATTTTCATTTAAAGCATAATGTGTTCCCATAGACTGGTGTCTTTAGGAAGACGGAGAAATCTCCCACAACCTGCTCTAATAACAGTACAACTTAGGCAGGGTTAGATGCAGCCAGGATGCTGGTGTAAACTCTCCGCTGCTGTGTGTGTGGAGGAAGGACATTAACATTTGAGAACCAGAGAAACTGAGATTATTTTCTAAAGGGTCAGGGTTCCATCTCCGTTTTAGGGAATGAAGGCTTAGCCCCTTCTAGAAGAAAGACTATGTTCTTCACTTGTATTTAAAATGTATAGCTCCGAAATTATTCGGGTGTTAGTGGAATAGCTTTGATAGGTTAGTCTCTGCTTCATATTAGAAAGAAGGCATCCAAGTCCATTTGTGGCAAAAAGAGTAGATTTTTGGTGCAGATTTCTTTGCTGTGATGGGCTTTCACTGCATCTGAAAATCTTTCAGTGTCATCTCCAGGAGTTCTGAATGTTAATGATGCTTAAAGTTTCATTGTACAAAATGATAGGAAGTTACAGGTTGTTCCTTTTTAAAGGATGGAGTTAAAAGATCGGCACCTCCGTTGTAGCACTGGAGTGGGCTAATCATGGGTGAGGAGCTGATGAAAAGGAGGTGGACGAGAGGGGAGTCTTCACTAGACATAAATCTTTTAGGTTTAAGGATGATTCAGTTTGCTCTGCTGAGATTAGAACACTGATTTACAAGTTGATATTGATTCTTGGGGACAAATGGATTTGGCTAGTAAATATAAACTGTGAATTAAGAATGAACAACACTCCATTTTCAAAGGGGACCCATGGCACTTCTTAAGAAAGACTATCCAAGTTTGAGGTAGGTAGATGGAAGACTCAACCACCTAGTAATTTGAATTTCAATCCTATTATTTATGAGGATTAGATATCTTATCAAGGCTTCCAAAAAGAGTATTATTTATTAAATGTTTTGCAACCAACATTCTTGGGAGCTGGCTCTGCCTAGTGCCCAGAAAGTCAGTAGACTCTAGATCTATGCAAGCAGATGATCTCTGGTGACCATTTTAAAGTATATTTTTACAGAAATAGGTGTAAAATGGCCGTGAGTTATTACCCACTGTAATATTTGATAGCTTTTTTTAATCCATTTTCTTCTGTTAATTAAAACTGACAGATGTAAAATGCATCTGCTGGTACAGGTAGCTGTAAACAGTGGTGAGACATTAATTTTCTTCCTGTGTAGAAACAGGCATATTCAGTTTCAAGAATCCTAGTGATAGTTTTATTTCTTACATGAAAATTTTTAGAGATGTATCAGTTAGTAATTCTATCGTGTGGATGTGTTGAATGATTTTTAGAAGCCTATCATTATTGAAGATTTCTTTTCTTATAAAATGTTATGTCCGATTCAGAGGAGAAAAATAGAATTTTGTACACTTGGGAAATGTTTTGGCCTTTGTGGTCAGTTTGCATCAAATCTACTTTGTTGAACAAAATTCGTCCTGAATTTAAAGAATTTGTTACATGGAAACAAATGTGAAGCAGACCTTGCATTAATTAAGGCTGGAGAAAAAGGAAGGAGTTGGCAGCCTGCCTGTGGCTTATCTCTGATCCTTAGTTGTGAGTGGAATCTTTAGCTGTTTTGTCTGGCCTTCATCTAACCAATTTCAAATGAATTTAAATAAATTGTAAATGCCCTGCCTGAGGTTTCATGGATCTATTTGATTTGTATGAGAAGCATGAGTCTTGGCTGTAAAGACACTTTTTGAATGAGTCTCTCAGCTAAAAGTGAGAAAAACGTGTAAACACTTGAAATATCCATGTAGAAATGCATTTCACTCTATATGTTAAAATTTTCCTTTCTCTTACAAATGTGTGTACACGTTTAGCTGTTGTATGAATTGCTATTGTTGACTAATTCATAACGTTCTCAACTTTGCTAGACACAAAAAAGTCACAGAGGAGATGGATTTCAGGTTTGTTTAGCTTCCAGCATTTAGATCCTGCAAACATGTATGCTTCAACTAGAGTTATATACGTGTTTGGAGGACCAGGGCCTAAGTAAGAACATCAGTGGATAAAGAGTGACCTGATATGCAGTAAGAAGCAGGGAGAGTGAGAATCATAGAAAATTAGGTTGGAAGGGTCCTCAGGAGGTCATATCTAGTCCAACCCCTTGCTCAAAGCAGGACCATCCCCAGCTAGATCATCCAGCCAAGATTTTTTCTGCCCGGGTCTTAACCTCCAAGAACGGAGATTCTACCGCCTCTCTGAGTAACCTGTTCCAGTTTTGCTACCCTCCTAGTAAGAAAGTTCTTCCTAGTATCTAACCTAAATTGCTGCAACTTGAGCCCATTGCTCCTTGTTCGATCATTTGCCACCACTGAGAACAGTCTGGCTCCATCCTCTTTTGACCCACCCTTCAGGGACTTGAAGGCTACTATTAAAACTGATCTGTCTTCTTGTCTCAAAACTAAATAAGCCCAGTTCCCTCAGCCTCTCCTCAGAAGTCATGTGCTCCAGCCCCCTAACCATTTTTGTTCTTCTCCGCTGCACTATCTCCAATTTGTACACCTCCTTTCTCTAGTGGGGGACCCAAACCGGGACTCAGGACTTCAAATGTGGCCTCACCAGTGCTAACTAGAAGGGAATAATCACTTCCCTGGACCTACTGGCAACACTCCTCCCAGTGCAGCCCAGGATGCTGTTAAGTCTTCTTGGTAACAAGGGTATACTGCTGGCTCATATTCAGTTTATTGTGCTCTATAACCCCCAAGGTCCTTTTCTGAAGAGCTGCTGCCCAGCCAGTCAGCCCCCAGCCTGTACCGGTGCATGGGATTGTTCCATCCTAAGTGCAGGACTTTGCACTTGTCCTTATTGAACCTCATGATATTTGTTTTGGTTCAGTCCTCCAATTTGTCCAGGTCATTTGGAGTCCTAGTCGTGCCCTCCAGCTTATTTACTACTCCCCCAGCTTGGTGTCTTCTGTAAACTTGTTGAGGGTGCACTCCATCCTATCTTCCAGATCATTGCTGAAGATATTGAACAAAGTCAGCCCCGGGAGCAACCAACCCCACATGATACCGGCTGCCAACTGGCCATTGAGCCATTGACTAATACCCTCTGAGTCCAGTGCTCCAACCAGTTTTCTATCCACCTTATCGTCCATTCATCCAGCCTGTACTTCCTTAGTTTGCCTGCGAGAATGCTGTGGGAGACCATACTAAAAGCCTTGCTAAAATCAAGGTACACCACATCCACTGGTCCCCTACATCCACAGAACCAGTCACCTCATCATAGAAGGCAATCAGGTTGGTCAGGCATGACTTGCCTTTGGTGAATCCATGCTGACTGTTCCTAATCACCTTCTCCTCCAAGTGCTTAGAAATGGATTCCTTGAGGATCTGATCCATGATTTTTCCAGCCACTGAGATGAGGTTGACCTCTGTAGTTCCCTAGATCCTCCTTTTTCCCTTTCTTAAATATGGACACTGTATATTTGCCAGTCATCCTGGACCTCTCCTGATCATCATGATTTTTCAGAGATGATGACCAGTGGTTCTGCAGTGACATACTTTCTGAACTCAATTAAACACAAGACCTACACTTTTATAATAATAGTATCTTACGTATTATTTCTCTCAAATCTCAGAAGGCTGTTTACTGGAGTCTCAGTGATTTTTAAGTAACTGCATTTGCAGATGTCTTTCAACAACCAATGACATTTGCAAGAAATGTAACAACTTGGCTGCTGGCTGCCAGCTGCTATGAGTTCTTGTTCCCAATCCCTTGGTAATATGGCTCACAGGAAAAAAAAGGTGCAATACTTTTATGATCATAACTAGTTTAAATTACTGATTATTTCAGAACATCAAATCACATTTTTGGCAATCAATCATCTGTTTCCATGGGAACCAGAATGGGCCTGACCAGCAGTTAGAAGCAAAGTTGATAGGGACACTTGTAAGTTTCAGTACCTGCTTGCATATAGCTGTAAATGCTTTTTCCCATCAGTACCTGCAGATAGTAGGGCCAAATATACTCCAAAAAAAAATGTATATGAAATTTCTAAATACTTAATGGAAAAAAATCACCTGGGGGGAACCTTAAAGATCTTTATCTGTATATTTACAACTTAGCGTACGTGCTATGATCCTGGAAAAAGTAAAATGGCCTCCCAAGTCCCGGCATAGGCAGTTTGAACTGTATATTTAGCTCCTTAATTGAATGTCTCCTTTTATAATAGAGAGTTAGCTGTGTTAGTTTGAAGTCAGGCAGAAGGAGGGGTACATTTGCACTTTTATAGACTAAATCAGAGATGTATAGCATAAGCTTTCATAAGCAGAGGGCTTACTTCATCAGGTGCTGTGAAGGGACTGCTGGAAGCAGAGCTGCTAAATAGAAAGCAGTGATTAGAATACAAAGGGTAGGGAAGTAGGGAGGAAAAGGAGTAGCATTGCTGAGAGATGCAAGGTGGCCAGGATTTGCATTCTGTCTTCTAAGGTCTAGTAGAATAAAACAGGGTCAGACTCAGCCCCCAGTCTGACCTCCTGCAATACCAACCCCGAGACAAGGACAGCAGAATCCCATCGATTTTTTTTCACCTGTAGCCCCCACCTTGAACAACCTCAGAAACCTCATTAATGACCTCCAATCCCTCCTGGAAAGTGATGACCATCTCAAGATAGACATGAGGGACAAACCTGTCCCGGTTTAGAGGCAACCCCAAATGGTGTCTGTCCAGGAACAGACTACCAAACTCCTTTTCTCACCAAGGCCTTGGACCATACATTGATGTCAGGCATGCCTCTCACCAACTGTGGACCAGATAACACAGTTTCTGACATCTGAGATTCATTTACCTGCACTTTACCAACTTCATATACTCCATCAGCTGCTTACGCACTGTGCCTCTCTGGTGTCTACATTGGACTGATGGGGCACTCTCTACATGTCAGAATGAACACCGATCTGACCAGAAGGACCAAAAACTGCTTTACAAGTTGAGTGCCAAGGGTTTGGAACAAGCTCCCCCTGGAGGTGGTACAGTCACCCACCCTGGTGATCTTGAAAAAAACGTCTTGACACCCATCTTTGTGGGGTCATCTGATCCCAGTGGTCTTTCCTGCCCAAGTGCAGGGGGGCTGAACCCGATGATTGTAAGGTCCCTTCCAGCCCCTAACAACTATGAAACCGTAAGCCTGTGATGGAAGACTTTCAGCTGCCTGGATATTCCATCGCTGACTGCCCCTTCCCTTTCTCCTCCCCCCCTTCCCTACTCTTTGTATTCGAATCACTGCTTTCTGTGTAGCGGCTCTGCTTCTTGCAGTACCTTCACAGGCTCTGATGAAGCCCTCAGCTTACAAGAAGATATCCATCTCTGCTATACATCTCTGATCTTGTTCGTCTATTAAGGTGCAGATCTACCTTGCCTTCATCCTTTTATAATACCCATTTGTCAAATACGTGTAATAAATTATAACAGGCTGGATTAAAATAGTTTGTTTCATTGTAGTTCTGTATTAAGAAATAGAATATTACCAAAGAAAAGTGCAGGCAGTTCACTCTATTCAGTATCAACATGTATATCTGCAGCTGGTCAGCCTTTTATTATTTTTCCTTTTCTCATGTCTGAAAGAATACCATTGCTTTTTCATCCTTTCTCATTGTCCTTGGGGAAAATATAGGCAGAACCCATTAAAGCTATATGGGAGCCTTTGGAAAGCACTTCAAGAAAATATGCTAGGCCAGCAACTGTTTTCTTTCCTTTATCTTACCTAAAGTGCTCTTGCCTGGTTAGCTGGAGGTACAGCCCTTCCCTGGAACTATCTGGGGTGAATAAGTTCCGTGTACTATTAAGTGTGCAGGTAAAGAGATTTAGTAAAATGGTAGAGACAGGTTTCTTATTAGGCCAAGAGAGAGCAAAAACTCTGATGTGTGCCCTATCTTCTGCTGGGATACCAAGAGAGAAATCTTGATTTCCCCAGGCCCTCAAATTATCACTACAGAGCTCAGTTAGCATGAAGCATGTCATAAAACTAATCAACAAACAAGCAAAAGAAACCCCAGCACCAATTCCATGTGTCAGCTGTCGGTATCCTGAGTGCTTCTTAGACAGACTGAAGACCAGGGCACAATACAGAGGCCTCCTCTTGCCCCGGGTTAGGGCGGTATATCCATATTCCTTCCACCGCAACTTAATCTGGTGTTAGGTGCCAGTGATTACAATGTATTTCTGCCCTACTGTGGTGAATGGAAACGTCCTGAAAATGTTTCATTCCTGCTTGTGTGCACAAGAATCAGCTTTCAAAGGGCCTGGACCTATTCTGTGGATCTCATTGTTGCAGAAGAATCTTTACCGCAGAACTAATGACTTTCAGAACTGAAGGCAACATCTGGCTTCTGAGTTGGCTTTCCATCAGTGACTCCTTATACGCACGCATGCAAACCACAGGCAAATCAAGTTATAGGCTGGGAAAGGGGACTAATTATCTTAGCTATTATTTTTAAATACTTGAATGATAACTACCTAGGTACACAGCGGTGAAGCATGAGCAGTGAATGTCGGGTTAGCTTCTTGCCAATATGCTAGGGCCCACATAAGTTGAAGACGTGTAGCTGGGGATCTCGCAGAGTTGTCTAAAGTGGCTCTCAGTAGAGAAGTAAACAGTACATTTCTGTGATTTTTTTTTTAAGATACCATTTTGATTAGTGGGGGTGGGAACATGACCTTGTAAATAGTAACTTTATAATGTATGATGATTTAAAATTCCATTAGCAGAGGTAAGCTGATACACAACTGATAATTTAATAGACAGGTAGTTTGCAAAATCTTTGTGTTTCACCGAAGTAAAGGGAATTGAAGGTTTAATATTTTAATGCCTGATAGCTTTTAATCCATAGCTGTCAGTGTTAATTTCACTGAATTTTAAAAGTTCACAGCACTGATGTTTCACTAATCAAAATTCATAAAGGTAGAATTTCACTTGTCACCTTCTCACTGTACATGATAAACCAATTTAATTCAGAAAAATCTCCACGTGGAGTTAAGAGTAGGGGATTAAAAAGCAACCCATGGAGCTAAAATTACAATGTTAACTTTATTTAAAGTATATACATTGCTGTCTTTCATGAAAACTATCAAAGCAGGCTCTTGATATGGACTTTTAAGAAAGTTATCTCATGTGTAACTCAAGTTATTGAATATGCTCTACCCTTTTAGAGTGATTTTGTTGTTTGTTGCTAGATGGTAATGAATTACGAGTCTCTGAGAGTTATATTATAAACCCTGGAGCTCACAGTTCCCAATAGGATATTCACTTAATATTTTCAAATACATTACAGTTCTTCCTGCCAGGTGCTAGGTTTTAATCATTATGATTGCAAAATAAGGCACGTACATTAAGTATTCCAAACCAAATTCTTTTCTTAAGTTAAGTTTTGTGTTGGGTAACACTAGTACTGTCATAACAAATAGGTTTTTGTGATGGCACAATGGTCATGCAAGAGAACTTAAACAATTTGTCTTTTTTTTGTTTTATAGAGCTCTTGGATTATATGCGTAATATTTAGTCCATTATGCTAAATGGGCATAGAGTGTGAAAACTAGTCTGAGCTATGCAAGTAGATGCAGTGCAATTTGCTGGTAGGTTAAATCATGTAGTTCCTAAAGTTTCATTCTTCCTTCTAACAGAATACCGTCTTTCTTTTTGTAAAATCAAACACTTTACAAAAAGCTAAAATATTTTTGTTATATTTATGTTATAGAAAAATCTCCATAACTTCTTTACTCTCCAAGAAATGTTGAACTACTTCTCTCAGTAAACCACAGAAGAGATTTGCTAGAGTTACAGCAAAGACTGAACATGTACTTTATAGAATGCTAATGTAAAAATCTAGCATTTCTTATCATTTTGTTAAGTTACATTTTTAAGTGCAATACATTGGGTGAATTTTAAAAAGTTCTATTTTTCATTCCATTTTGACAGTTAACTGTTTGTTCCTCATTCTGTTAAGAGTCATAGTTCAGGATATTTTAGTAAGTTTTCAGTCTTTTGCCCAGCATGGATCACACCCTACTTTGCAGTAGCTCAGCTACACTGACTGAGGAATGGCGTCATGAGACACTCCTTACCTATATATGCAGGAAACAGTGACCTTTTGAAAGGTACTGTCTCCCTCCTGATTTTATTCTCTGACAAAGGGTGGGCAGGAAAAAGTAGAATATTGGATGAATAGAGGAATGCTAGATATTAGTCTTTTGCTTCACAAATTAAAAAGTTAGATACTATACGTGATGTTATCTAGACATTTTATATTAAATATGAAATTAAGTATCATAATCATTAGCTGCATGCACACATTCAGATAATCTGGGAGAATTCTCCCAGGTTTGTTTTTGTGGTAGAAAAACTCAGAGCCGTGTACATAGACATTCGAATACAGAGACCCTGAAGAGTGGAGAGCTTGCACTGCTGTATTGTGCATCTCATAGTGCTCTGCGGGCTCTCTTAGTCTGCCTGGTAACAGATGGCAGCAGTGTATAGGGCAGCCATGATTGACTGACCCAGACTGCCCATGGTCAGCCTGTGTTTCCATATAGCACAATGTGGGGATTGCGAAGGGGCTGGCTTTTCCTTGCTAGAGCAGCAGAATCCACTGAGTGACACACTCTCCCCCATGGGGCTTGAGGGTGCGGGACAGGAGATGTTCTCTTCTGAGAGAAGCCAGCAGCATGTACAGACATTTGCTTTCCCAGGAAAAGTCTTCTGGGAATGATTAAACCCTGGTTGTTCCCTGGTTATTTTTGTCCTGGAGCTTTTTCTCTGGGAGGAAATTCTGAACATCTGTATATTTGTGGGTTTTTTCCTGGAACACAGCAACTTTTCTAAGATAAGCTGAATGTCCGTAGAAGGCAAGAAATGCAAGAAATGTAGGTCAGGAGTTCATCTAGGTGAACCCCCTACTCCAGGCAGCATCATTCCTTTCTAAATCTTCCTAGTAAGGGGCTTGTCTAATCTCATTTCTGGGTTAGTCGTACTTTGGGGGTGACAGTATAATTTTATTTCTCATGAAATTGAATGAGACTGAGAATTAGATACAGTACAAACATGGAAATAAAAATGGAAACACTTGCACAGTTGTTCAAAGAGAAACAAGCAGAACACAAAGAAAGAAATGACTTTTATAGTAGCACAGTGGCAACTATAGTTGAAAAAACATTATTTTGTCAGTGAACCAAATTTGAAATAGTAGCTGCCCACCCACAGGGGATCAGAATTTTTGTTTAAGCACTTGGATATGCAGATAGATTACATTGTTACTTCCAAAGTACACTAATTTGCATTTGTTAGCATTGATTTTTCATTTGCAGTCCTGATTATTCATTTGGCTTTATTAGGTTCCCCTAATATTCCTTACAATCTTCTCCAATCTAGATTAAATTTTAAAAAAGCATTGGATGATTTCCACTTTTTTGTCACTTCAGTGTTCATCTTCTTTTCCTGATCATTGAAAAATATATTAAATATCAGCTCCAGGGTAGAAGCAAGGGGACAGCCCAGCTTTAACTTTTTGCCAAATCAAAAATTGATCATTGATTCCTACCCTTTATTTTTTCTTTATATCTTTTGGATAGCTTCCAATCCTTGACAGTAGGTTGCTTCTCATTCCAAGATTATTTCATTTGCTGAACAGGATCTTCTGAGGGACTTTGAAAAGCCTTTTTGAATTTCCTAATATATTGTGCCTTTTGGTTCTCCTTTATCTATTTTGTTGGCAAGTTTTAAGAACTCATTAAGAAGAGGGGTAGATTTTCTTCTCATTTGCCTATTATTATGGAAACTCCAATTCTAAAAGAACTTTTCATGGGAATTCAGAGGGATTGTAAGAAACTGATGCAGCTAAAGCAGTTTTAAGCACTCATGCAATAAACCATGATCCTGCAAAGTGCTGATCTAGCAAACACTTGCCAAAGGAACCAGCTTGAAGTTTTAGACACCTGTCCATTAGGGCTGTGCAAAGCTTCAGTCCCTGATTCTATTTGGAGGAGATTTGGCTTGATTCAGTGGCCGAATCTCTGAATCCAAATCGAATCAGAGGACCCTTTTAATCTCTCTGAATCAAATCAGAACCTTCCGAATTGATTCGGAGAGATTCAGAAAGATTCGGCGATTCAGACATAGAGGCAGCTTTAAATTTTTTTCTACATACCTCTAGGTAGCAGGGACTCTTGAATGCTGCAATGCTGGGATGCATGGAGCATCCCACAGAAGCACGGGGGGCTCCCCAGTGTGCTTGGCAGCAGAACCCGGAAGTGGACCAGGAGCACTTCCAGTCCACTTCTGGATCCGCCAGGGAGTGTACAAGGGGGCCCCCTGCACCCCCCTGGCTTGTTGACTGGTACCTCCTGGGTCTGGGGGGGGCACCTGGGGTCCCCCCACAGCCGATCGCTAAGCTGGGGGAACGCGGGGGGCAGGGGGGCCCTGGCGTGCTACTGACAGACCTGGAAGTAGACCAGAAGTACTTCTGAGTTCGCCATTGAGCACATGGAGGGCCCCCTGCACTCCTGTGGGACGCTCCATGCACCCCAGCATTGCAGCGATCACGAGGTGCACCTGGTACCTCAAGCAAATCGAATCACTGTCCCTGATTGGGGCCAAATCCAAATCAAATAGGGCCCGCTTCACACACCCCTACTGTCTCTGAGGGATATGAGTTTTTGATCAGCCATCTGGGTGTGTGGGTTGGTTACATTGTTACTTCCAAAGTGCATTACTTTACTTCTTGCTTAACCTTAAGCATTTGTATAGTCCTGTTGACTTCATATGCAGAAATACTTGCAGGATTTAGTCCTTAGACTGCAAGAATAGTAAAGTATGCATAGTTAAACATAATCTAATCAGCTCAAACCAGTGATTTTCTTTATAGGAAAAGATCATGCGCCTCCTCTATCTTAAAGTTTTCTGGGAAAATTGATAAAGCAGTAGATTGATTCAGATTGACACAGTTTGAATATAAAAGTAAACTCCTAAATGAAAGTTCTCGTTTAGAATAGACTATTTATAGATGTTCATAGTAATGTTATTAAGAGTAAAAATATCCCTACTTTCATAGTGTTTATCAGCTGTTGCCCTCTAAAATCCTGAGAAAGCTGAACCGCTTCCTGGTCTTTTGTCACAGTAAATGCCATCATAAAAACAGTACTGTAAACTAGAGTTTAAGAGAACTATTTCATTTTAAATCATAATTATCATTTTTTTTCCCCATAGAATACAGTATTTGTGATGTTAATGTGACAAAGAAACTGGGAAAATCTCTGCATGCTTTTCTGATGTATTCAGGAAGTATTTGTAAAAATACTAGATTACGTTTTCTGAACTAATCATTTACTTGATCCTGCTTTTGGAACCATATGAACATGTTTATAACTTGCAGCTTTTCAGTTTATCACTAAGGAAAATGATTTACCGTGAAACAAGATAGTTAACTGGTGTTGTGGATTAAAAACTGCTCCAAGTTGTAAGTTGATGATTATTCTTCGACGAAGGCAGAAGTTATGAGGGTATCTCATTATTTGATATTGGATCTCGTGTTTTAACAGATTTATTTATGATTTGAGGGAAGGAAGGAGCATTCAGTTAGCAACATCAGCCAATGACTTTTTTTGGAGACATAAATGTTGACTGTGAGAATAAAGTTTATGGGCTTTGAATTTGCAGGATATCCCGAGGGCAAGTTTTAGGCGGCTCCATGAATCTTTGTAGATAGTTCAGTGAAGATATCTGCCCAGTAGATAGTGGTATTAAAAACAAAGAAACCAGCTTAGTACTACAGATGAAAGGGACTTGGGGGTCATGATTGACCACAAGATGAACATGAGCCTTCAGTGCGATGCTGCGGCTAGTAAAGCAAGCGAAACGCTGGCTTGCATCCATAGATGCTTCTCAAGCAAATCCCGGGACGTCATTCTCCCCTCGTACTCAGCCTTGGTGAGGCCGCAGCTGGAGTACTGCGTCCAGTTTTGGGCTCCACAATTCAAAAAGGATGTGGAGAAACTTGAGAGACTCCAGAGAAGAGCCACGCGCATGATCAGAGATCAGGAAAACAGGCTTTATGATGAGAGGCTGAGAGCCATGGGGCTCTCCAGCCTGGAAAAGCGCAGGCTCAGGGGTGATTTGGTTGCTACCTATAAATTTATCGGGGTGCTCTTTAGGATCTGGGGGAACGTCTGTTCACCAGAGCGCCCCAAGGGAAGACAAGATCAAATGGTCACAAACTGCGCCACGACCGATTCAGGCTGGATGTAAGGAAGAACTTCTTTACTGTCTGAGCCCCCAAGGTTTGGAATAGACTGCCGCCGGAGGCGGTTCAGGCACCTACTTTGACCACCTTCAGGACACATTTGGATGCTTATCTTGCTGGGATCCTGTGATCCCTGCTGACTTCCTGCTCATGAGGCAAGGCGCTGGACACGATGATCCTCCAGGGTCCCTTCCGGCCTTAATGTCAATGAAATCTATGAAGCTTGAGAACCTTCAAACGGGAAGAAATACGTGTGTTGTATTACAGTGAGCTACTGCAATGTGCCATGTGGTAATCCAAGCAGAATGTGCACCTATAGGAGATGATACTAGAAAGGCAAGTATCATTCAATGTTGAGGCATGGAAAGAACCACTGAAAATATATTAGTGTTTTCATTTTTAAAGCATCTCGCGAGAGCAGTAGTTAAACCTGTTAATTTATTATAAGTAAAAATAAACTTGGTGGTATCCCTACTCGATCTGTGAAATGCACTGCCACAGGATGTTTTGAAGTTAAATGCTATAGCTGGATATAAAAGAAAAATAATGGATCTTTTTATGATTACTAGTAACATTTATCCTTATGAAAGCTAAAATGATGATAAAGGTAATCAAATGTTATGCTTCGGGGCATATGCTAATACTTACTAACCTACTTCACAGAGGTGTTGTGAGGATTAATTAGTGTGTACAGCACTTAGAACATATATATGGTTGTTAAGTGTTACTATACACTGTTTACCTATGAAGCTCGGGAGCTGGTTTCCTCCACATCCACTATACAAATGGTTAAGTATATTTAGAGGGGGGTTTTTACCTCCTTCCTATACTGCCAGATTATTTAGACCAGTAATATAATCCCATATATCAGGCACGAGAGTATGGTCTTGTAAATCATTATGTCTGGCAGGTTGTACATTTTGGCACTGTACAACATATTTATGAGCATCAACTTTCTTATTGCAAAATTTGTAGCAAAAGTATGCATTATAACCCCTCAATTTTACATAATCCATATGTCAAACAGTGTGAAGGGCCAATTTACAGCAGGAGTTATAAAACTGGCACAAATTGAATCACAGATGCAGTGAAAACATTTTAGCGATAGTGTTAGACAGAACACTAGGACAAGTTGCTGCATGAGCTCTTAGAAATGTTACCTGTCTCGCTATTAAAATCTCTGTGTTTTTTTAAGATCTAGAGGGAGCAGAACAGGTGATCTAACCTAAATTAAATATTTTCAATTAGTAATAGTGAAATGGTATCTTTTATATAAATGCTTTATGGGGTTGGTCTAGTTCATCTTTATTTGGATGAAAAGTACCATCTGAGACCCAGATACAATGATTTCTCCAGTAATTGTTAAACAGACATATACGTTTCTTCAAAAAGATTTTTAAGAGATGGAGTTCAGGATTTTTGATCAATTGGTCATTTAAAAACGACAAAAACATAATGGGATATTGCAGAGTTTAAAAGGAAAACATATCTGAAGGCCAGAAAATTCAGTGTTAAGGTTACATTAAAAAAATTCTAAATAGTGGAAATATAGAACTAAAGTGCATCATGCTGCTGTATCCCTTCCCTAGTATTCAAATTATATTTCATAGATTTCATAGACATTAGGGCTGGAAGGGACCTTGGAAGATCATCGAGTCCAGCCCCCTGCCCAAAGGGCAGGAAGTCAGCAGGGGTCATAGGATCCCAGCAAGATATACATCCAGGTTTCTCTTGAAGGCGTTCAAAGTAGGTGCTTGAACCACCGCTGGCAGCAAGCTATTTCAGACCTTGGGGGCTCAGACAGTAAAGAAGTTCTTTCCTATGTCCAGCCTGAAATGGTCACAGAGGAGTTTGTGACTGTTCGATTTTGTCATATGTCAATTATCATACATACTTAATATTTGAAGTCAAGATACCTTCTTTGTCAGTTCAGACAGAAACAGAAAGATCTGAAGATGTATTTCTAAGTATTTTTGGGGGCATTTTGCCTCTATCTATGGGCATCTTAAACCACATCTATAGTGGTTTACTTAGGAGAGTACGTATCGCTCAACAAAAGTGTAAAAGCAGGCAAACTGGAAAATAGGCTGGAAAAGTTCCAGAGCTCAGCAAGCAGGAAGACTATTGTCAGGGTGTGAATGAATCTTGGGAGATTAGATATACCTGTAACTGTAAAAAGCAAGATGGTGAAACTGTTGTCCCTTTAAGGTAAGATAAACTGAAAGAAAGTATCTGTTGGAATGGATGATACAGGGGATAGCTGGTGCAGGCGCTCTTGTTTCAGAAGTTTGGCAAATATGAGCAGGGATCCTGGTTTTCTGTGATTAAAAAAATCCCCGATTTTTGGATTAAAAAAAGGAACCCAAAGTCCACATTTTTCAATGATCAGAATGAAACACCACCACCACTAATATATATATATATGTTTCATTTTGATCATGGAAAAATGTGTATTTTGGGTTCTTTTTTTAGTCTGAAAATTGGGGATTTTTTTAATCACAGAAAACCAGGATCTCTGATTGTGTTTACTATTTTGTTCCTAATCAGAGCAGAGGAAAACATTTTAAAATGAAATATATCCTTTTAGCTCCTCCCAGAGGTCAAAGGGGTGAAAATATTTACCTTTCTAACAATCTGCTTCTGAAATAAACTGGAAGGATTGTTTTAAGGGCCATTTAACCTTCATTTCTCTCCGTTGCTGTGCCAATAATTTGCCTCAAAATAGCCAGGGAAATTCTGCACTTGCATGAGGTAATCCATATGAAATTTCAAGGAAATGGAGAGGGGAATCCTGAAATTTCTTTTCAGTTAGAAAAGGAGTCGAAGTTGGGTCTGTAACAAAAAACTGTCCTCTAGTTTAAGTATGGTGGTATAAATATCTCTCTATAATGTTTATTTTCCCAGAGGACAGTATTGCTGATTTTTGCCTTGGGTATTGCACTTGTTTTATTATTTTGTCTGGAACAGTGCTTGCTCTTGTATCCAAACCAGGGTGGTTGCCTGTTGTTACTAAGGCAATGAGCAAAAACACACTGCATAATTCATTTTGGAAAGTCAATATAAGAAATATAGTATGAAATGCAGTATACTGAGTAAGCAGATCAATGTGGTATATTTCAATGCTGGCTTGATTAATTTGATAATCATCACAATATATTCTCCTACAACCTCAACAATTAGTAGCTATAGTTTTCTCTTCATGATTAACTTCAGTCCGCTCATAAAATCCCTAAGCAAAATTCTATGGTAATTGGAGGTTTTTCAGGAAAATGTTGGTGCTATTGTGTATAATATTAAGAGAACCATGGACAGTATTATCCTGGATTCTGAATAACGGAATTGGATATGGGAAACATAATAGATAGTCTGTCTCTTGCAACAGCATAGGGTGTATTGTCATTTCCAGTTCCTGTATCAATGGAACGTTCCTTAGGCCAGTAATGATGATTATGAAAACCCAACTGGAATAGTATCAACATTTAATACTCTGTTAATATGCATGTCAAGACAGGCGAGTCTGGATGGGGGGTGGTGCTTGCATGGTTCTAAGGTGATCTGTGCATTATTAACTTTGACCTGCAACAGGCGTATTATGCTGGGTGCTTATTCTTAGAGTCCATCCTTTCAGTCTAGTCTTATGCAGGCATTGCTCACAGACTTTTTTACATAATTGTAAATAAATAGTATATTATGGTTAACAGAAAAATAAGGAGAACCCAACTTAACTAGCATGTCTATAGAATGTGCTACATTGTATAGTTACAGAGTTACTTTGGAAAGTAGATATGGTGTTATCATATCATTTGCTGTGTGTTAATTGTGCATTTGGGAAGGTATTGCAAAGGAGTCCACCAGTCTGGAGTCCAGACTTGCTTCTTACACTGTCATACATACAGATTAAGCTCATGTTTCTGGTGGGAAAGGCATCCATTGAGATCTTAAGAGCTCTAGAAAGTTTGAAGAGGGAACTGCTGTCCGGAAAAAGGCTTTTCCCTTTCCTCATGAGCCATGGAAGTCTTTAGAACAGGGGTGGACAATTATTTCGGGTGGAGGGCTGCTTATAGAGTTTTGGCAAACAGTTGAGGGCTGCATGGGTAACCCTGCCCCTTGACTGGTTCTCCACCTGCTGGTCACCATCGTGGGACTGGAAGTCCTGCCCCCTAACCCCTGACCTTCACCACAAGAAGTCACTCCCCTTGCCCCCAGAAGTACTACTTCTCAGCAAGGGAGTTTGCCATCTTGGAACCAGAAAAATGCCAAATTATATGCTAAAAATCAAACATCTACTACATCATTCATTAATTTGATTTTAAAAAATATTTTTGGTCCTGATTTACATGTGTTTGTGCAGTGGACATAGAGATGATTGCATAATAGCTTAAAACGAAGTCTTACTCTCATATATTGTGGGAGGGTATGGATGGGTGGGTATAGGTTTGTGGGGGGCTATGGGTATGTTGGAGAAGGGGTTGTGTGTGAGGGAGTTTGTGGGGTTGCAGGTGTGTATGGGGTTGGGGGTGTTGGTGTGTTTATGTGAGATGAGGGTGCAAGTGGGTGTGTGTGGGGATATGTGGGGTGTGGGTGGGTGTGGGGTTTGTAGGGGCCTGTGAGTGTGAGAGGTGATGGAAGTGCCCATGTTTTGCATG
>NW_017729016.1:18618132-18627370 GCF_001723915.1 Gavialis gangeticus
TTTGGTCCTGATTTACATGTGTTTGTGCAGTGGACATAGAGATGATTGCATAATAGCTTAAAACGAAGTCTTACTCTCATATATTGTGGGAGGGTATGGATGGGTGGGTATAGGTTTGTGGGGGGCTATGGGTATGTTGGAGAAGGGGTTGTGTGTGAGGGAGTTTGTGGGGTTGCAGGTGTGTATGGGGTTGGGGGTGTTGGTGTGTTTATGTGAGATGAGGGTGCAAGTGGGTGTGTGTGGGGATATGTGGGGTGTGGGTGGGTGTGGGGTTTGTAGGGGCCTGTGAGTGTGTGGGGAGGAGGGTGGCTGTGGTGTGTGAGGAGGTGTGGGGGTCTGCATGTATGGCAGTGTGAGGGGGTGTGTGGGTACATGCATATGGTGGGGTGTGCATGTGGGACTCGCCCTTTGAACACATACACCCTCCCTCCCTCATTGCCCACAGTCCCCACAGTGGCAGATGGAGCCCATGACAGTGCTTCTGCGAGCCCAGGATCCGTGCTCCTGCTGCTCCTTGTCCCAGTGCACTGGTGCAGACTTTATGTTCCTGCTCACCGCGACTTCCCCCTCCCATCTGCCACCACTGCCCTTCTCCTGTTGCTTCCCTACCTTCTCACCCACTGCCGCTTCCCCATCCTGCCCTCACTGCTCTGGCACCATGCAATTCCCAGCTGCACTGCACAGAGCCAGCCAAGAATTGCGGGGGCCAGGCTGGCTCTTTCTGAGTCCTGCAGTCTCGGTAATGCAGCCGTAACCACGTGGTGCCAGAGCAGCTGGTGAGTGGGTAGGGAGAAGCGGTGGCAGCAGGTGGAAAAGTTGGGGAATAGTGGTGGGGAGGCGAGCGGCACTGAGTGAGCAAACGTATGCAAGTGCAACGACAGCTGGTGGGAGTGCAGGGCCTGCAATGGTGCCCTCAGGCCAGGACCAGTGGGGGCCCAGAGTGAGGCAGCAGGAGCACAGGGCCTGGGCTGGCAGGGGCTCCATGAAACCGGGCTGGGCTGCACCAGCAGGGAGTTTGGGGAGCTGGCTGGGAGCCAGCTGGGCTGGCTCCCTCCTTTCCCTGCTGGCATAGCCCAGCCCAGCTCCATAGAGCCCCTACCAGCTCAGGCCCCATGCTCCTGCCACCCCACCCTGGGCCCCCACTGGTCCTGGCCTGAGGGTACCAGTGTAGGCCCCGTGCTTCTGCCCAACTGTCGCTGTGCCTATGCCTGTCCACCCACTCGCTGCCACTTGCTCCCCCACCTGCCACCACTGCCACCACCATTTCCCCACATTCCCACCTGCCGCCACTGCCTCTCCTCTCCCTTTTGCCCACCTGCTAGCTGTTCTGGTACCATGTGGTTCCTGGCTGCATGACTGGGACCACAGGACTCAGCAGGAGCCAGCTTGGCTTTGTCCCATGGACCAGGGCGATCACCAGTGGTCCATCCCTCCCCCCCATGTTTTTAGCTGAGTTGCACTCCTGGATGGAGGGAGGTGAGAAACAGCCCCAGGGTCGCCAGCCAGAAGACTCTGCTAGGCACAGGCTTCTGGTTTGTGGGGTAGGGGTGGGGCGGGGTCTGGCGGGTCTTGTGACTGTTGGGTCCTGCCGCCGACTCCCCCTGAGTCCTGCTGCCACTGGTGCCTTGTCATCTTTGACAGCCAGCCAGAAGCAGATAATAATTAATTTTCTAAATTTGTTAGGGGCCCCACAGGCCAGATAGAATGGCCTGGCAGGCCAGATGTGGCCTGTGGGCTGTATTTTGCCTGCCCCTGCTTTAACATATGGGTGTGGTATCTACAGTCTTTGGCTCCTCAGGGAGAAAACCACTACACAATGTCTGGTCAGTTCCAAAAAAAAGTATTGTTTGGACTAAAAAAAGAAATCTCAATATTAGTCAGTTTCATGGGCAAGATCTTCAAAACAGCTCACTAATTTTAGAACAAGATTAAAAACAAAAGGTCTGATAGGAATCAAATCTGGGTTCATAAAACTTTAGCCTAATGTTAAAAAAAGAATTAAAGCCTACAGTTAAAGAAGCAAGCAAAAGAAAAGTTCAGTGTTCTACACATTATAGATAGTAGTTTATTTCCAATTCAGAAGAAAATAGCATTTACTTTATCAGTGTCCGTTCTGAAATCCATCAACCTCAAACTAGGTGCTTAATTAATTATACAGTATTGCTGAAAAAGCAAGTATTTTGGTTTCAATGGACTATTCTGGGATAATCATAGAAGCAGGATAGAACATACCTGGTTTAAGATTAAATTAGCATAAAAAGAAGAGATGAGATGCAGTTTAAAGTAAATGTCATATAGATACCATCATTATGTGGATGGGGAAACATTACAAAAATAACTAGTCTCAGTTAGTTTTGGGAGGAAGTGCTCTGAGAAGATAATGAGAAGGAAAGCCAAGTATAAGACTCTTGGTATGTAGTGTTATGAAATGAAGTAAGAAAAAGTTATTGAAGTATGGATGGATTTTTCAGTCCTGTGAAGGAACTTGACTGAATCCTTTGTTTCTACTCCAGCAAAATTGTAACAGTACATAGCAAAGAGCTAACAAAACAGGGACAT
The DNA here is from genome assembly GCF_001723915.1 of Gavialis gangeticus. Classification (NCBI taxonomy): domain Eukaryota; kingdom Metazoa; phylum Chordata; order Crocodylia; family Gavialidae; genus Gavialis; species Gavialis gangeticus. The sequence goes on from NW_017729016.1 coordinate 18,620,692, forward strand.
CAAGAACTACTGGAAAAAAATGAGAGAGGCAGTGAGGTCAGCAAACTGTTTTGTGTCTGCACAAAAAGTGAGTTGTCATATCTGACAACTGTATGGAAAGGAGGGAGGCAGGGGGAAGAAACCTACTTTTCTTTTACAGAAGATTAAAATTAGTTTTAAAACACTCTAAGTAGACCTCAGCTTTAATATATATAAAATACACAGTGTAGAGCAGTGGCACTCAATCTTTTGGCTGCAGGGGCCAGATGAGGGTGTGGGGACAGTTTGCATGCTGGATTAGAACCTTAGTGCCAGGATTGGGCCCTAGGGGCCCTGTGCCACCCCTACACCCTGGAATCAGGGTCAGCATCCGGGGGCTCCATGACACTGGTGATACTGTGGTGACGATGCATGGAAATCTTTTCTTTCATTCATTTTAAAGTGGTTCAAGTTGCACTCTTATTGCTGACTTCACTGATTTTAAATGAAATGGTTAAAAACATTAAGCAAATAATACGTTATTTATGATAGTACATCACACCGTTAGTAGAGCACCATCTGGATTGATTCAAACCTGATGCAAATATATCAGCATGGCTTTGTTCTTGTTGTTTCTCTCTGGTTATTTCTTTAATTCTTTTTCTCTAATACATTAGAGAAGTTTTTCTCACTGTGCTGAACCAAAAGGCTTATAGACTGCATGAAGCTTCTGTTCTTGTCTATCCTCCCTGCTGCTTTGTGTATTCTATCACTGGTATATTCACTTAATTATATGACCGACAATAACGGCACTCGGAGGGAGCAAAAACAACTGTTGAATTCATTTTTAAATTATATTATATTGCTCTGTTCCAAGCCTCCTTTTAAATAAATGTTGAGGATAGAACTATTGATGTGGTTTTTAAACTTTAAATTTCAGTTAGTTGAGATCATTTTAAATAGTCCTTCAGCACGGATAAATCAATTTTTATAACTTATAACTTTCAATTATAGTCTTTTGAGAGAATAACAGCAAGTTTCAAGGAGCTTAAAAGTGCAGTAACAAGGAAATATTGCTGTGTATATTCTGTGTGAGTATGAAGTTCCCCAGGAACCTGCCAAGGGTTTTACAGCGGGGAGCAGGTTCTTGAGTGCTTCTCCGAGCGCTTGGTTTTAGGTGTGTGGCTTTGATGTAGTGCTTGGGTTTTCATTCCAGAGACCTTGCTGACAGCTCTGAACAAGGGGTGGTGCTTGCCTGGTTTGGCAAGGCTTAAAAGCCAGCTAAGACTGAACATTTGAGCTGCAAACAACATATGGCTAATTGTAGAGCTCCTATGGAGTGAAGGTTGTGGGAGGGAGTTAGGAGGTCTTTGTTTTACGGGCACCGGTTCACCACACTAATAACATAACATCAGTAATCGTGACCCGTACTGGAAGTGCCATTGTAGTTGTCCATGTCTCTCTTTGGTGTGTCTCGTATGGGGATTCCTCTCTAGCCTCGCCATTATTCTCAGGGATGAACAGCTTGGTTATTGGAATAACTTCAGGTCAGTTCACCAGGGGGCCTCGCCTGCCATGTCTTTGATGATGATTGCCTTCAGATTGGGAGGATGATGTTTTGGTCTCATCTCCCCATAGCGTCTTCCCTCGGTCGTTCCTGCTGTTCTGCCTTTGTGGGGCTCCGACCTCCCCTACACCCAACCTAATGCCAACCTTAATGTCATCACCTGTGTTGTGGAGGCTGATGTCCTGTGCCATCTTTGGTGCTTGGGTTCCTGGACTATGATTGCTGCTGGGTGTGGGAGATGTTACTATCCTGAACGTTTCTCCCGGCCTTTCTCCTTTCCAATTACACGTTGTCCGGCTTTAGTGTCGGTCCGTCCCCCAACACGCTGCCTCTGCCTCGGGCTTGGTACTTGCCATCCGTCCGTCTTGCCTGTGTGCTAGCTCCGCTGAGTCCTGCTGGGCTCCAGTCTCTGCTGCCGGCTTCCTTGGTTCACGTCAGTTCTGTAGACCAGTTCTTGGGCCCTCTCTGGCCCTGCGCTAATGTGGGGACCCCTTTCTGGGGTAACCACCAGGTCCCCTCACTGGAACTGCTTGTGTTGTCTGGCCCCTCTGGGCTGGCTGGGGACACCACTTCCGGTCCCACCCCTCCCCACCCCCTGCTTGTCTTCTGCTGGGCTTTTTATCTTGGGTCCGGGGGTCTGGCTGCCCAGTTGGTCCTGGCACGCTGTTATAAAGTGTGCGCACACCGATGGGGCTGTTGATCCTGGCTCCTTCAGGCTCGGCCATTTTTTTTTCCTTTTTGTATTTTCCTGCGGCAGCTCCGCCTGCCGCGGTTTCACTTTGGCCGCTTTTATCTTCCGGCGTGGCATCCCGCTGCCTCCGCTCTGTATCAGGTAAGTCTTTTCCATGGCCATTGTGCTCTAGTACTATCAGAATGAAGAAACTTTATCTACCTAAAGTGTAAGTAGCTTTGATGGAGCTGAAGGAGTGTGGTTTTGATTAACAGTTGACCACACAATAAAGCACCAGAAAGCAGGAAGACTTTAAAAAAAAATGTATTAGGAAGCAAAAAAAATCCCATGTTACGCGTAAGTCCATTGATTGATGCAAATGGTAACCTCACGATAAAGGCAAGAATGTTAAGATTGGGGGTGCTGGTTGTAGCCATGTTGAACTAAGGACATAGGCAGACAAGGTTATTTGGGTAAATGTGATCTCATTTATTAGACCAGCTGAGTAGTTGGAAACACTGTTCTTTACAAGCTTTTAGTTAGAAGCTCCCTTCAGGCATATGCCTGAAGGATGGGTGTTTGTGCCCAAAAGCTTGTAAAAAACAATTTTTCCAACTTTGCAGTTGGTCTAATAAACGATATCACGTTTACCCAAATAACCTTGTCTGAGAATGTTGAGAGAGCATGCATGGCTTTCCCCAAGTTTTTTTGATTTAGTAGTACATGATATCTTGCTTAAAAAATTGCTTTCTATGAAATTAACAGGTCATACATTACACAAATTCAAAAATGGGTTCTGTGACAGACCTCACAAGGCAGCTGATAATGGAGAGAGATGAACAAGTAGAGCTGTTTTTAGTGGGGTGCCCCAGCTCTGTAGTAGGAAAAAGGAAAAATGGGACAGAATGGAAAGACCTGGAAGAAACAGAAAACAATTAAGGAAAGTAAAGAATATCAAGGAAGAAGGAAAGGTGGAGGAATTATCATACTTTATTGCTGGAACGTTGTCAGCATCTCTAATTGCAAAAGAAATTAGCTACGCTGCTGGAAAATGTTCTGGTACAACGTTTGCACCTCTAAAGAAATTATTGATGTTCTGAAATGGTAGGTGCTGAGCATCACAAAATGATGCTTGCTAGGATAGCACCTTCACTCCAGGAAAGCTTCACAGGAGGAAAAGTCATTTTAAAAAGCTGAGACAACATGAACTTCTACCACAGCGGAGGTATTTGGTGGCATGTATTTCTGGGCACACAATAGATCAGATTTTGATTTAGCTTTAGCTTGTCTTTTAAGTTGCCAGTCAGAATACTTTCCCTCTATAGGCTCATACAAACCATTTTAATGATCAGTGAATCCTTGATAGGGAAATTTTGAGGGGGTTGGGTGAGAAAAAAGAGATGTGTTTGTGATGTCTCAGGTATGAGATGGGGGGAAAAAACGATCAATTCCCTGCCCTTTCTTTCCCAATTATGCTTTTCTTTATTACCTGATTTTCTGTTCATTAAATGAAATGGTTAATGAAAGGTCAAGACATCTTGCAAGCCTACATAATTCCTTTTGCTGTTTAGTTTCACAAGGAGTAATAAGTCATGAATGACATTGTTCTCCATCTATTGAGTTAAGAAGACATGTGTTGCTTGGGCAAATAAATCATATATCCAGACATCTTCTGCTGTTTCTTTTAACCTCTCCACCCTGCAAAAGCAACACGCAATTTGAAAAGCAATGTTACTGTTCCATTGACATGACCTCATACAGCCATATTAAATATTCAGCATCCCATTAATATAGATCAATTGCTTGTCTGTGTCACCACCGTGCTAGGATTTATTTATTTATTTAAATTCAGAAAAAGAAAAATCTGTTGGCCTCATCTCTTGTGATCTGTCCCATAAATTAATACACAGTAGAAGAGAGAAAACAGTACGATGGCATATGAGTCACAAAAATCACCAGCACCATATATGTGCTTAAAATTTTTATATCAGACATGGTACTGTTTTTCTTAATGTTCCTGGCACTATGGAAACTGTAAAATCCAGCTGCTCCACTGCTGCCTGAATATCAGTTTTAGGTACCAGCAGTCACAGATATTTAAGATGTAGATTTAACAACGCCCCTTTGTTCCAAGAACCGAACACATTCTTAATATCACACCTTTTAAAATATTGTGGATTGGCCCACTCAGATGCATTTGCAGTTATGTTGGAAGTCCCTCTTAGAGAATATTTTACAGACCTTTTAAAGCCCTTAGGATTGCTTTATGGAGTGGCCTTTCAGACAATGTGAAACCTTTTTTAGACCTTGTTTTTAGATCTGTTATGGTGTAAAAGTGTGGGGGCAGGATAAAGGCTAGGGCAGTTACGGCTAGGGGAGGATTTTCTAGGGAAGATTGCAGAAGACAGTCAATAAGCTGCTGTAAACCCTGATAGAGGAGCTGCATGGGGGCAGTGATATGGCCAGGATCAGGGGATGGACCGTGGGATTGGCATGCTGTGCTGAGGAAATCCTGGGCAGTGGTGGCTGGGAAGCTGCTGTAACTTTGGTCTATAGGGTTTGTAAAAATCACATGACTTTGAATCTAGAGCTGTCTAGGATTGGGATGGGAGGCACCATAGTCCCCTCTCCCTCTGTGATGCATCTCTAAGAGGGTATAAAATCTAGCCCCATTGTAGACACCCTTCAGTGACATGACCTGCTGCTTGAAGGAATTGTATGATCTTTGGCTTTTAGTACTGTAACATTTTTAAAAACATTGCCTGGCCCAATCCATCGTGAAACAATGTTATTGATCTTTTGCTTTGATTTTAGCTTGCCAGGATAAGCACGAATGTTCTTTACTTAACATCGTTTCAGTGGGGATGTTACTCTGAGATGCTTCAAGTTAGAGAAGTCGTAAGAAGTTCATTTTGTGCTTGACAGCCAGAATAATGCACTTTGTTAAACTAGTGACACCCATTTACACCAACCCCACATATGAGACTTACTGTTGGTTGAATTAGTGGTCATAGTTTTGAGCTATGTTGAAACCAGAAACGTCTCGCTACATTCACACAGCCAGAATTATTTCGCACAATGAAGATTCTTTCCAGGTGATTCCTCCTGGTTAGAAACGGTGAGAATTAGACTTTGAGTTTTCTGTGAATTTGGGCACAAGATTTTTACCAATCGTCGTGTCTATCTCTGTCCTCAGAAATGAAAACTAAAAAACAACGTGACGTATCTGAACTGAAAAGCCGGATACACTCATTTACTGCAAGCATGCTGATTTGAAGAGGTTACTCTGTTGTTCTGACTGATTTGGTATTTTTCCTAATTTCAGCTTGCTTCTTCAGTGGTCCAGCTTCCACCAGCATTACAGTGTCTAACTCGCATCATTTTCCTGTGATAGTTTCTATTCCTTCTTCCCTTTTGGGGGCTTGTTCTCTTTTAAACTAGGTTTCCTGATGAAACCTAGGTATACTGGTACACCTGCTACAGGTGCCTACTTCCTGTCCTACCCAGGCTGGCCTCCTGCTGAGAGAGAGCTCCCTCCAGCAATGTAAAAACCTTCTGTCCATGCCCTCCTTTCCTGACAGTACTAAGAAAGACTTCTTCATTTTGAGAGAGGCCATTTAAGGGGGAAGAAAACAGGGATTTGACAGAAATACAGTACAGTTTTTTAAATTAATTTTAATTTATTGGTTCCCTAATTGACTTGTTAAAGAGAAGATTGACTTAGAGTGACTGTGTATTTGCAAGTAAACTATTACCAAGAAAGGAAAATATTTCAGTACTTTAAAAACTTTGTGAGATATTACAGAACAGTTAGACAGTCAACCCACAAGTTAAGACTCTTTGTGTATACTAAATGTCTCTTTTGGATGTAGCTGCATATTTTTAAATTCCTTTGAAGAACTTGAAAAGGAATCGTAGCCTCTCCGGTTTTTATTTCAAGGCTGAGAATTAGAATGTGAAAGAGAAATGCGACTTGTGTTTTATTTTCCTGGGTTTTCTTTCAATAGTGTCTGACCAGTTCTTATAAGGAGACGGGATGAAATGAGTGAAGTGAATGTCATCCATTCCCTGCTAGCATTCTCCACTCCCTTTGGAAAATAACGATAATGATTCTTGTGCAAGGCTGTGGTTTTCAAATTGCTTGTCTGCTAATTATAAAAAAAGGCCAAGATATTGAGATAGGTGTAGTGTTAATTACTTCTGCCTTTTCCAGCCCCTTGTAATTTATGGAACTTTTTCGGAATGTCGGTTGCTGATTTGGTGCTTCTGTCCAAGCTTCGTTTCTTTAATTCCATGCAGCTGGATTCCATCCTCAGCTAATGAAATGGAGGAATCTGTGGCAAGCATTAGGGTAGGTTTTCCCCATATTTTTTCCTGACTCCATTTGCCTTAGGTAGATGCTTGTTCAGATATGTGATGTTGATGACGGAATGCAGGGGTGGAAGGGGGGGGCGGTGCACTTGTAACCCCCCCCCCCCCCCCCC
>NW_017729016.1:18627556-18629809 GCF_001723915.1 Gavialis gangeticus
CCCCCCCCCCCCCCCCCCCGCCATTCCTAGTCCACCTAAATAGTAAAACCAACTGCCTGGCAATGGCAGCAGGGTTTTAGGTTGTAAGAAGCGGGTTTGTGCACAAAAGCTTGCAAAAAACATTTCCCCAGCTACTCAGTTGGTCTAATAAACGATATCACATCTCCCCAAAGAACCTTGCCTGTCAGTGGCAGCAGCATTACTAGTCAGGCAGCAGTGAGGGAGTCGCTTGACTTCATGGCTCATTATCATCTATTTGATCCCTACTAAACTCTTCACTCCCCAGGTGTTAATGGCCCCCTTTTCTTTTTAATAGTCTTGACTTTTTACCAATCAAGCTAGACTTTGTTCTGCAATTCTGCTGTCTGTTAGCCGCTTATGGTAACACAGCTCCTGTTTCACAGCCCTGAAGATTGTTTTAAACTTATTCCAATTAAGTTATATTTGTTTTTGCTTCAGTCTTAAAAAAGAATAATACAGCCCTAGGCCTCACCATGTGCAGCTTTTTTGAAATTCTAGATCTGCCCATGATGGAACACATCCTGAAAAAATTCTCCTGGCCCCAGTTCACTCAGGTTTGTGTGTTTGGCATTTTGCTCCAAATTGGTTCAGCTCCTAATTCTGCTGTGCTGATATAACAAACAGCAACCACCACTTTTATTTTTATGCTGATCTGCTTCCATCAGTTACACAACATGGTGCCTAAAACTTTAGTAGTCACCTAAATTTCTGTTTTCCTTCCATTGTTACCACTGGCAAAGTAGTAGTGCAGGACGCTACAATAGGGGGAAAAATTGCCAAAATATGCACTGTGCACAGCTTGTTAAGGAAAACACTTATTTTTAGCTGCATTATTTTGGCCTCATGTTTAGGAATTTAGCTTTTCAGGGAATATTTTTCTTTCTTTAAGCTGTACACATAACTACATGGTATGGATAATTTGAACTTTGTCTTCATATTATTATTTTTTGCCAGTAATATTGGCATAAGATAGTATCTTCTTAGGCTAAATTCAAAGTAAGTTCCCAAGTACACAAATTTAGTTAAGATGGAGTAAAGGTGATAAAATATTGTCCTTTAAACGAATATTAATAAAAAACTGCAGATTTAAAAAATCAAATATATGAATGCTAGTATGTCAGGAAAAATTCTAATTAACTGATCTTTTCTGCCTACTCTCTGTCCTCATTTTCACACTCACCTTTAGCTGTTATATAAGTATTTTGCACTAGTAATAGTTTTTCAGGCTCACTAAGGCCCAGTATTTTAACCGTTTTTCCTCCATTGCACACCACTTCATCAATATACTGTATTTCCTCACATAAAACATGTACTTTCCTCCCCAAATCAGCCCTCTGCTGCCAAGCTGAGGTACATATTTTAGGTGGGGAAACTGTTTTCTTTGCTAGAAAAAAAGGAGCCTGGAGGTATAAAGAACTCCTCACAATAAAGCATTAACAGTCTTGCTAGTGCCCTTGCAAGGGTCAGGGGCCTTGTGTGGCATTAAATCATCCTGGAAACAAAGTGTCCAGGAAGTGTGGCACCCAAGGCAACAGTCTGGACGAGACAAGTAACACCAGGAACTTCCTGCTGCCACACTCCTAGACACTTCATTTTCCCAGGAGGATTTACTATGTCATGCAGTTGGCCATAAAACTGGAAAAATCTTTTTTTCTGTATTGTGCCTTCCAAAGAAAAGGTGCATTGTTTTATCTATAGGCATGCTGTAAGGAAAAAAAATGGTATATTTTTAAAATAAAGATTTATATGTGACACTGTCATGCAACATTGAACTCCTGAAAGAGAGAGCACATGGGGAATGATGTAGGCAAACCCCAAGCCTCTTAATTAGTTCAAATTTCCAAATGATGGCTTGAGGACTCTTATTGAATGTTAAGGCACTATCTCTTATTGCTCACTATAATCCAAAATAATTGCACGTATAATTAGTATTCAATTAACTTGAGTTACATTTCTCTAAGTACTACAGACTTTGAATATCCTAAACACAGATGCACTGCAACAGATTGCTGTAACGTGGTAGAAACCAGTGTCTGTCTTCTTCTGCTCTCTAACTGGTCTTCAGAAGAGAAAAAAGGAGGTTTAAAAGCTAACCAGTCAACTTTTTTACAATTCATTATGTAGCTTTATGTAATCATAAATACACTTTAGTCATTGTGGTTCAAACTAGAAAATATTACAAACAAATAAGGACTATATAGTTTCATAGTTTCTAGGGTCGGAAGGGACCTG
>NW_017729016.1:18633800-18646836 GCF_001723915.1 Gavialis gangeticus
TGATGATCTGCTCAGGTCCCTTCCGACCCGACCTACTATAAAACTATGAAACTGGTTCAAAATGCCTGCTAGACACTACTGGATCTGCCGCATTGAAGAGAGACACCACAAGGAACAGAGTAGTATGGAGTTAGTGAGCCCAGAGACCCTGATGGGTCAGTTAGATTAGTAAAGGATGGTGAGAGCACTCCAGGACTCAGGGGCAGCCTCCCAATTAATAACAAAGTACCATCAAGGTGTAGCAGGCATGACAAACAGGGGTTACATAGAGGGCCAGGAGTGTGGGCAGGGTTAGGATGGCCCAAGCGGGTGCCACGGCTGCCCGAGGTTCAGGTAATAGGATAAAAATCCAGCATCTCTGTTAAGACCTTACTTAATGCAGTCCTGTCTGTGGATGACTTCTTGTTCCACAGTTTTGCATTCAAGTTGGTTTTTCAAGTTTTGTTGTTTAAGAGTGATTCCAAGGTCAGTGAGGGAACATCTGGGGAGGTCAAGGTGTCCTGCCATGTTCTTTTGTGTCTTTATGGAATTACTGGCAGGTCGGGGCCCATTTGTGTTTCATGTTGGGGCTGCCCCGTCTGTCCAGTACAGACAGAGATTGTCCTTCGGCTTTCTACATTGCACAAATTGGGCAATCCCTCCCTGAAAGGCTGTAGCCTGTGAAAGCTCATGCCTCTCCAAATGAATTACATGGCTTTAACTTCCTCGCTCTGCTCATAAATGTGACCAAGATAGGATGATCCATAACCAAGAAATTGATGAAGTTGGTGTCAGATACACATTGTATAATTTCTGTGAAGAGGAAATTCATCTTTCTTAGAACCGTGGTACTTGCTCCTTCCTCATCCCATTGCAGCATTTGTTAAACCCCAAATGCAACTTTTGTTGGATACTCTTGATTAGAATAAAATCTCCCACGCAACTGTCTCCTTCACGCTCCTCTTCCAAGTCTAGCATCACATGTGTGCTTTCTAATGATTTATACGAATGCCGTCTTTTGTCAGGAGTGAGTTACCTACTATGACCGAGTTAAAGCAATAACTCAAAACACCACAGAGCTAATTGGTTTCAGTGAGCTTTGTTGATCCCCATATTTTGACCTTCTGTTTCCTGATAAAACGTGCTATTTGGAAAGATTTTCTTAGTCTGGAGAGTGAACAGAAGAACTGTTTGTTATAAGCGTTATAGCCTCTTTGCCAGAGAAATTGATCAGGAAAGAGGCGTCATCTTTTGACTGACATTCCTGGGGATGTGATTTTTAGGCTTCAGGAGAGTGGCATGCTTGCGATAAGAAGCAAGAATGGCTCGTTTACTATGGTTACAGAGAGACACCGATGTTCCCTTTTGTTGAAGGGAATTGATTTCCTCCTTTTATTTTAGCTTGCATCATAAATAGTCATTAAAAAAGGGTATCACTCAGTGATTGTTTACATGGCAGAACGAGAATCAACCTACTTCTAGTTTAAAAGGCATCCTTGTTGTTGCATTGATTTTATCTGGCTCCTGTTTGTTTGTGTCTGCTGATCTAATGTATAATCAGAATCACTAAACAGGGAAACAGTAACTACCATTATATGTGAACTTGCAATAGCATGAAAGTATAGGACTTTGATTTGAAAAACACAGCAGATAAAATAGCTCTAACCTGCCCAGCTGTCCATTAAAATGGCTAACAGTGAGCTTCTGAGATGTATTGAGACATTCATTCTACCAGTTAGAATGCGGCCGACCTTTTTACAACTTCTGGTTTTTGCCTAAAAACATAGGCAGTCAGAATTTTAATTAAAAAATGCTCATCATGGCACACTTGTTTATCGTAGCCAGCCAGGTCGTACTCAAGGCATCGCACAGAATTGCAAGCTCTGAACGAAACAGTTTAATAACAAAGTTTACCATCTTAGCTTATCTCCAACTGTATTGCTGAGATCCATTTTCTTTCTTTTCTTGAATAACTCCATCTTCACATCCTACTAATGGTTATGCTTCACCTTAGCCTGAATCCAATTATTTGCATCCTGAAAGGAACATCTAGGGAGTGTCTAGCTTCTTCAGTTATGTTAACTGCCCCACATTAATTGTCAATTAATTAGCTCAAGGTAAAGGCTCTAGCCTAGCCCTGTCCTTGAAAGAAGAGTTATAGTCCGTTAATAAGGAACGGAAATAAGTAGCTGACTTCAGTTTTTTTAGGCAGTTGTTCTGAGTTCTCTTTCATTTAAACAACATTGGGCAATGAAATGGTTCAGGGGCTGGGAGACATGACTGGTGAGGAGAGGCTGAGGGAACTGGGATTATTGAGTCTGCAGAAGAGAAGACCGAGGGGGGATTTGATAGCAGCCTCCAACTCCCTGCAGGGGGGTTCCAGAGAGGATGGAGCTGCACTGTTCTCAGTGGTGGCAGATGACAGAACAAGGAGTAATGGTCTCCAGTTGCAGCAAGGGAAGTTTAGGTTGGATATTAGGAAAAGCTTGCTTGCTGGAATGGGTTACCTAGAGAGGTGGTGGAATATCCATCGTTGTAGGTTTTTAAGGCCCAACTCGACAAAACCTTGGTTGGAATGATCTAGTTGGGGCTGGTCCTGCTTTGAGCAGGGGGTTGGCTTAGATGACCTCCTGAAGTTCCTTCCAACCTTAAGTTTCCATGATTGTATGATAAACTGGGAATACCTCTATGTGAGGTTCCAGGTGCTAGGGAGAACTGGCTGCATCTACACAAGATGGGGTTTTTTGTTGTTCTCCCGCCCTGGCGGGGGGTCGGGCTAGATGATCTACTAGGTCTCTTCTGACCCTTAATCTATGAATCTATGAATGAAAAAGATGCTGACTGTGCTGTTGTTACTGTGCAGTCATTTAGTACTTGCAGAACCAAGTACTAAATGACTGCACAATAACTGGTGTTACTGCACAGTAGCATCCCGGCATGGTTACCTAGTGACGCTTACTGAGCAATAGCTTGTTACTACTACGCAGTAGCATCACATTGCGGTTCGTGCCTGGTGATGCTACTGTGCAGCAGTAATGAGCTACTGCGCAGTAAGCATTGGCAATGCGTAGTGGGTGCACGTGCACCCCCTACAAAAAGCGCTGGTGACGCTGCCAGGGGCCCCTGTGGGCAGTCGCCACTTGCCACCCCCCCTCCTGCTGCAGACACCACCGTCACTGTCTGCGGGCAGTCCCCAGTTGCCACTGGCTGCCATGGCTGGCAGTGCCTGTGGGTGGTCGCTGATCACTGGTTAGCGCTTGCTGCCACCCATCCCCCCCTGCCACCGACACTGCCACGGCCACCTGTGGGAGCTCCCCGCTCGCTGCTGCCACACATCTGCCACTGCTGATGCTGCCTGCAGGTGTTTGGTGTGCCCCCCCAGCCTCCGGAGGCATGCAGCGTTCTCGGCAGTAAGCATCTTGTGTAGACACAGCCACTGTAGGGAAAAGATAAGAAAATGGAGCATGGTAGGCAAGAAAGAAGAAATGGTAAGTTGGGGAAGACAACTGAACAAACCTCTAATGCAATTACTGGAATGCTGAGCGCCTATAACTAAAAATGAAGGCATGAGCTTAGCATTTTCCCAGTCTCCACTTTTCCTCTTCTTTCTGTTCTTTTTTATTTTCATATCTGTTATTTCCATAGCTCTGAGCTTTCTCTCAGTTGCTTTTCTTTTTTTCATTGCCCCCTATCCCTTTCTTTCTCCATCTTCTCATGCCTCCATACAGCTTTTCCTCACTCCAGCTTATTTATGTGACTACACTCCAAAATTAACAGTCCTTTCAAAACTGTAGGGTATTGTATGTCTCATGGCCTCTTTGGAAAATCAGCTTCATGGCAGTACAGTTCACTAACATGAGTTCATAGCTGGGGCCCTTTCCCCAGGATGAGCTTCCCTAGCATGGACCGTTCTCCTCCAAGATTTTCTCTATCAGTTCCCAGTCAGCTTTTAATTTGCTGCATGGCTTTTGAGATGAATGAATTATTTCTTCTTTTTTTTCCTTAGTTGCCTCTCTCCAGCTGGAAAAAAGGAAGGTTTGTATATACCTATAATTTTTTAAGGGTATAGGCAGACAAGGTTCTTTGGATAAATATGATTTTTTTTTATTCCAATTCAGATAGTTGGAAAAATCCTTGTTTGTAAGCTTTCAGGTATAAATACCCTTCGTCAGGCTGAGGAAGCATCTGCAGTTGGTGTGTGCTCTTCCTGGATGGAATAAATAGTAAGCAAGCCAGAGGCTGGTACTCCCCAGGTACCTTTCCACTATTTACCAGCTACATTCATTCCCCTTTCCTCCCATGCCCCACCCTGTTTCTCACCCACTGACTCCTCAATTTACATCTTCACTGACTGGCTTTCTTGCATGCATACCAACCTCTGGCGTCTTTACTATTCTTGCCATCCAGGAAGAGCACACACCAAGTGCAGGTGCTTCCTCAGCCTCAAGAAGGGTATTTATACCTGAAAGCTTGCAATGAAGAATTTTTCGAACTATTTGAGTTGGTCTAGTAAAAGATATCAGATTTACCCAAAGCACCTTGCCTGCCTAGAGTTTTTTAAAGCTCTTGAGAGATGGCTTTTGTTGTGGACATCTGTATTCTGTCTCGTGTTTGTTTACAGTGACCTTCCATGACAGGTATCTTGTACTTCAGGATCTAAGCTTTTGTGTTTCAAAAAAGATCTCTTGCCCTTTTGGGACTTGTGTTCACTGGTGATTTCACTCAAATTATGGCTGGATTGTTCTTAACTTGCTGCCAATTCAGACACCAAACCCACTCAACCCTGTGTTGTTGGTAGAATTAATTGAGGTTGTTGGCATGGTTAGGTGTATAAGGAGGACCTTGATCAAACTTCCCCTGAGAACTGTTCTGTTGTGCCTCCCCATTATCTAGGAGGATGCATTTAGTCTGTGATACAACCTTTCAATTATATTTTCATGGAGCCCCTTTCATGTGATATAACCTTTCATCTACCTCTTTGCAAATCCCTGGACAGAAATCACATAACATTGCATATAAGACTGTTCAGTAGTCCTAAATTGCACACAACTTCCAGTACCAGCAACTTTGCATATCTCTGGTGCAGCAACCCCCACTGCTGAGACTATCTGGCAAGTGCTACCTGCTAGCCAAGTGCTTCTCTCACTTTGCTACCTGCTAGCCAGAGGCTGATGTTCAGGAATTGATGTAATCTGGGTGTGAGGCTAGCAGAACCTATGGCTCTGGAGGAAAGACCAGAACAGCAAAGCATTAACTAGGTCTGCATTTGTTTTTATGGAGAGATAAAGAAACACAGCAATGTTTGTCAGAATATGAAAAGCACCTGAAAAAAGCTCAAGAGATTTCTGGAGTGCCATATTCATATCAATGGACCATGATCATGGGAGGCTTAAGATGACAATGTAAGTGTATTAACATTTTTAATCGTGTCACTAGTGATAAAAGTTTGCACAAATGTTACCGTTTTTCAACTCAAAGCCTGCATCCTTGGGAAAGCAGTATAAGTATAAAGTGGGATGCAAACTTAAAGCACTCTAGTTATGTTGATATTGCTCTTTTTGTGTGAAAACTCTTGGGATGTATTGCCATCGGCTGCTCTATACCAACCACTTGCATGTATGTTCTTACTGCGTAGTTAGAAGAAAGCTAACTGCAACAGCTTAGCTCTCTTTTACAGTGCTTTGGTAAAGAGCCAAGCTCCCATGATACAACCAACATGTAGTAAAACTCCACCTGCTTTTACTTCAGGGCACCTAGTTCACACACCCCTGCCACCTTCTTCCTTTAGCAGATGCCCAACTTACAAAGTGACATAAGCTAAACTGAAAAATGAGAAGCTGAGCAAAAGACACCACTCATACTAGAATGAGTGTGTCTGTACTGGGAAATTCCTCTGGGCTATAACTATAGCAACTCAACTTTACCAGTATCATTATATCTAATTATACCTATAGTAGTATAATTGGGAAACCAGTGGAATGGGAAAAAAATGTCCCGCATTAACAAGCCCTTATTTTAATGTCCTTACTAGGCAAAGCTTGTGTTGTGTGTGGCTATTTCCTCAATTGGACCCCTCTGGTGCTCTGACCCTGACCCTTCTTTAAGTAGTTTTACCAGACGTTGGCAGGATATGCACAACAGAGAAGGGAGAATACAAGTGCTGAAATGGCAGTCACCTTCTTTTCATTTTAAGTTTAAGATTCACGGATCCTTCGGGAGATTTTCTGCTTGGAGTTCTCCTCTCGCACTCATTTCTGTAGGCTAAAAAGGTATAAGAAAATGAAAGGGAACTTTTTTGTAGTTTGCAGTTCTCATGATGAAAGGCTGCTTTTTTTTTTCCTTTGGACAGGCTGGTTTGTTCAATCATGCTGCTGTTGTACTCGTGTACAGGATGTGTTTTAATTTACTTGGTAATTGAGATTCACCTCTATATGCGTCTTCACAAAGTGCTTTACATCAATAAATTTCCCATCTTTTAGTCAACCTGTCATGTCCCCTAGAATAAGAAGACAGAGACCACATGAACATAGAAACCATTATAATACAGTGTCTTTAGATGAGCTCAACAAGAGATGTGGAGATTTTAGGAAAATAAAATCCCCAAGTGAGTAGCTTCCTACTTATTCATCATATTAGAACCAGGAGGCAATTGGAGCAGATTTATTGCATCTTGCAATGCAGGGTGGGGAGGAGATGAAGGTAGATCTGAAAGAAGAAATGAACAGCAGCAGCACAGTGGTGACCTTCATCTGGAATCCGCGCATATGTCACCGCTGTACAAACAAAGAATAATTCTTACGTTTTCTTTACACTGTTGTGATTAGTTATAATGCCATGGGGCCTGATCTTGTAACCTTTATTCATACTTATAAACCCTCATGTGGACATTAATTCTGCTGTCAACAGAGACTACTCAGGTGACTGAGAAAGGATGACAGGATTGGAATTGCACCTACTTAGTAAGGCAGTGCCACGTAACAGTAACACTGGGGATAATTTTTTTTTTTAAAACACTTGTTTCACTAGATTCACATCTTTGAGCTGATCTTGCATACTCTTACTGCTGTGTAGTAGTAAGGAGTTTCAGTCCAGTTCAAAAATGGTACAAACAAGCCGCATCAACAAGAGACCATGACTGCATAGTTCTTACTGTGCAGTCATTTAGTACCTGTTTATACAGGAGTATAAACAGTTACTACACGGTAGCGTCACCAAATGGCTTTTTCATGATGCTTGACTGTGCAGTAGCTCCCTACTACTGTCCAGTAGCATCGTGTCACTCTTCATGCCATGCAGTGCTACTGCACAGTAGTAACAAGCTGCTGCGCAGCCAGTATCTCGTGTAGACAAGGCCACAGTATTTAAATGAAAGATATTTTTTCACTGGCATTTCCCAGCAGGAGATGCATGGGGGGGTAGGTTTCAAGCCCAGTTTCTTTTGTAATGAGAAAGCATAAACTTTCCAAATTATTGTAAGCTTTTAAAAAAATGGTTAATGTAACCACAATCAGATGTAGTAATTAGAGTAGCTTTTTTTTTTAATCATGTTACAGTTTTCCCTTAATGACAGTCTTGGCCCACAGGAAAGTATGGTAATTTCTTCATCACAAATTGAGTCTTAATAATTGCACGTTCGTTGTCATTCAAAGTAAAGAAAAAATTAAAAATCAGGTTTTCCCTGTGTGTTTTCAGTAGAGTGGAAACTAATGAGGCTATGTTTAACAGCAGTTTCCTCTGCACACTTAAAATCTTATGGAATCATTTTGCTTTCTGCACTGAGTTGTTCAAAATCAGCCCCAGCTGTAAAGTTGGCACTCCACGCTCATCAAAAGCTGTAGCAGAGCAAGTGCTAATCTCTCTTTGGGAGGCAGTACAGAAAGTGGGGTCATTCACTTGGGGCCAGCTGCTGGGTGCTCTTGACTTCCTTTAAACTAATGGCTGCTGAAGGAGCTTAGCAGTTTTCAGGATCTGGACCTTTATTAACAGATAATGGAGAAAGGTGGCTTATGCGAGAGTTGTTGTTGCTGCTTAGAAGTTAGAGGTTGCCAAGGTAAGTGTTAAAGTAGTGAAAAAGCATAATGGAAGTGCCGGTAGACGCATTGCTTTTTAAATCAGTTCAGCAAATGTGGCAGCAGGTCATATTAATGTTATATAGTTACAAATTGTGTAATCAGTCACCAAGAGCTTGCCTGACTCTTGTCCATCATTAGTGGGTAAAAGAGCTTTAAGAAACTTTATTTCTGTCCCCATGTGTTCTGGAGTCCAGTGTGGGTAAAATGAAAGTCTTGATGCATGTGTGGATGGAACAATTGATCAAAAACAGCTCTTGCTTTCTTTTGAAATAACAGCGCTCCATATGGTCATTCTTATGGAATGGATATACTTCAGACTCGCACCCTATCTTCTTCCAGAATGACTTTTCTATTTTGATGAGGATCAGTTATGATCTAACAGTTGGGATAGTCTCTGTACTGGGGGGAAATGCCGTCATCTTCCCACGCCCTCCCTCGTTCAACATGCAAGAGCAGATACTGTACCTCTGCAGTGGACGTGACAGGGCCACACAGACACGTGCTCCTCGGCTATCTCGGCGCCAGTTGCAATGCCTGTGGGAGAACCCGCGAGGGCGTTGTACTTCCGCAACCTCCTTCTGCTGTCTGTAGCGCTGTGGCTCTATTTGCTGGCAGATACTCCAGCACTCTCTTTTCTAGTCAGTTTCCATTCCTTAAATCATATCAACGTCAGCAAAGAAAAGAAGAGCAAATTCTTACTTTTGTTAGCATGTTCCCATAAATAGATTGCTCAACTCGCATTGAGTTCCTGACAAGGATGTTCAAGCCACAGGCATTTTTAAAGAGGTGAAAAACAGAGACGGAACAAAAACACTTTCCTGTCTTTGGAACCACTTACAATTGACACTTTTAGATAGACTTTATAAATCCATCTGCCTGTTAAAAAAATCTTTTGAATGAGAATGTAATTTTGATTAAGTCTGCCACTAGATGTGAAGTTCTGAAAAGATCTGTAACACATAATCACAGGGAATGGGAAGATAAAGAGCCAACTTCAGGAGCAATGCAAAAGGTTGTTTAAATTGGATCTTCTTCCACTAATGGAGGCCTCTGTATGTTTATTAAATCAATTATGGTGCTATTTGAGGGAGTCTAAGAGTATGGCTACATAGTGCGAGGCAGTGCTGTACCAAGAAAACAGAGGTAGCCCTTCTGGCACTGGCTTGAGTGCCTCTATGTCATGTAGACACCCAGCATTGGCACAGGGGATATGTGTAGGCTATTGTATTGAAATTTATATCCGGTTAACAATTCTCAGCCTTCAGGTGTAAATTTTACCTAATTGTACCCCCTCAACACATCACTAGAGCAGGATCAGGTAGGTCACAGGAAATGTAAGTGAATATAATTTACACTACATCACACATCACTTCTGGTTTAGGCCTAAAGATAGTGAATTTGGTTGTACAACAGGAAAGAGTATAGGGCTCTTATTGAGTCAGAAAGCCTTTAAAATATTCTGTGGCCCTCACAGGGCTTAAGAAAAACCTGAACTGACATAATGAGATGTGAAAGGATCTGAGTCTGTCTTTGGAAAAATCACACACACAAAACATCCATTTCTAAATCAAATCAATAGAGTGTAATATGTGACAAGAGTGGGAGCTGCTCAGATTTGCTAAGATTATGTTGGAAAGTACTGAACTGTGCCAGTAGTTTTTCTCTCCTAGACCTTGAAATTTAAGAAGATACTATCAGGTAATTATAAATCCAGGGTATTAGAAATCTATCAGGAGAGATGGACTGGAATCTGCCGTCAAAGGTTGTTTCTCTTCTAAAGTTATGGCCTAGGATATTTTCTTCTTGAGCAAATGTAACAACAGCTAATTAAATGATAACCACCTCCCCCTGCTTGTAATTTTAGGCAATGACTGTAAATACAAAAGGCTGGAGGCCAATTTATTTCTGAGATGAGTGAGATGTTTATACTGATTACTTCTGATGCATCTAAATGACTTCAGATTATATACTTGGGTCTTTGGAGAAATGAGAGTTTGCTCATAAGGTTGTTTGTCTATTCCTGTACCAGAACAGACGACAATCATCTTATAGCTCTGATTTATCAGTGAAAACATGCCAAAAAGCATGCATATTCATTCGCACCTAAGATGACCTTTATTTGGCCATTTTAGTGCTTTTAACAGCATTGCATCAAGTCTATTATGAAATGTTAATCATTGTTACTCCCTATTCCAGTACAAATGCCAAGTACAAAAATGATTCTTGCCTCGGTATGCATTGTATCATACTTGTGTTCATGTATTTACCTACAATAGAAACACTTGTGTGAGTCAAGATTGTTTGAATCATAGAAAATTAGGGTTGGAAGGGACCTCAGGACGTCACATCTAGTCCAACCCATTGCTCAAAACATGACCATCCCCACCTAGATCGTTCCAGCCAAAGCTTTGTCTAGCCAGGCCTTAAAAACCTCCAAGGATGGAGACTCTGCAACCTCTCTGGGTATCGTGTTCCAGTGCTTTACTATCCTCCTAGTGAGAGTTTTTCCTAATATATAACCTAAACCTGTCTCTTGCTGCAACTTGAGCCCATTGCTCCTTGTTCTGTCATTTGCCATCACTGAGAACATTCCAGCTCCATCCTCCTTGGAAACACCCTTCAGATGGTTAAAGGCTGCTATCAAATCCCCCCTCAGTCTTCCCTTCTGCAGACTAAATAAACCCAGTTCCCTCAGCCTCTTCTCACAAGTCATGTGCCTGAGACCCCTAAAGAATTGTGTTGCCCTCTGTTGGACTCTCCAACATGTCCACATCCTTTCTGTAGTGGGATGCCCAAAATTGGACACAGTACTCCTGATGTGGCCTGACCAATGCAGAATTACTTCCCTCGATATGCTGGCAGTGCTTCTACCAGTGCAGCCCCAAATGCCGTTAGCCTTCTTGGCAGCAAAGGCACACTGCTGACTCATGTCCATCTTATTGTCCACTGTAATCCTCAGGACCTTTTCTGCAGAGCTGATAAGCCAGGCTGGTTGTCTGCCATATTTGCTACTCTTCCTGCACATCAGGTTTGTTCCTGCGCCCTCAGTAATGTTTCTTTAAAATACAACCAGCTCTCCTAGACTCCTTTCTCCTGAGACTGGCCTCCCAGGGGATCCAGCCCATCAGTTCCCTGAGGGAGTCAGAGTCTGCTTTTCTGAAGTCCAAGGTCCATATGCTCCTGCTCTCCTTTCTTCCTTTTGTCAAGATCCTGAACTCAATCATCTCATGGTCACTGCTGCCCAAATTGCCATCTATTTCTACATCCTCCACAAATTCTTCCATGTTTGTGAGCACTAGGTCAAGAGCACGGTGTTTGAAGTCCCCCATGAGAACCAGGACCTATGATCTGGAAACTTTTGCTAGTTGTCTGAAGAAAGCTTCATCTACCGCATCCTGCTGGTTTGGTGGTCTATAGCAGACACCCACCACGACATCACCCTTGTTGCTGTCCCCTCTAACCTTAACACAGAGACTTTCCCTGCAGGCTGGATGCTGCCCATGGGTCATTTTTGCCCACCCCTGCTCTAGATGTACAGTAAAGGCTTTGAAAGAGGTGTCAGTTGTATTCTGGAGGATGCTGGAGAATGAAGGAAAAATGTCACTTTCCTATTATTTGCTGATCTTAACTCTCAGAACTCTTAAAAATGTAAAACCTATATTATGCACAAAAAGTTGAACCTATTGTGTTCATGAGAATAGACTGTCAGATAGCTTCTATCCAACTCTTTGTAAATGCCATTTTACCACATTTCCTTGTGTGCTCAGTTGTAGGAACTGCAAGTCAAGTGGGAGATCTTTAGTGCCAAGGCATTCACTCTTTCCACTGTGATTACACTCTTTTAATTAAGTTTGGTCCCTCCTATCCAAATATTTTGGTTCTTTCCTCTTGTAGAATGACCTTATCACCTGCTGCACTGAAACTGCAGGGTGCATTGATACTGCTGTCACAGATGATATCATCAATCAAACTGTGAAGCTTGAAGTGCAACAGGTTGCATGCTTGTACTGCTCCCTTCCAGCTCCCCTGTGTGCTTTAGCTATTACACTGGCCCGACACACACATTCATTGAATCAATAACAAGAAACTGCAATTCAAGTCAGTGGTTCTTAGAAATATCTTGATCTTCACCAGAGTTGACATGGTTTTTGGGTTTTTTTTTCCATAGGATCAAAGTAGAGGAGAAATAATAAAAACTGGGATTGCATTCCTGTTTACTACTTGTCTGTTAAATAATATAGATGCATGCAAGCAGATGAGTGGAGCTCCAGATACCTTTTAATCTGTAATGTAATTAGTTTGACCAAGGTTGCTTAGCTCCTATTATCTAGCTGAGTGGGTGTATCCCTGGTAAGCACTTATTAAAGTGCTTTCCTGGGTCACCAGGCTCTTCTGTTGTGTATCTGTTCCAGGTGGCTGCTGCCATTGTAACCTGTTGCTAAGTTAACTGGATTAAAATCAGACCTCTTCAAGGCTAGGGACAGAAGTTACACATAAACAAGTTTAAGTGATCAGAACATAAGTTCGAAAATGGCTGAAACTGGTTTAGGGTAAACCTGGTTGAATGTAGTATCAGACTTAACTGATTTGGGTCAAATAGGTTTATGAAACTTCTATTGCAGACCCCTTTCTGGGTCAAGTTAAATCACACTCTCCCAGCATTTTGCAGCCCTGGGTGGGGCTGTGTTGTCCTCTCCAGAGAGCAGGACTGTCCCTGCCCCTCTGTTCCCTAGCTGGAGCAGTGAGGACTAGCTGACAAGGGGGGGGGGGCAAGCCTGGCTGGGGATGCAGCCCAGTCTACGGGGGGTGGGGGGAAACGGAACTGCCCCGCTGCCCCCGGCAAACCCCAGCTTGGGGCCGGGGCCAGGAAGGGGAGTTAAACACCTCCTCCCCCACTCAAACTTACTGCTGGCTGCAACTGTGGACTACAAATCCCAGAGGCACCTAGAAGTAGGAAGAGGAAGTGATGAGCAACCCTGCAGAGT
>NW_017729016.1:18651836-18675210 GCF_001723915.1 Gavialis gangeticus
TAGCTGAGTGGGTGTATCCCTGGTAAGCACTTATTAAAGTGCTTTCCTGGGTCACCAGGCTCTTCTGTTGTGTATCTGTTCCAGGTGGCTGCTGCCATTGTAACCTGTTGCTAAGTTAACTGGATTAAAATCAGACCTCTTCAAGGCTAGGGACAGAAGTTACACATAAACAAGTTTAAGTGATCAGAACATAAGTTCGAAAATGGCTGAAACTGGTTTAGGGTAAACCTGGTTGAATGTAGTATCAGACTTAACTGATTTGGGTCAAATAGGTTTATGAAACTTCTATTGCAGACCCCTTTCTGGGTCAAGTTAAATCACACTCTCCCAGCATTTTGCAGCCCTGGGTGGGGCTGTGTTGTCCTCTCCAGAGAGCAGGACTGTCCCTGCCCCTCTGTTCCCTAGCTGGAGCAGTGAGGACTAGCTGACAAGGGGGGGGGGGCAAGCCTGGCTGGGGATGCAGCCCAGTCTACGGGGGGTGGGGGGAAACGGAACTGCCCCGCTGCCCCCGGCAAACCCCAGCTTGGGGCCGGGGCCAGGAAGGGGAGTTAAACACCTCCTCCCCCACTCAAACTTACTGCTGGCTGCAACTGTGGACTACAAATCCCAGAGGCACCTAGAAGTAGGAAGAGGAAGTGATGAGCAACCCTGCAGAGTGCTGCTGCTCTGATTTTGGACTGCAACTCCCTTGTGGGCATCAGGAAGAGTAAGTGAACACACAGCCCATACTGGCTACGTCAGAGAGCCGTGCTCTAGTGTCCATTGGCTTCTGGCCTGAGTCACTGCAGGCATGTGGCTGCATTTCCTGAATCAAAGGTAAATGTCTGTTCACTTCTGTTTCAATTTAATCTGTGCAGTTTAGACTAACCTACAAAGACTGAATCAATTCAGCATCAGGCTTTTTGACTATCTGTATTTAGCCTAAAGGGGCAAGGCATTTTTACTAAAAAGCTTGTTTGCATGGTACAAGAGGAGAAGCATACACTTCTTCAAGAAGTTTGACCATTGAGGAAATGTCCCTGGAACTGGGTTAGTTTCGCGTATAAAATAGAAGACAAAGAACAGCATGATACTCTTTGCAGAATCTGCTTTACAAAGCAGATTCTGATGAATTACAATCCATCCGTGCTAAGGGGTGGGGCAAAAAGCAATCAGCTTGAGGTAGGTTAGACATTAGGAAAAACGTTAACTGTAAAGTGGGTTTGCCCTGGAACAGATTGCCTAGGGATACTTGTATTTTTAGGACTATGAGACAGCGTCCATCAAGGGTGGTCTGCAGCACTTACCCTGCCTTGGTGCACTGGATGGACTCTTGTAGTGGCTTTCTGCCATACACTTCTATGATTCAGGGAAGTGGCTATATTACCTTCCTGACAGTTCTCTTTAATGCTCTTGGATGAAGAGAGGGCTTTAGGAAGTTGTCTGCTAATTAGGTACTTCTTTGTACCTTTTACTGGTAAAGCTTGGAAGTTCTATCCATCAGGGATGTAAGACGTGATCCAAAGCCTACTGAAGTTAATCTATAATGACTACAAGAAGAAGACGACCAAGTTTATTACTTAACATGTGAGAGATTTGACATGCAGTGAATAAAAATTTAAACAAATGCTAGCTTGCAAAATATTAGAACATCTATTCCTCTGTTTTGACTCAAACAAAAGAAATAAACCAGGGACCTTTAACAAGAGGCAACCTAGTTAGGTGTTTTGCAGGATATTGCTTGGAGTATTTAGCATATATAGGAAATTATTTTCCTCCTACAGCATTATTGATAGAGTTTATGAGGCGCTTTACAAGATCCTCATGGTTGAAGGGCTAAAATTGACTCTGGTAACTTGCCTCCCACAAGACTTATTCTGTGCTGTGTAGGGCAGTAAATTTTTACAATCAATTTACTTAATTAATTTTAGTAGATCAATTTTTTCCTGTGATATATTCCTTCAAGGGCTTTAAAATTCTTCCCCCCCCCACCCCTGATTCTTTTTTGGCTGGATGGTTTTTTTCACTGCTTTCTATAACTTGTTTTGAAATTTCCATACTGAATATAGGAGCCTCTCATTTTAATAGATCTTTCTTTGTGGTTCCACTGTGTTAAATACAAAATATAGGTTGGAAAATGTTGTAGTCTTGGTATTGCCTGGGAAGGTGACAGCATAAAAACACAGGTATGGTTTGGAGGATTTTTTTACAATTTTGCCTGGGTCGTGGATCCATATAATAGAATCTGATGAACATTGGGACAAGCAGTTCATTCATATGCACCTTTTAATACTTTTTTCCAGTGCTTTGCCATTATCTCAGTATGTATGGCTCCACTGTAGGATTGTAGCATCATTGATCTCCCTACCGAGGCTTTTAGTTTTCTAGTAGAGCACCAGCCTTAGGAACAACTGAGTGAACTCCTTTACTTTTCAGATGAGTCATGATACATTATAGGGCTGTGCGAAGCTTCAGTCCCTGATTTGATTTGGCGTAGATTCGTCCCAATTCAGTGGCTGGATCTCCAAATATGAATTGAATCAGAGGGTCCTTTAATCTCTCCAAATCAGATCTGAACCTTCCTAATTCATAGATTCATAGATTCATAGATTAAGGGTCGGAAGGGACCTAGTAGATCTTCTAGCCCGACCCCCCGCCAGGGCAGGAGAACAACAAAAAACCCCAAAAGAGATACGGGCAAAAGAGATAATTGATTTGGAGAGATTTGGAAAGATTCATAGATAGACACAGCTTTAAATGTTTTTTTCTACATACCTCTAGGTATCAGGCAGCTTGTGAATGCTGTGATGCGGGGGCACATGGAGTGTTCCACAGAAGCACAGTGGGCTCCCCAGCATGCTCGGCAGCAGACCTGCAAGTGGACCAGAAACACTTGCGGTCCGCTGGGGGGGGGGGTAGGGGGCGGGCCCCGCCGCACTCGGCTGGCTCAGTGACTGGTGCCTCCTGGGTCTGGGGGGGCACCCGGGGTCCTCCTGTGGCCAATCACTGAGTAGGGGGGGGTGCAGGGGGCCCCCCAGTGCACTTCCCAGTGGACCCGGAAGTACTTCCAGTCCGCTTCTGGGTTCACCACCAAGCACATGGAGGGCCCCCTCGCACTCCTGTGGGATGTCTCATGCGCCCCAGCATCACGGCAATCATGAGCCGCGCCTACTACCTCAAGGTATGTAGAAAAAACTTTTAAAGCTGTGTCTATGGCCGAATCGCTGATTCACTGAATCAGCATCGAATCTTCAGATTTGGATTTGGCCAAATCGAATCACTGTCCCTAATTCAGGCCGAATCCAAATCTGAATCGAATAGGGCTGGCTTCACACTCCCCTAATACATTATATTGTACATACTATACACAGGCAAATCTTTATCTTTTGTTGCCTGCCTTTTTGTAGCAAAGTAGTGGGGGCTTTTTCTGGAAAAATATCAAATTAACCTGTTTGGATACTAACATCCTTCTCATGCAGATTGAGATTAATAAAATCCTCCAGTTGGCTCCATAATGTTTGCAGTGTGTCAGTAAGAATAAGCATTTAAGTTGTGTGCATTTTGGCTGATTTTTTTTTGGTGTCACTTCAGCCTTAGATCCTGCCTTCTCCATCCTGTGCACATCCTTTTCTCTTTCTGTATGTGAGAAAATATTATCAGAGAATCCAGAGCATGGCAGGAATTTCTTTCTTTTTTTTGGAAGTGTCATTAAATAAGTATTGCAAGTGCATTATCTCATTTGAGTTCCCTCTACTGCTGTTTCTTGTCATGGTCAGGAGTGTACCTGCCATTTTCAGTCATTGTACACAGTGAAATCACTGGGCTCTCTCTTAGTAATTGTTCCCTGTTTCTAATTAGTAAGTGAGAGCCGCTAAGCATAAGCGTAGACTTTCTTCTCTCCCTTTAGGACAGAACAGTGAACAGCCGTATCCAAACATCACTTGCTAGTTCATTGGCTCTGCCTTATGCTTAATACATACATGATAGATGAGGGTTTCCATATATCACTAGTTTAAAACATTAAAGGCTTGACTTGCATTTGAACCAGACTCAATATTTTAATGTATACCCCAGAGCAGGCTGCCAAAGTAAATCATTTAGACGAAACCTTCTTTACCTTGCTACCTGAGACACTTTATTATAAGCCATAGTGAGTGTCATTGAAATGAGTAAGGTGGAGTACTCCAAGGTATGTGGCTGTGTAAATCTGGAGCTTTACCCTTTGTATTATAAAAGTCAGATGCATTTGAAGAAGTAGTTGTTTCAGGGAATTCGATCACATTCCATTAAGGAAGTGAAAAGCAAAACTTTGACAGAGTTTACTTTCCTCTTAATCATCTTCCTTCTAGCAGGGGAGGTCAGGCTTCATTTCTGTCTGGCATGGTACCGTCAAACTACTTCCCATCCCAGAACAAGAACAATACAAGCCTCTGGCATCCCAAAGGAAAAGCAAACTTTCTAAGTAAAAGTTAAATTATTGATTTGAGGAGGAAAAAACCAGGTTCCAGAGGAACATTTCTTCTTTTATGCACCATTCTTTGCACACATTTCAGCATGTTTTCTGAAGGGGAGGGGTGCTAAAGTTCAGGCCTAACATATGGCTGCAGAACTTGCAAGTCAGTTGTGAACGTGGATTTCTGAGTAGCCATGTGCGTTGTCTTGTATAATACCGATGAAGAAAGTTTAGAAAGACTCCTTATTCAAGAGACCTGAAATGCTTTTATAAGCTAACGATATTAAACGTTTGTCTATTTGGGGGGATGCTCGGAATTTCTGTAAGGTTTGTAATTGAATATTAAACTTTTCCCGTCCGGATATGAACCATTTTTGCCTCCCCGAGCAAACTTTGTTCTGCTTTTCTGTCAGAATAAATTTAAACCCACTTCACATGTTAATATTTCCCCTGTATTTTAGATGGTTTGGCAGACTCTTTTATAGGTAGTAAAGAGCAAAAGCTTTTTGAAATGGAACTAAAAAATGTTAGCTTATGGAGAGGACCATTTTAATCAGGTGCTGGCAGCATTTTATCATTAATTTCATCTCATCTCTGTATGGTAAGCGGATGGAGGTCCTTCTGCTGAGAGGTTTACACAGGAGAATAAAACAATTTTTCCTCCCTGTCCCACCTTTCTCCTTCTGCCCCCCCCAAAAGTTCAGTTCTTCAGGGATCACGGGCATTTATATCCGCATGACCTGGTATCCAGGCAACTAAAAAACCTTGTCAGTGGTAACAATACGCAATGAATAACTCGAAGATGATGAAAGAAAGAGAGTCTCGTTTGACAAGATAGCACCTGTTTCACTGTGAACAGCCAGTGTTGAAATAATGATGGTATTAGTCAGGGGAATACAAGAAGTTCAAAAGGGTTTTTGTGGCTTTGAAAGTGAATTGCAGCACAGGGAGCCATCACCAGTTTCCTCTTCAGAGATCAGTTGTTATTCCTGTTATTTATTTGGTAGCCACTTTATGATTTTGTTCCTGCTCTTAATGTATTTCTTCACACTTGCTTACAGCTGGTCACAGATATGGATGGGCTTGCTTGTATGAAGTGAACAGGGTTTTTCTTTTCTTTTTTTTTTGTAAAGTGAATTTATTAAACTGTATGAATTGTAATAAGCAATGTGAAAACAGGTGTATAATGAGAAAATGATTACAGCGTTAGGAAAAAATGGTTTAGTTAGTGGGTTTCCCCATGAGTATTGTGAGTTCAGCTCTCGTACATTTTTTTCTCTCCTGACTATCACCTCTTGCAGTTAGATTGTAGGTTAGTAGTTTCATAGTTGTCAGGAATAGAAATATGTAACAGGAGAGGAAGTGGAGCATCTAAAAGTGTGAACATAGAACAAGTACAGAGGGGGCTGAAATGATCCAAGTTGCGGGCAAATGCAGGGGAGAGAACAGCCATAAATGTGGAGAAGCAGCAGGAAATGCAAAAGCAGTGCACAGCCAAAAGAACCTGCAGAAGGAGCTCAGTTGGGAGAGGGGGCAAGAACTGTAATATTGACATAGTCAAATAATGAAATAATACAGGACTAGTATGCTAAAGTGGAATTATTTTAAAAAAATGTATCAAGAAGGTGCTAACGGTACATTCAGGGGAATAGCTTAGAAATAGGTTTTGATGGCTTATGCTATTAGAAGCTGCAGTTTACAGAGCTTTTCACCTCTCTGTCACTCACTGAATCTAGTCCAAGCTATTAGTGACAAAGAATCATTTTCCCATGATGGTGATTTGGTAAACTCTGTGAAATGAGGTTGTGATACTTGGCTGTGCCCATCAGATAAACACTGGAGCATAATGACTTGGTCACTGCCAATAATAGACAGAAAATAATGAAGTTGTGGAAAGCTCCATAAGGCATTCCCCAGCCCTGACATAACCATCTAATCACCTTTGTCAACTTAAAAAAAATAGAGAGAGAGAGAGAGAATACTCAGGAAGCAAAACGGAAAAATGAAGAACAGGCAGTGAAACGATAAGAATCAGTGAATGTAAATTGAACAGAAAAAATAAATAAAAGAGAACAGGTCTCCAATCTTTGTATTCAGTCAGCTGTCAAGAGGAAAGCTATTGTATCCCCACTCTTGAATACTGCCCGATGTGGAAGGATCACGTGCCAATTTCCCTTTGAAGAAAGAAATTGATGGAGCTGACGCTGACGCTGGATGTAGTTGTATTTATTTACGCTATACATGCCAGTCCCTGAGCGACTGAGGCCATATCAAGATGCTCCACAGCAGCAACCTCAGACATTATACTGACTGACCGGACCATTTTGCTTGTCTGTGGCACCATGCAGCTATAAACTGGAAGAAGCACTGTCGCAAGGCAGCCTACCCAGCGCCACGGAGCACGCTCTAGGGCAGCCGTCAGCAACCTATTCAACGGGGGGTCTGGAATGACCCAGCTCTGGTCACAGAGCTTCTGCCTGCAGCTGCCACGTCTTCCTGGGGAGAGCTCCCGCAGCCAAAATCTGTGGGCCAGATCAAATGGCTCCATAGGCCAGATCCGCCTGTGGGATGCAGGTTGCTGACCCCTGCTTTAGGACACCAGTAAGATGCACAGCAAGCTCACTGTGTACCCATGCTCTGAGGGATGAGTGGGCAGTTGGTCAGGACTCATCATGGAGGCAGTCCCCTTTTTCAAGACTCTTAGTCAAAGCACCCGTGTTTGGTTCCCAGGAAGATGTCTTGCACCTAGAAATGACTCCACTTCTAGAGCGTGAGGCAGATTTCAAACTTCCCTACTACTTGCAACAGCTCATCCAAGAAAAACCTGCAACACACAATGAATAGAGTCATAGTATTTCTTCAAAGACTTCAGAGGGTATCCACGACAAAAATCTTACAAAACTGTGTAACAGCACCATCTTGTGACTGCCACCATAACACTGTTAATAAATCTTTTCCATCAGAACAGAGGTTGCGTCTTTGGGCAGTCTCGTTACAAAATCCTCCCCCTCCGATACCTTCCCTCCTCAAAAAAAAGGTGCTTACTAAGGAATGAGAACCCAGAAATGATTGTTTCCTGGATATACTAAAGGAGCATGCTGGATTAAGATTTTTGGCCATTTATATCTTTTTGATATAGATCAATGGCTATAATTTGTTAAAGGAAAAGCAAAACAGATTTGCTTAGAGGAATCAACTTCTACTGAGCTGAAACTGGATCAATCTCCTGAGATCAGTATTGATGATCATATGACAGATAATTGTGTTGGGACTTGTTTTTTCAATCCTTTTTGCCAGATGAATTTAATGCTTCATGCATTTTGTTGAGGATTGTGATACTATAATACATTATAAAAGATCAGATAATCTTTTGCTTTATGTACTTTGAAGCAGAAATGGATGATCTCTGAAGTTTCAGGATTGGTTTTTGGTTTGTTATAAACATGCAATTTGTCAAAACCGTCTCCATTTTGTTCCTTTAGCACTTCAGACCCAGTTTTCTAGTGGTGTAACTCCATTTACTCCAGCATGAAAATGGACTACAGTTCCCTCTGTAGAACTGCACCAAAAAGTATCCTTGCTTTAAGATCAATATATGCCTAGAGGCTATTTCCACATCTCGGTTACTAAATAGTCTAAGATAACAGACTATTATTGTTCCTTAGTCCTATCGAATGTAAAGCCATAGTAATAAGATGAGAAAAGTAAAAAAAAAAAAAATAGCTTCCAATAATTTTTTTCATGTATCTTTTCCCCATGGCCTAAGGAATAAATAAGTTAATCTGAAATTACTAAAATGAAATCATAGCCCTAAAATAACTCATATGAGGTTTAAAGACCTCATCCTCAAAGTTGCTTCCAATTACTATTGACTTCAGTTGAAGTTGTAGGGGTGTCAGCACCTCTAAGGCTTCTAATGATTTGACTCAGACGTATTGTATTTGGTAGATTTTCAGGGGCTGACATCCCTGACAAATTACCACACTTTTTTCAGTGACAGATCTAACGTTTAACATTTGAAGATTGGCATCTTGTATCTGGACAACAAGTTAACCCAGACTTTCCATGTACAGAGCACTGTCATTGTGTAACATGATCAGATTTGCCTTCCCAGTATTTTATATACATTGGTAGTATAAAATATGCAAACTCATTTTCCATCCATCTCATTCTGAATGCTTTGTGAATTCATGCTTCAGTAATCTGATCTTAGATATACAGTCCAAATATCATTACCTGCAAACTGTGTGTTCTCCCACATCTTGGATCAGTTTTATTTTAAAGATTTGAGATTAGGGGGTTACCTGGCACCAGGGGAATGGGGATTTTTAAAAATTCAAATAACTTTTCCCAGTGCTGCTGATGGAAGCTTTTTTTCAGAATCAGTTCTTTCTAAAACCTGCCTTCCATATTGCCTCACTAAGTCACAGTGAGGAAGGAGTAAGACCATCTAAAACAGAAGTCTAACGGCACATTTTTCTAATTTTCTTCTGGAAATGAAATGACCACCTGCCAAATAAATCAAGATTTTGAATGTTGCTTGTGCATTAGGAAATGGTTCCTGTTTGATATATTAAAAACTATTGAAAGAGAGAAACTTTTATGAACAGAATGCCAATTGACCTTTGCAGAGGGAGGGAGGGGCAAATCTTAGCCTGAATTCCACCATTTTTAAACTAGTCTATGTATGCTGAACTTCTGTTCTGTTACGGCTATAGATCGGTTTCCAATAACTTATAGCAGTAAAAGTGTAATGTCTGTACCTGTCTAAGTCTCTCTCAGTTTCTGATTTGGTTTCATGTCTGATTTTTCCTGGGAGTTAAAAAATCTTGTTCACACATCTCAGAGAAGTTAGGGCAGCAGAGGGGAGGAAAAGATGTTATACAAAGAGGTCTTTGGTTATTTTCTTCTCCTTTTTATAAATGCAGATAAGAGAGAAATTGTACCCTTTTTATTCTGTTAGCACTCTGAGGGAGCAGTTTAGTGATGGAATGGGGAAAAGACTTCACCCTCAGCATGTTGGTGAACTTCCAAGAGAGCCTTCTGCATGAGATACTGAGCTCCTGGGGGAAAGAAGCCAGAGTTTAGATTTGTGGTAGAATAAGTAGGCAGCTTTACTTGTAAATCTAACATGTAATGTCACAGGTTACTTCCCTTTAATGAAGCCCTATGAAACTGTAAGGTTGTAGATACATGCTGGAATTCCTTTGTCCTTCTCTTCCATTTCTGTAAACAATGGGGCTGTTTTACAATCAGTTGGTTGAAAGCTTCAAAAGACTTAGGTTGGGGGAAAAGCTAAAGATGGGGCTTTAGATTGCACTTTTGCAGTAAAAAAAATTAGACTTCACCCATTATCTGGGACAGTAAGAAATTCTTTCTGGGATTTCCAACAGTTAGCCTTAAGTTTCTTTATCTTTTTTTCTTTTTTAATTCCTTGGGGGCTTTGTAGCTGCCTGTTTGAAATAAGGACCATTTCTCTTAATATTTTTCTTCTCTGTCTTATAGTTGAAACTCTGCTATATAGCAGAAGTAGCTGCTAGGGCTGTGTGAAGCTTTGGTCCCTAATTCAATTCGGTGGCAATTTGGTGGCTGAATCTGAATCAAATCAGGAGACCCTTTAATCTCTCCAAATTGAATCGGAACCCTCCAAATCAATTCAGAGAGATTCGGAAAGATTTGGCGATTCGGACATAGACACAGCTTTAAACGTTTTTTCTGCATACCTCAAGGTACTGGGTGTGGCTTGTGAACCCTGCGATGCTGGGGCAAATGGAGCACAGAAGCACGGGAGCTCCCCAGCACACTCGGCAGCAGACCCGGAAATGGACCAGAAGCACTTCTGGTCCACTTCCAGGTCCACCAGAGAGCACACTGGAGGGCCTACCCACACTCCCCTGGCTCAGTGACTGGGTCTGAGGGGGGCCACCCGGGGTCCCCCTGTGGTCGATTGCCCAGGCTGGGGGGCCCCCCAGTGTGCTCCCCGGTGGACCCGGGAGTGGACTGGAAGTACTTCCAGTCCAGTTCCGGTTTGACGCTGAGCACGTGGGGTGCTGCCCCGCGCTCCTGGTGGATGCTCCATCTGCCCCAGCATGGTAGCATTCACGAGCCACACCTAGTACTATGAGGTATGCAGAAAAAACATTTAAAGGTGTGTCTATGTCCGAATTGCTGATTCTCTGAATCAGCATTGAATCTTCAGATTTGGATTCGGCCAAATAAAATCAGGGACAGTGATCCAAATCAATAAATCAAATCGCTGTCCCTGATTCTGGACAAATCTGAATCGAATATCACATTTCGCACACCCTTAGTAGCTACTTCACAAATTATAGTACTTTTATGATTTTCTAGTCTGATAAACTTCCAACTTGGTGAGATAGATGATATCCCTCACTACCTCTGTGTGCTGTATTTACACAATGCACAAATCTCTGCATATGCAACTGTTACTATTCAGGGGAGGGGAAAGAAACTGAGACTGTAGCGATGTGTTCTGCCCCACTGTACTTGAATCCTAGATGATCCTCTCACCATTTAATATGGAAGGGAAAATACTCATCTTGGAATTGAGTACAAGTAGTACCCTGTACCTGCTTCCCCTGCTGCTTTGAGCCTCCCAACAAGTAGCAAACATCTGATTGGTTCACTCGCACTCTGACTTACAGTACTTTAAGTAAAGCACAATAGAGCGCTTCTGTCAGGGGCTTTTTGAATGTATGTATTTAGCCATAATGAAAAATGTCTTTGAAAATTGCTAGACTTTTAATTTGCTCACTTGGTTGTTTTAGGTGAGAATGAGAAGCACATAGGGACAAAGCACTGGATCACCCATGGCATATTTAACTGCTCTTTAAATAAAAAAAAATCCCTTTCTTTTCCATTAGAGCTTTTGAAAAGGAAAAGTTTGCATGGACAGTAAAAGCCATTACAGGGCAACATGGACTAAGTGTTACCAGAGTTTTGTCCTATTGTACATTTTGAGGGAAGAGAAAGGGAAATTTGGCAGTCTCAGGTAGTGATCTGTGGTAGCTGTTGTTTCACTGTGGAGAGAGATATTCGATAGGAGATATTGCTTCTGAGCATTTTCAAAAATGAAGTCACTTACGTAGGTCTATAAGTATGGGTTTAGGTGCCTATAATAGGGCAGCCTGTCCTTTTAGGGAAGAACAGTCAGCCTTGTCAGAAAAAATCCCAGTTTTTGGGCATTTGGGTAAGCAGGGAGTAGGGCTGTGCAAAGCTTCAGGTGCTGATTTGATTTGGAGGAGATTCAGCCTGATTTAGTGGCCAAATCTCCGAATCCGAATCAAATCAAGAAACCACTTAAAAGGTCTGAATCGATTCAAAGCCCTCCAAATCAATTCAAAAAAGATTCGGAGAGCTTCGGCGATTTGGGCAGTCCTTGCCCGCTGCAGCAGGGAGCTGGTCCCAGACTCCAAGCTGGTAAGTAGGGCACAGGGGAGGGGAGGCTGGAGGAGGGGGGGAGGGGACCATGGGGGGAGCTCTGCCAGGCCCTATCCCCTGCCTGCTCCCCCAGCCTGCCCTGAGCACCCCCAACCCCCGCCTGTTGGGGCAGCCCCGCCATGGCTGCCCCACCTGCCCCAGCTCCTGGCTCTTTAAAAAAATGCCCCCATTCACTGCTGCCCAGCAGGGGGGCGATACCTGCTGCCCCCCACCCACTACCTCAGTCCCCACCATGGCTGCCCCGCCTGCCCCAGCTCTGGCCCTTTAAGAAAAAAATCCAAAACAAAAACCCTGGACTCACTGGCTCCTGCAGTGGCCTTGGGGCTTCTGGGGGTTTGTGCAGACCCCCCCCTGTGGGGGGCAGTGGGGATTGCCCCCCGCTTGGCAGGAGCCAGTGAGTGGGGGCTTTTTTTTTTTTTTTTAAAGGGATGGAGCTGGGGCAGGTGGGGCAGCCATTGAGGGGGCTGGGAGAGCGGGCGGGGGTCGGGGGCTCGTGGCAGAGCCCCTCACGTGGCATGGGGAGTGGGGGCAGCGGGGATTGCCCCCCACTGGGCAGGAGCCAGTGAGTGGGGGCTTTGAAAAGAAAAAAAAAGACCTGGGAGCTGTGGCCGGGCAGGGCAGCCATTGAGAGTGGGTGGGGCATGGGGCCTGTGTGATTTGGAGATTCAGCTGATTCGGCAGCAGTCGAACCTCCAAATCAGATTTGGCCGAATCAGTTCGGGACAGTGATTCAAATTGCCAAATCGAATCACTGTTCTCTGAATCAGCCAAATCCGAAGCGAATACTGGCCGCCTCGCACAGACCTAGCAAGGAGCGTCTTATGGAGCTTTAAAAGTTCCTGGAGGAGGAAGCAGGCAAGCCGTGAATGGAACATTTTGCTTCAGGGAAGGGCCAGGCTTCTATGCTGGGGCAGAGCAGAAAGGGGCTCCTCTCTTCATGCCCAGGAGAGGGCAGAGATTTTGCTTGACTGGTGGTTTGCTTAAGAACTGAACTTTGCTTTGGAAACCAGCTAAGGAGCCCATAAGGGAGCAAGTTTTGCAAAAGCCAGCAGGCTAAGAAACTGCTTCCAGTGCTTAACTACAGACAATGTTGCAGGGGGGCTCTCGGCCCCAGACTGCCAGTAGCATTCCAGGCTTCTTGTTTTAAAAGGTTCAGAGTCTGCAAACTCAAATTTACCTGCCTGTCCAGCATTTTCACTCTTCAGTGCAAATTGCATTGTGTTGTAATTTTTGGTATACACTTCTTCACCGTGCCAGGAGCAGAAAGCTGAACATTGCAGTACTGCTGTTTGGAGCCTGAAGTCGTGTGTTCAGAATAGTTGTGACCTGAGGGCATCATGTAAAATTGGAGCCTTGATTAATCAAGGTGTGAGGTGAGGTTGTGCTTTCTGATAAGAAAGTTCACATCCCCCCCAGTCCCACACTTGTTTTACTTGCTGTCTTAAAACAAGGCTTTACCTCTGAGAGAGAGTGAATGTGAAAGTCAGGCAGAATTGGAAATTTTGTAGTTCGCTTTCCCTCAGGACATTGGTTATCACAGAGAAGAATGACTCCTGCATGCCGGAGCAAGATGAAGATGACAGTACATTACTGTTCGAGTTCCTCTTTAGCTGATGCTTGTAATTTTATTAACCATTTTTTTTCTAGCTCTAATACCATCATTGTCAAAGCAGGTGGAAGTGTGAAAGGCAGCAGAGGAGACTGTATCTTCTAGATTCTGAACAGAAAAGCTGTTACACTGCAACTCTGGAAGACCCAAAGTAGTATGGCATACCAGGATTTCCCTGGTTTAACTGCAGGGCAGAGACATAGAGCATTTATAGATGTGCTCTGGGAGATGGGGGGGGGGGGGCGCTTTAATTAGTACAGTTCTGAGAGCTGCGCTAATTAAAAGAGCCCAGAGCATCATGTGTATTAGCTTCCCCACACTGAAAAATGGTAGTGGGGCCCTTTGAACTAAAGATGGTCAAATGAGCTTTAGCTTAAAGCACCCCACTGCCATTTTTCAGTGCAGGGATGCTGATGCACCTGACACTGGAGGCTGCCAGAGCATGGTAATTTCCATGCTCCCACTGACTCGATTAATCAAGTCTGCTCCAACGTTGGAGCAGGCTCCCTGCACGTGTATAGGAGCACACAGTGACTCAGGAGCCACTTTCTAGGGGATAAATAAAGCAGGGATTCAGCATCCCAATGAAGTACTTTATCAGTAGGCATGTCTACACATGCATTACTATACCTTTTCTAATACACATTAAATTTAGTACCTCCAATGTGAGGTACTAAATTAATGTGCATTTCACTGTGTTAATGCACAGCAGTGCATTTGCACGCTTTTTTAGTGACAATGCACAGTAGACTATTTTACTGCACATTAGCATAATGTCACAGTTTCTTATGCAATGGTTTAGTCTGCAGTAAAATAGTCTACTGTGCATTAAAGCACACATGTACATGCACCCAATGTGAGTGAAAAATTTTAAAGTGAGCAAAAAGTATTCAAAGACTTGGAGAAAATATTGATAAGCTATGAGGCCTTTCCCCCTTGTTTCTTCATCGCCAGATTATTAACCTTGGTATTTTGACTTCATTTTTAAATGGAAGAACAATTCAGGTGATTAGAACTTATGGCAGCACACAATTTACATTAGCCATAGTACAAACATCTAGAAAGATGTAATACCTGTCCCAAAAACCTTGCAGTCTGAAAGAAAAAAAATACAATCTGTGGTGATCACAGCAGTAGCTAATGTGTAATTTCAGCTTCATATTTTGTATTTTAATCTTGCATGAATAATCAATTCCTAGATACATCTCTACTTAATCATAATTAGTTGGCAGTTTCTTATAGAAATAGCAACAAAATGAGTTTTCTTGATGTATATGAATGAGGAACATTAGGTTTTATGTTGGAAAATCTAGCTGCACTGAAGGTACATTTCCTGGAGATGATAAGTCCTGCATCTTTGATATGGTTAATTGTTCTATGAAGAAGAAAATATACTGATGCATGTACAAATTCTACACTCAATTCTTTGTATTAATAATACATTAAGGTAGGGGTAGCCAACGTGTGACATGTACACTACAAGTGGGTTGGGCAGCCTCTCTGTGTGTGGTACATAATAGGCTACAGAGATGACAGGCACCTTAGTGCCAGATGGGACAGGGAGCAGAAAATAGAGCAAATTGGGTAGAGAGCAGAAAGCAGAGCATCCAGTTGGGCAAGGGAAGGGGATTGAAGTGGCACTCGATGAGAGTGCAGGGCTATTTGGGGCCAACAGAATTGGCTCCCCACTGAATTAAGGCATGCTCAGAAAACTTTTTTTTAAAAAAAGCTTGGAGAACATATGTTAATTCTCTTTGTATATTTCTTGATGCTTATCTACTACAGTGATAGGTGATTTAGAAATATCTAGGATATTTCTGGCCATTGATGTTAGTAGCTTTGACTGTAAAAGCAGCCTATTATCAAAGAGAAAACAAATGTGGGCTCAGTCTTCTGGCAAAGATTACAAGATAAGTATGAAATCCCACTGATAGGAAGGTATTTTGTTAACAAGGATTAGAACAAGGAGATATAAAAGGAATTAAGCCTATTTTTGTTACAATCCTCAATGTCATTCACTAGTTCTGCTAAATTAGCATACAGCACCACTGAGAATAATATGTAACAAAACTTCACATACACAGTTCAGGATTTAACTGCATATGTTTGTATTATGACGCAATAATATATGCTGTAAGAACAAAGCCAGTGTGGTACCAATTACACTAATATAAAAACCAGAAGAGAAAAACTTCATAGAAATTATTTAAATATTAATTCTGTATGGCTAAAGCTCCAGCCTGAGTTCAGGAGGGTGAAGCAGGCAAATAACCATACAGTACTGTTTTGTTTAAAAGTGGGTTGGGAACACCATAGCTAAGTACAGACAATCAAAAAGCCCTTTGACAATTAGTCTAAATTATGTAGATTGAACCGATAAGCAAGTGAACAGACATTCACTTTTGATTCTGGAAATGCAGCCACATGCCTGCAGTGGCCCACACCAGAGGCTGGGGGGTGCTACAGCATGCTTCCCCACTTGGCTGGAGCAGACAGCTTAGACCAAGGCTAACCCAGCCATCCTGTGAGGGGGAGTTTGTGGGGGAGGTGCAAAGCATCCTGGGATGCTAGGAGACTGTGATTTACCTTGATTCTGGAGGGCATCTGGCACAGACGTTCAATAAACTGATTTAACCTAAATCAGTTAAGTCTGATACTACATCCATCCAGGTTTCTCGTAAACTGGTTTCAGCCAGTTTGAAAGTGTTTTTTTGTGCACTGACCACCTGTTGTGTTATAGATTTAAACTGGTTTCCAGTCACTTATACTGGTTTATTTCTGTCCCTGCTGCCCCTTTCCTCTCATATTTGCCATTTAATTGGTTCCAGTGCACCCCACTGGGAGTGCTCACACGGTAACTGAAACACTTGGGGTAGGTTCTTGGGGTGGGCCAAGAAGGACCTTCCACTGGCCTTTTCTTTCCTGTATCCCTGCAAAACATGGATACTGTTGTAGAAATCACTACAGGCACAGGGCTTCAAAGACTTCAGACCTACCCATTTTCATAAGTCCATTGGCCCAATTCCCAATTTCCAGTATGCTTGGAAACAGCTTTTTTTACATAAACTGGACACCAGCCAAAAGTTGTCATAATGTTTATTTCATCACAATTATTAGTATTAATAGTATAACTCCATTGTCTCTGATGGGATTACCTTAGGTTGGCACTGGTGCAAATTAAGCCCATTTATGTTTCCTACTGGCAAATATATCTGAACGAATTTAAAGAGAAATTCGTACATTTAAAAACAAAGAGAACATTTGCAGTTTAATTTTATAAAGGTAATACTACTTTTGAGAATCTTAGAAGTCTTGTACACATTTTTGAAAAACCATAGCTCATCTCTGTACCTCTCTTTTACTCAGTGTGGACAAAAGCTCATGATTCCTTTTCTTTTTGCAGGTGATAAAAAGAGTGGCCAGTGAAAGTCTGGGTGGAGAAATTGTTTGTGTGTGTTCTACAGTTAATTTTCTTTTCTTGTTTTTGAGTGTTGCAGTGTCGCGTGCACACATATCCAGGATATAATATTAGTATCCTGTGCATCTATATATTTGTAGAGATCTGTGTATACTGTGTATTATGTGTTTGGTCAAAACTTTACATTTTTAAAGAATCGATAAACTTACAACTACACTCACAAGTACCAGTCTTTTGCATGTATGTATTTGAAATATGAACTGAACGGTTTTTTGGGGAGACGCACACATATGGTGTTATTTTAGGTTGAGAAGTAACAATTGTAAAGTGGCACTCTCTCACAAAGCAGATCTATTCTAGGAATGTGTAGACCTATCCTTGGCAGACAAGGTTCTTTGGATGAATCTGATATCTTTTATTAGACCAACATAAATTGTTGGAAAACAATTATTAAGCAAGCTTTCCGGTTCAAAAACCCTTCGTCAGGCTAAAGAAGTTTCAGCAGTTGGTGTGTGCTCTTCACAAAGATATCAGATTCACTCAAAGAACCTTGTCTGCCTATGTCCTTAGATCAGCACGGCTAGAACCCACACCCCCTAGTCCTATCATTTTACTTAGGAACTAATTCTTTTATCTTCTGTTTGAAGTATAGCACTGACACCAGTCATCAGAGAATTTTTGGGGTGTTGCATCAACAGAATTGTTAAATAAATTTCACCCAATAACAAGTTCTTGTCATTGGCATTGAAGAGCCTAACCAAAGCTATGGTTAGGCTGTTAATTATATATATAGGATCCTGGCCATTCTCTTTGGTGATTATTTAGGAATATAATTATATCCAGCCATACTCTGCAGACAGTGACATTCCACAGGTGTAACTAAGCTGAATTTAAACAGCAGTATCTTACCCATGCTGATGACATAGAAACAGGAAAATAGCCAGTTTAACTCTCAGAATCCTTTGGGATTCATAGAGCTGCGTGACAAGCCCCTGACCCACTAAGTGCCATGCAGACGGGTACAGGGCCAGGCTGGAGGCAAGCTAGCCAGTACCGTGTGACCAGAAGGTGCCAAAAGGCTTTGGGCTTAAAAGAAGCCCAGAAGCAGAGCCTGGAGAAGAAGGAGCACCAGCAACATAGGCGGTAGCTGTCTCTGTGGCTGAAAGTGACCTGGTGCAGCCCGCCCAGACCAGCATGCCAGGAGGAGCACCATGGGCTCAAGACAGTGATGGGGTGCCTGGGGAGCACCTGGAGGTATATTCCTCTGTTGGTAGGGAGGTGGTGACTCTCCCCGGGGCCAACATCCCTAGAAAGTGTGGCAAAGCCCAGATCACCTTGGTGAACCTGGACACAGATGTTGGTGACAGCTGCATTGCAGCAGCTGGTGAATCAGGTGTCTACAACCCCATATTGCTGCGCGGCACCCGTGAGAACCATCACAGGAGCACAGGTCAGCTGGGACTGGGAGAGGGCAGCATAGTAGGCATGGCCGAAGGCTCCAGATGGAAGAGGCTAGCATAGGACCCTACCAGCCACACGCTTCTGTCAAGCATTCATGGAATCAGAGTGGCCTGACAGGGGGTTTGCAGAACTATGAACGGACTGCAGGCACAGGGGGATGTGCCCCACAACACTATAGCAAGTGGAATGCGGTCCTGGAAGCAGGCTCAGAGGAGGGGCATTGTTGACTGGAGAGTTTATGGGAGATGGGTGCATGGTGCACCACCCAACCCCACATGCTGGAAGAAAGCACTCAGCAACATTGCCCTGCCTACCAAAACATCCTAGATATTTTGGTTGTATTCTTGTTTTGCTCTAGTTTTACAAGTCTACAGGGTCACAGCCAGACCTCCTGCAGCTGTCCCTGTCACCAGGCCTCAGCGCAGGAGGGGAGAACTCCATTGCCACATCATGAGCATCATCCAGGCTGATCTGAAACATCCAAGTGAAAAGGGGTGGGGTGTAGCAGAGGAGGAGCCCCACAGAAGATGCACTAACAGAGTCACCTAGGGTTACAGGGAAAATACCTCCAGAGGTAAACTCCACTGAACAACAAGTTATGGTGGGCAAGTAGACTGTGGTGTGACATAGTCAAGGAGGCCAGACATGCCCATAGATTGATATGGTGGCCGTGAGCCTGTCACAGGCTGATAATTAGAAAAATAAGTATCTTTTTACTTAACAACTTAGCAAATCTGATCAGAAAGTATTTTAGAGATGATAAAACTAGAAACTTTATGCAGTGTTTGCAACATCTTTTTTTCTGAATAGTCACACTTTTTACAAGAAAAAAGGGCGAGTTTATAATTATGTAATATAAATGAAATAAGGTTGCAGGGCCCTTTGGGATCCATTACTTCAAAGTGCTGCAGTGATTGCCTGTTACATACAAAATCTTACTAGTAAAACAGTATTCAGGTGGGACGCTATTTGGCAGCACTGCAAAGTAACTTAGACTAAGGGTTCTGATAGTTTTGTAGGTTTAACATCCTTGACACGTAACAAGATTTGGGAATCTATTGTAACAGCTGCTTTTATTACATGACACTTTAATTGAATGCCTTAGAGTAATATTAAATTAACAAAGACAGCACTAAATTATTGACGTTGTCTCCCCTTTCTCCCTTTCTTCCCCATCCTTCACCCCTAACAAAGAGCTCTTTAGATCTTCCTTTCTTACAGCCTTTATTCCTCTATATTGACTGATATGAAAATAAACATACAATCTGTCTTACAGAGCAGTTCAAAATTAGTTGGCCAAACAGGTTCTGAATAGAATAGGTGAAGATTTGAAATTTGCCAAGTTGTCTGTCTGAGGCTGCAGAAGTCAATTACATTAGATGGCGCTTGTTTAAAAGGGGACTGCAATAAATCCCTGTTCCTGTGTGGGTGAGTGGTATAGGCAAATCTGTCTTCTGTGTTATGGTTCCAGGATTACAAATTATGCTAAGAAAAGAAGCAGGGAGAAAAAGAATTGTTTGTGTAGCTATAAAAAGTGATGTGCTGTTGGTTATTTTGGTACAATCTCCTGAATATTCTCAATCTAGGATTTACAAATCCTGCAACAAGGAACAAGTTCATTATTGTATTCTGAAAGTCATACAAGACTGGTAGTTTCTGAAGACAGGTTATTAATATCTTTCAGGGAAGGCCTGCTAGTGTCACTTGGCAAGAACTGTTTTGTTGTTTCCCCCCTTGATGTAGCATAATGTGAAAAAGATAAAGCAGCTAAATGAAATCACCAAGGAAGTATATGTTGTCTGTGAGAACAAAAGTAATAGTTTTTAGTCTATGCCAAAAGGTGAGTAGTGTGACATTTTGTAGGAGATATTGTACATAGAGTAAATAATAAATACCATGAAAAGTTTTCTTGAAAAAAACCCCACAAACTTTTGGTATAATATTTTTTCAAAGTAAGACATTTTTCAGTGTTGTTCAACCTCTTTTTTCCACCATGATATCAAAGGGGTGATGACTTTTATCACACATCATCAAAACACCATATTCTGATGGCATAACTCATCAGTGAGAGCTGTTTCTGGGAATTCAACCCAGCAAGAGCTTTTTAAATGGATGGAGCTGATGTCGGAAGCAATCTCACATGCCTTGCTATGTCAAGAAAAAATTTGTTTTCCACTTGCCCAGCTGTTTTATTTTCTTGAGGTGTTTTTTTCTTGAGTTTGGCTTTTTTCCTAAGTAGAACAGCAACTGTGGGCTTAGAAAATTGAATTAAGGACCTTTTATAAACATATTCCTGCAATTTTTCTGCCTGCCTTTTCTAGTGCATGAAATGGGGATTTATTGTATGGACATTAGGAGGTGCTGGTACCATTAGCATGTAAGGGAGAGTTTTTGAAAATCATTTTTAAAAAGTTCACACAGAGGTTAGAAGTTGTTGGTACTTTTCCAAATCTCTACTAAGGCCTCTCAAAGAGATTCAGCTTCTCTTGGGAAAGTTGCTGATTTCCCAGGGGAAACCATAAGTGTACAAATGTTCAGGCTTTTTTTCCAGGGTAAAAATGGCCACTCCAGAAGAAAAATAACTGGGGAACAACCAGAGTTAAATCCCTGCCAGGAGAGTTACTCCTGGGAGAGTGGATGTTTGTATTCACAATCCCCACACCGTGCATAGAAACACAGGCTGACCATGGGTGGTCTGGTTCAGCCAGTCAGGGGTGCCTTTGCACTGCTACCGTCTGTCACCAGGCAGACTAGGCAAGACTGCAGAGGATGCTGAGATGTGTGGACAGCTCCTTCCCTCCCTTTCCCCTGCCCAAGCTGCACCATGTCAGCACTGCAAGCTCTCCACTATTCTTGACCTCAGCACTCAGGTATCTGTACATGAGGCTCTGGATAAATATTTTTATCAGGAGAATTTATTTAATTGCAAGCTTTTGGGCACAACCACCCTTCGCCAGGCAAAGGAGTAAAGATTGTAAAAGTTCTCCTGGGTAGAAATGAAAGTTCACATCTCATAGGTTTTCACAGAAGAGTCAATAAATGGAAAATTCTGGGCAGTCAGTTCATAGCTGGTCTGGAGCCTTTCACTTCCTGTGAGGATCTGTGATGATGCAAATTACCTTGAAACAAAGGCAGGAGCAGGATCTCAGGTTTCTGGTGGTTGCAGTTGCTTCCTGCTTGGGAAATCTTTTACAATCTTTTCTCCGATACCTGATGAAGGGTGTGTGTGTCCAAACGCTTGCAATTAAAGACTTTTTTTTGCAAAAATCTTGTTGGTCTAATAAAAGATATCATCTCTACTACGGGTCCTGATTGCCTTTTATCAGGAGAACAAACCTAGGAGATTTATCCCGGTTTATTTGAATGTGTGCATGCAGCCATTAATAAGTCTCGCCCTTCTTATCATTTGTCCCTTCCTCATAGGGATCCATTCTTCCAGCCCCTTTTGGTTCCCTGTTTAAAATGATCTTTGAAAATAGTACAAATGTAAATGTTGAGATGCAAGGTACTAATAATGGACATTTTCTCCTAAAAGTATGACTGAATTATACTTGGCGTTGTAAGCCACATTTAAACAATATTGAAGGTTATGGTGCATAACAATAAAATATAATTTGCAGTGAAGCCAGAGTGAAATATTACCATTATTTATGTTCCCCAATACTTAGGCACAAATGGCAGTGTCAGAGGATTAAAGCTGGCACCCCTGTGTGTCTAACTATTCCAAGGTGCTTAAATATGGACATCTGAGTTATAAAGAAAAATCAATGACTTTTTGAACTAAAAATAAAAGAGAATGATATAGTTTTTGAATGTTTAAGTATCTGAAGCTCGGGTAGAACATGCAGGATTAATGCTAGTTTCTGCTCGTTCATGGCAGAGGTATAGAAATAAGCAGAGACAGAGCTCCTTCAGCTCTGAAAACCCAGAAGCCTGACTCATGTGAGTAGCCTTTACTCATTCAAGCAATTCTATTGATCTCAATGGGGCTACAACACAAACTGTCAAGTTCAACCCCATGCATCTTACCCATAATGACATGTCCTATCAGACCTTAGCTCTTAGAACCTTTAAGGATGATGCAAAACCACTGGCTTGGATGGGGGAATCCTTCTCATGAGCTCTAATTTCTTCTCAGGAAGGTTGAAGGATAGGGTTTATTCTATACATCAGTACAGGACTTTAGCTGATCACAAAAGCTTCCAACTTCTACTTTTCATGAATACTGAAAAGTCCTGTGGAAATACCCATGCACTAAAGTCTATTTTTGCTATGCAGTGGCAGCATACATGCTATTTCATGTGCACTCTGTATAGGGTATCTAAGGTCTTTCTGTTATTTTTCAGTACCTACAATAGTAACTTTCAGAAGGAAAAGTACTAAGAGATTTGGTGGTATGTATGTATTCAAATGTTTTTGAAGACTGACAA
Organism: Gavialis gangeticus; assembly: GCF_001723915.1. Lineage (NCBI taxonomy): Eukaryota > Metazoa > Chordata > Crocodylia > Gavialidae > Gavialis > Gavialis gangeticus. The sequence continues at coordinate 18,674,648 of NW_017729016.1, forward strand.
TAGGCGATATATAGAACCTTTGACATCTGGGTCTGTAGAGCAGACCTATTTTGATGACTTGTATGAAATGAGATCCTTTTATGTTCTTGTAACTTATCCTTCTTGCAGCCACCAGCCTCACTGGTAAGACATTCCTACTGGATTGCTAGTTGAACTCTTCTAGGAAGGCCAAAGTTTCCTAGAAGCAGGGAAAGCAAACAAGACAAGCTCCAGAGGCTAATTGGAAGAATTCTACAAAAAGAGTATGAAGAGATGATGACCAGTCATGAGGGAGATTCAGAACAAGGGCTAGAACAAGGTCTGTTAAGTGCACTTGGCCCATTTTAGCCTTACCGAGGCAGTTGTTTTGAACTTTTGCACAGGAGTCAGTCACCCGGTGTGAATGCCTATGTATAATAGCCAAGGTGAAACTAAGCTGACTCAGTTTAACTGAGCAGGAGCCAAATTTGCCATTAATTATAGCAGGTAGGAAATGTTTTGCTTATTTGTCCCACCTGAGAAGCCATGCATTGTACGTTGACCTTTTCTTTTTTTTTTTTTTTTTATAACTCATGTGCTTTCTC
>NW_017729016.1:18675273-18678010 GCF_001723915.1 Gavialis gangeticus
TTTTTTTTTTTTTTTTTTATAACTTATGTGCTTTCTCAAGGGATTATGAATTCTGTTATAGATGACCCTGACGATCTGTGTGCAACTGTAAAAGAGTAATTGAGAAAAGTGAAAACCTGAAACACTGAACAAGATGTTTGTTTACTTTCTGGTTTGGGGGAGAAATTACTAATTTATTTAGAGACTCGTGGTCAGACTTTAGTGCACAAAACTGCTACTGCCCATTGGTAGGAAAGTTAGTTTTTTTCTTTCCACTACTGCTGTAATCAAGGAATGAAGGCAACTGTAGGGTATGAAAACAAAGAATCAAATGCTTTTGATTTCAGCAACGGGGTGAAACAGGGTTGCGTCTTAGTCCCCATGCTCTTTAACATCTACTTTTCATTCCTGCTTCTTCATACATTCAAGGACAAAAATGATGGCATTTATCTTCAAACCAGATTAGATGGATGCTTGTTCAACATCACAAGGGTTAGAGTGAAAACCAAGGTGAAAGAGCTGGTTCTGAGAGATTTCCTGTTTGCAGATGACTCTGCCTTGGTTGCTCACAGTGAATCTTCCCTGCAGAATCTCTTAGGCAGATTTTCTGAGCCATGCAAGAGCTTTGGGTTGACAATTACTCTCAAGAAGACTGTGATCATGTACCAAGGGATGGAAGAACCAATACCTGACATCACTGTGGAGGGTAAATCTCTTGGCATTGTTGACAGCTTTTGCTTCTTGGGGCCTGCCTATGATCAGCAGGAATCTTGACCTTCAAACTGAACTAACAGAATCAAAAAAGCAGCTAAGAATTTCAGGCTGTTACAGAAATGTGCATGGAATAACAGCAAACTATCAACTAAGGTGAAGATGTGAATCTATGAGACTTTCTTGTGCAGATATCCCTGCTTTATGTTTGAGAAACATGGACTACATATGCTAGGCTTATCAATAGATTGAATGGCTTCCACATGAGATGCCTGTGTAAGATCCTGAAAATAAAGTGGGAATACCAAAATATCAAACGCAGAAGTGGTGGAACGTGCAGGGCTGACACACTTAGAAACCACCATCAAGAAGAGGAGATTGTGATGGCTTGGCCATGTCAGGAGAATGGAAGGAGACCATATTCCCCAAGAATACTTTGTGCAGCAAGATTCAAGATGGCTCTAGAAAGTAGAGTCACCCTCTATGGCAGTCCCATGATGTATGCAAAAATTATATGAAGTCGTTCGACATCAACGTAGAAATCTAGGCAGAGTGCACAGAATCTAATGGCAATGTCTGGCACTGGGTGCAGCACAAAACCAAGCTGCTTTGATCTGGAGGATGGAAGCAAAGCAAGGAAGAAGAAAGGAGCGTGCTGTAACTTGGACTTCAATTCAGACAACATGTGGGTTTGTGAAACTTGTAACAAGCCGTGTCACTCTTGAATTGGGCTTGTCATCAGACACTTGACCTGACTAGACCTCTTACACGTACACCGTGATCCAGAGGATCAATGGTTGCCTAGTACTGCTGTAATAGAATATTTTTTATTCATTTAAGACTTACATAAGTTTTCTCTCTAACATTTTATAGTGTGTAGCTTATTGTTAACTCCTTTCCCAGAGAAAGTTCCCAGTGATGGCTCCTTAGAGCCTTGGGGGATGTAATGTTTCCTGGAGGTGTGAAAGAATTCTTTGTCATCTAGTGTTCTCTGACTTTCTTACTGCAGTCGTTAGCTTTAATCAGAAGTAATAGTTCTTTGGGGAAAAAGTTTGCACAGAAATCATTTTTCCCTGCGTAGGGTCTTATCCTTATCTGGCATCACTGCAGTTCTGCAGTATTAACCATAGACAATTTTGAACGTATGAGGTAATTTACTGTGTAATTTCTAATGATTTCATTTCAATTAATGCCCATGTATTGTAAAAATCTTACAGAAAGCTGCAGTATCATCCTATTTCCGTTTAAAACCTACTTTGGCAGTTTGATTATCTTTTTGCTTATTTTATTTTGTGTTACATCCCTGAACTATGAACCCCCCTCATTTGCCATTGGGGGTCACATTATTTATATTTTTAATGATTTGTTTGGTTTTGTTTTTGCTAAAAATATATATTTTAACTATGTTGCTTGCACTGAGCTGGGTATTATTTAAAAATAAATGCAGCAGACCATATACTTTCAGGGTTCTTCCAAGAAAACAAATTAGTTAAATTCATTTTCCACTCAGGTGAGAGCACCATAAAGCCAACTTGGAATGTGTCTAGTTATTAGGCCTGTGCGAAGCAGCTAGTATTTACTTTGGATTTGGATTCGGCCAATTCAGGGGACTGATTCAATTTGGTGATTCGAATCACTGTCCTGAAACGATTTGGCCGAATCTGATTTGGAGATTCAGCTGCTGCCGAATCAGCCAGATCTCCGAATCACACAGGCCCCATCCCTTGCCCACTCTCCCAGCCCTGCAATGGCTTCCCTGCCTGCTGCAGCTCCTGGAATATTCCATTTCCTCTACTACAAATAGCTATTTTGGGAAGGATAGCAATAACATTTGGGGAAAAAAAAGCGCACACTCACTGGCTCCTTCCCGGTGGGGGGGCACTCCCCACTGCTCCACGTGGGGGGCTCTGCCACGAGCCTCCAGAAGCCCCAAGGCTGCTGCAGCAGCCAGTGAGTGTGGGATTTTTTGGGTTTTTTTCAAAGGGCCGGGAGCTGGGCCTAGCACGCGTCCCCCCATGGTCCCCTCCCCCCTCCTCCAGCCTCCCCT
>NW_017729016.1:18678170-18691814 GCF_001723915.1 Gavialis gangeticus
ATGGGGGGGGGGGCTGCGGAAAAGGGTGGGGGCATTTGGGGGAGCAGGCTTGGAATGGGACCTGGCATGGGTCCCCCTATGGTCTCCTCCCTTTCCTCCAGCTTCCCCTCCCCCGCCCCCTACTTACCAGCCTTGGAGTCCAGGTCCAGCTCGGTCCTGCAGTCGGCAGGGGCTGCCTGAATCACTGAAGCTCTCCGAATGTTTTCCAAAACAATTTGGAGAGCTTTGAATTGATTCGGACCTTTTAATTGGTCCCCGATTCGATTTGCATTCAGAGATTCGGCCACCGAATTGAGCTGAATCTCCTCTGAATTGAATCAGCACCTGAAGCTTCACATAGCCCTACCAGTTATGGAAACTAGGAACACAACAGATCTTGTCACATGGGATGCCGTCTGTGGAATGCAAACATTTAGCATGCAGCTTTTGAGGTTTTTTTCTTCCCCCTCCAATTATTTTACTGAAAATTAATAAATGCTTATGCAAGCCTGTATGTGATAAACCTCCCCAGGATAAAGTGAGGAGTCTTGATTATGTCTCCCACCACTGTTGTTCAGCAGAGTTAATAAATAATATTTTTGTAGTGAAGTGGTCAGGAAAGCCAAACAACATTATCAGACCAGCTCATATCATCAGTAATATCAGAAACCAGGTTCTGCAGCACTTGAAGTTTTACTGGTGCATCTCAGCTATACTCAATTTTTGGCCTTTTACTACATAGACTTAGAACTTGTCAAATCAGTTATAGGCTCCCAACAGCTACCAGCTAACAGGGATTCTCTTTTAATCTCATGTGATAGGAGCCAGCAATTGTGAAGTAGGATAAGCCAAGTTCAAATCTGTACTGCCACCTTAAAGTACTTAGTACACTGCCTTCTGGAAAACAGCGATGTCCAAGATATCTTGCTGAGGCCTCTATTCTGGAATCAGTAGCTGTTTTTATATTTCTAAAATAACATTTTGCCATTATAAAATGAAAAATGGATTCTTTTAGAAGACTGTTGAAAACAAATGCAATTGAAAGTGGAATATTCCATTTCCTCTACTACAAACAGCTATTTTGGGAAGGATAGCGATAACATTCTGACAGAAGCGTGACTTTATTTAAGTCCTTTTCCCTCACTGTTTGTTTTGCATCTATAAATATATACAGCAGTATGGTTTATACGTGTTCATAAAAGTACAAATATATATAACAGAATTCTGAAGTGTGCTGCCTAAGTTAATGCTTAAGTCTGTTAAAGTTTTCTAAGTGGTGTGTGCGCACACACCGTACTGGGCAACACATACTTTATGAACAGTACACACATTTACTGAATAATATTCAGAACACTCTACAGTTATCTGTAGGCCACCAAGTATGCAGCATTAAAAGGCCATTTATTGTGCTAACCTCAAATATTATAACATTGCAAAATCTCATTTGAAATATTCTCAAATCCTCCTCCTGCAGAAGCCCATCCACCAACAAAAGGCCACCTCTCTGACCTCATGTTTGAAGCTGACTAGGAAATGGAAAAAAACTAGCAAATAAGCATAGTTTCATGTAGAGCACGGTGGCCACATCTACACGGGCACTTAACTACTGAGTAGACTAAGTAGTTGTGGAGTAAAGCCTCACCATCTACACATGCAGTACTATTATGCCTCAATAAATGAATTAATTCTGCTGTAAGAGAGTACTGTTGGCATTAATTAGTCGGGGACAGTACTCTCTTATAACAGGGTAATTAACTGCAATTAAATGCACATGTAGACCCTGTGCTGGGGAGTAGTTTACTCTGGCTCAAACTGCTTTGTAGTTTATTGTTTTGAATGAACTGCATGTGTAGATGCACTCAGTGTCCTCTGCTCAGGATGGGAGAATTCTTGTTCTTGGCCCTGAGGTATGTGAAAGTCGCATGCACTCCTGATAGAAAAAAGTGAAGGCTAATAGACTTATGTGAATTGACTCCTAGCTTGTTTCAGTGTTATTAGACATCAATTAGCATCTTCAGGTATGAGGATGTAGTTGCCCTAGACCTAACCTACAGGGTTCTTGCCTGGCTTGTAAATGTAGTTCTGAATTCAGCTGCAACATGTGTAACCATGTTCTTGAATCTAGGGGAGTGATGGACAGCCATTTCAGCCAGTAGAGCAGACATTTTTCTTCAAGAAGATTAAGAGGACACATCCATTCTTTGTCCCATCCCTTTCCCTTTGCACAGCTCAGGAAGTGCAGAAAAGTATAACTGTTCCCCAGCTTGGTGATGCACTTCTCTCCTCCCTGCAGCCCAGTGGGGAGAGACTGTCTGCTCCACAGTGGACCCCAGCGCTGCCAATCTCACACACAGACTGGGAGCTTGGGCAGAAAACTGGAAGTGATTTTTGCTTCTCACCTCCTTTTTCTGTCTCCTGATCTGTGCTGGGTGGATGTGTGTGTGTGTTAGGGGGAGCGTGGTGGAGCAGTGAACAAAGCTGTTATTCAGTGGTTGCTCCCCTAGGCTCAAGAATCTGAAGAAACATTGCTGTGTTGTGAACATGCTGATTTAAACTTTAGTTTAAAAATTAGGCCACAGCCTGGGCAACATGCATTCAGTTCTTATTCATTTTCATCTTAACTCAGCTTCCCTCAAGGACCACAGGTTAGAGGCTGGAGGGTAACAAGTAGTTTAGATGCCACTGTTTTAGGGCATTGGATGCTGCTCTTACTTGTACCAGATGCCAAACTGTGACATCACTGCTGAGGCAATAGCATGTAAATTAATAATAGCGTGATGGAGGGGCTCACATGATGGGTGTTTTTGCCTTGTGAAAACAAGCCACCTTTCAACTTTATCATGTGTACATATTCCTACATCTTGTCTTATGTCACCTCTTGTGTCATATCATGTCATGTATTCATAGACTCATAGACATTAGGGCTGGAAGGGACCTTGGAAGATCATCAAGTCCCAGCCCCCTGCCCAAGGGCAGGAAGTCAGCTGGGGTCATAGGATCCGAGCAAGATAGACAAGCCTAGATCAAGACTCTTGAGATAGGCTGTACCTAAGATTATAAATCAGATGTTTAATAACAACAGTGACACAGACATCCTATCCCAGCTGGTTTGGACAATTAGGAGCAAAAAAATGCAAATACTTTCCTAGGAAGCTCTTCCTTGGTGACTTTAGAAACAGATCAAAAGCACAGCATCAGAATCCAGGTGTGATCCTTTCGGAGTTTGTCACTGGCTGGGAGAGAACTAGCTGACCTGCCAGGGTAAAATGCAGCTCCATACTACTAGAGCTGGGGCATTCCATGAGCTTAAGTTGGGAAGGAATTGAGCTGGGTTGGATCAGGACATATTGTTTTTCAGTGTGAAATAACTAAATGATACATTTTATGTTGTTACAGAAGGAAGTGGCTATCTTTGTGACAAAAGGCAGGGTAGATTCCTTTATAGATTAACTAAATCAGATGATATATATAGAGCACAAGCTTTTGTGAGCCCAAGTTCACTTCACCAGATGCTGTTAAAGGGTATAAAGAAAGCAGGGTATAAGGAGGAGAGAGAAATTAGAATACAAAAGATGAAGGAGGGAAGAAAGAGAGCATGCTGGAGGCAGGGAGTGGGGCAGTGCTAAGGGAGAAAAGCAAATGAGCAGCAAACCCACAGGAACAAAGGGGGGTCACAAAAGCTAATTCAGGAAATGACATAAGAATCCATAGTCCCTTTTTAAACATATTCCAGTTTGTGGATGATTTCTTGTTCCAGTTTCCCATTCAAACTAGTTTTTAATTTTTTTTGCCTGAGAACAGCAATTCTGAGGTCAGCGAGGGAGTGTCCAGGGAGGTTGAAGTGTTCTGCCACAGTCTTTTGGCAGCTAATGCTAGATCAGTCTTCATGCATTCTTATGCATAGAGATCACCCTGTCTGTCCGATACAGACAGCAGAAGGGCACTGTAAGCAGGTGCCATATGAGGTTGGTAGAGTCGCAGGTGAATGGACCTTGGATGTTCCTTGCTATTACGTCCAGCAATGATGTGGTCTGTACTCATGTGGGGACACAGTAGCCATTTGGGTCCATTGTAAGGCCTGGTGCCCCGGTGAGGATAGAATCACCTTTGGGCAAGTGTTACATTTCAGCCGGAAGAATTGCAGTTTCACCAGTTGGGATGCTCTGTGTGCAAGTGTTAACAGGGCTTCAAATGCTTAAAAATAGCCAATGCAATAGACATCTCTGTGCCTTGGACTAGGTTGAAATCTAAATTGATTGGGCAGCAAGGATGTCTTTGCATGTGCTCTGGAGTGATTCATAAATTCCTAGATTGTAAGGGGCTGGAAGGGACCTCAGAAGATCATCGGGTCCAGCCCCCTGCACCAAGCAGGAAAGATAACTGGGGGTCAGGTGACCCCAGCAAGGTGACCGTCCCGTCTCCTCTTGAAGATTTCCAGGGTAGGCGATTGCACCACCTCTGGAGGGAGCTTATTCCACAGTCTGGGCACCCTGACTGTGAAGAAGATTTTCCTAATGTTGAGCCTAAATTGATCTTCCAGAAGTCTGTGGTCGTAACTCCTGGTTTTCCCCTCAGGTGCCCTGGTGAACAGTTGGTCACCGAGTCCTTCATGTCCTCCCCTAGTGTAGCGGTAAGCTGCTACCAGGTCCCCGCTCAGCCTTCTTTTCCTCAGGTGGAAGAGTCCCAGATCCCTCAGCCTTTCCTCATATGGCTTGCCTTTTAAGACTGATCATACGGGTGGCTTTTCTTTAGATTCTCTCAAGCTTGTCCACGTCCTTTTTAAAGTGTGGTGCCCAGAACTGGACGCAGTACTCCAGCTGCGGTCTCACCAGTGCTGAGTAGAGCAGAAGAATCACCTCCTTGGCTTAGCTGCAGATGCATCAATTGATGTATGCCAGAGTATTATGTGCCCTGCTGGCTACAGCATTGCACTGCCAGCTCGTATTCATACTGTGGTCTTTTATTACCACAGTGGAAGGCGTGGAGGGAGGGATTTTTTTATTATTACTACAGTGGAGGGAGTGGAGGGGGGTGCTCTAATTAGAACGGCTCTGAGAGCCACTGTAATTAAAGTGCCCACCGTGCATGTATTCAGCACCCCATGCATCAAAACGGAGGTGGGGGCACTTTTAACCAAAGCTTGTTCAACTAATTAGTATTCTTCAGATTCAGTTAATTGAGTCTGCTCAAATGCAGATGTTCAGCACATGTATAGGTGTCCCAAGTATTTCAATGAATACTTGTACAGATCCCAATCATTTGGAGCTGCTGAGATGCCCTCTGGCACCCCAGCATGCCTTGCTCCTAGTCCCTACCTTTTCTCTCCAGGGAGACGCTCTCTGACTTGGATTTCAGTCTGTTGGTGCAGCCCAGGTCACACAACCCTTCCCCCAGATGGTTGAGAGGCTGGGAAAGCCCAACTCCCAACCCCGCAGCCAGCCCCTAGGCTTTAAATGCTGCTTCTGCGGGGCTGCAAGCTTGGGGTATAATGTGTCCGCCTGCAGCACTTGACAGCCTCATGCTGCTGGCCTATGCTTGGGGCTGAGGTTGCTGCAGAGACATGCTACTTGGGGGTGGTGCTTCATTCCTTCATGGCACTTTAGTGCCCTGCTCCTGCAGCCCCAGACTTAGGGCTGCACATGTGACTTGAAGTGCTAGTTTAGAGCCCCACATCTATAATCCCATGCATGGGATGTGGGCACCAACTTCAGGTGCCATGGGAAGGGCATCACTGCACTTCAAACTTGGCACCTGCAGCCTAATGCGTAGAGGCTGCAGGCGCATGCTCTTAAATGCCCCATGGGGGGAAAAGTCCTCCCCCCCCTCTACTGCAGTTCAGACCCCTGCACCTGCAGCCCCTTTCAGAGGCTGTGGGAGCAGGGGTCAGAGCCCCAGCAGCATTGTGGGAAAAGTCCCCCCCCAGGCTGTGGCCAGAGCACAGCCCCAGATACCTGCAGACAGATCCCCTGCACCAAGCCAAAACTGGGGCAGGAGCTCAGCAAAAACCCCACCCTGCAGCTGTGGCTATGGCACAGCCCCAGCTGTCCACAGGCAAAGTCTCCCTTTGTGGCCAAAGCAGCACCTTTAAGAAGACAGCAAAACCACTCTGCATCTGCTGTCTGACAGCTGTCAAGGAGGTAGGAGTGGGGCGTGGGAGAGGGGAGAGGGAGACCCTTGGGACACCAGCTGCCGTCACTTGTATCCAGGCAGACTGTGGAGCCTGCAAAGCACACTGGGATGCATGATCTGGGTCCCCCTGGCTAGGCTGTCTGCAGAGCCTGCAGCCCGCTTCTTGCACACTTGTACAGGTTTAATCTGATTGAATTTTGAACTGCTTAAACTAAGTGGTTGAACTTCAACCAGTTGAACTGAATGCTTGTACGTGCCCTTTGAAGAGGTAATAGGTGGCACTTCTGTGGATCAGGCAGCAGTCATAGGCAGTATTTCCTCTTTTGTTTTTTAAACACTGACATACTTCAAAAATCTTAAGATTTGGAGAAAGGCTACTTTTTGAATTTAACAGCTACTTTTTGAATTTAACAGCTAGTCAGGAAAGATCCCAAAAGAGCACAGTCTATTTATTTTCTTTATTGATGAAAACTAAAACATTTCCTCGCATTTCAGCCTTTCTTTCTTAGAAAACACATGCATCTGGCTGTTGCATTTCATGTTCCTGCTGTGTAAGACAATAATGCACAATCTATAAGAAATAAGTCACTGATGCTTAGTATATCAAGGCTGCAATGCATAGTAGCAGCATCTAATTATTTGTTTTATCTTTCATCTAGGTGCTTATACCACACCTATCATTGTGTATCTGGCTTCTGAGCTTCAGTATACTTCTTACTAAAAATTAATCTTCATTGAGCAGTCATGGGTCTTGCATTTTATTGAAAAAGTTTAGCAGGGATCTGCTACATTACGCTGTTTTCATTTTGTGAATCATGCTTTCTGGTGCTTCCTATTGTAACAAGGTTTTTCGGTTTTTTGTTTTGCTACTGTTGAGTAATTTTTGCAGACATATCCCTGGAGTTTTTTTCTATTTCATGGGGATCTATTACAACTGGTATCTTTGGAGATGTGAAAATAATTTACCTACAATTCTCGCTCTCTAAAGTTACAGTACACAGTTGCAATAGACAATCACTTACCCACTCATAAGCCACTAAGTGATAAGGCATACATTTGTTTTTTTCAGTTTTTGAGGTCATAGTTTATTATTCTTTTGAAAAGAGCTTTTATTGGCTGTTAGCTTGCGCAAGCTCCAGAGCTTTGAATCTCTACAAAATTCACAGGATGGTGTCAATCTATTACACCTAGGGACCATCAGAACAAAATTATAGGTGAGTAATTTTTTCTTAATGCATGAAAAATACTTGTATTTTAAGAACATTAAGAACTTTAAGCATATAATTATTAAATGTGTGCAGTGCACAACACTTAATGTGGGAAACATTGAATATTGCAAAGTATAATACCTTAGATTATAGCTTCAGTAATAATTATATTTTATTGTGGCCTTCTTACTCTTTGTACATCTCACTTGGAATTAGCTTTTAAGCAGACCCCTGAGTTCTGCCCTTTGCAGCCTCTAGGCAGGTTGCTGCTGTGTTGATTCTGTAGTCATTGTCAGCTATGCAGCAGTCTCATTTTTCTGTAGCATTTTGGCAGCGATAAACTGCAAAGTTTTTAACCTTCTGCTCTCCTGCCACTTATTTAGCTGTTGGAAACAAAGCTTAAAGCTTTAAATAGGAGAATACATATCAAGAATGCCACATCCTGAATAGTAAATGCTTTTATTTTTTGTTCTTCCAAGAGCTTTTGAAGCAACAGATTATTTAAAGAACAAAATGTAGTTAATGTTAGGACACACACACACAAAAAAACTGAAGTGAAGTCAGATTTTTCTTCTTTAATTAGCACAAACATTGTTGGAGTTTACCTAGCTTAGGGCTGTCCAACTGGCTAAGGCAGTGCTGCTTTAGTTTTTGGCTCCATAAGCCAGATGAGTGGCATGGAGCTGGTCTGTAGACTGGATCAGGTCTTGCACTGGCCCTTTGTGCCAGGATTGAGCCCTGGGGCTCCATAGTGCCCAGCACCAGAATGAATCCTATATTGCCCCATGATGGGTCCATGGGCCAGTTGATCCTGCACCAGGTACTGGATCTGGCCTGTGGGCCTGTGATTGAGGACCTCTAAGCTAAGGGGTTATGTTGGGTTCACCAGGTTCCTGCCTGGCTGCTGCTGTGCCCCCCTCATGCTCTGGCTGCAACAGTAGCCAGAGTCTCCAGGCTCTCCCTCCCTCCCCAGCCTTTGGCTGCCTGTCCCTGATCTGGGAGGCAGGGCAATGTGGGTGGTATAAGCTGGGGGGCTGAAGATGAGTCTGGGGTTGTGCATGAAGTGCAGCAGCGGGGAGAAGAGCCTGTGCGAGTGCATGATGCAGCAGTAGGAAGGGGGCCAGGTACATGGTGCATTGTGGGTCGGGAGAGGAGGGAAGCAGATCCTGGGGACCCTGTGCTCACCCAGTGTGACCTGTGGGCACGCAGCCCCAACTGGTGCAGCCCTCACCACTCAGAAGTCGGACCGCCCTTCTGTAACTCAACAAGAAAATGTACATCCATACTGAAACTTGTCTGATCTTTACCATAGCTTCACCCTACAAACAAGTAAGCATATGTGTGACTCTATTCATGTGACTAGTCTCAATATGCTCCAGAGATACTTTTCCCATGGAACTTGTGTGTATGTGTTAGCATGAATATCTTCTCTTTCCCAGGCAACGTTATTTGGGTAAAAGTGTTACCTTTATTAGACCAATTGAATAGTTAGAAAAACTGTTCTTAACAAGCTTTCAGGCACAAACACCTTTCTTCAGGCATAGAGAGAGTCATAGTGACTCTTGCCCAAAAATTTTTGTGCCTGAAAGCTTGTAAAGAACTATTTTTCCAACTGTTCAGTTTGTCTAATAAAAGATATCACATTTACACAAATAACCTTGTCTGCCTATGTCCTTAGACCACCATGCCTACAACCAACACTCCCAAAACATGGAGAATATTCTCTGTCCTACATGTTCTGCAATTTTTTTGTCAGCGATCTCCAAGATGTCTCATAAGGACTTATCAGACCTTCATTGTAGAAGGCATTGTACACACGCATAGAAAGACAGTCTTGTCCTAAAGAGTTAGTATATAATAGGTAGCTACAAGTGGGCAAGAGCACATAACAGCAGATACATGTAATTAGCATAACTAATTACCAGTGATCTCAGCTAGCACTTCATTTTCACATGTTTTGTAGGCTGTAGACAATTTCAGTATTGTTTCTATGGAAAATGTGTCTTATTTATCAAATCACTTTTATCTTTTGCCTGCTATGACTGAAAAAGTTTAATTTCTTTGGCTGCGTGTAGACTAAACAAGGGGGGGTGGGATGTGCACGACACTTTAAAGCGGGCTCAGTTCTTTTGCACTGCTTTAATGGTGTTGGTGTTTGCACGCCTCAGTGGCATATTGTGCATTAATTCCAGCCACTGTAGGGAATTCGGCGGCATAATGTGCCTTAAATGACTTGGGGTGCAGCAAACCAAAATTCCTCCAAGGAGTGATTCCAAACACATAGTATCTTAGGGCCTTCACCATTGAGAGGATAGTATATCTGGTTTCTGTGCTGCAGTAGACTATGTATTGAAAACCTGTCTTCATTGAGCAGTCACAGGTCTTCATTTGTATTGGGGAGAACCAATACAAATTATTGGCTTTCAGGTCTTATTGGGGAGAACCAATACAAAGCCTTATTGGCTTTTAGGTCACCTGCTTGCTTATATTGGGACTACTTAGCCCCTTCCTTTCAACAGTTGTTCCTTAAAGCCCACACACTCAAGGATATGAGGTCCCTGATCCTCTTTGACTTTTTGAGAGTGAGGTAGATGATCTTGTTCTACTTCCAGGTTTTTACCATATTTACTGCAGCATGCATGACTTCTACTTAGCTTCCTCTTCCCACTTAAATTGCCTTACCCTAAGGTGGAACAGAGGTCCTCCTAGCAAAAGGGAATGGTATGTTGCGGTGGAGGGGGTAGAGTGTGAAGGTTTTCTTTATTGTTCTGTTTTGAGGATTTTTTTGTGGGAGTTTGTTTTATTGAAGTCATTCAGGCACTAGTTTTCAATATAGAACATCATTTCGCATTTCCTAAATGTGGTGCAGGAGCATGACTTCTGTTGTGTTTGTAAAATGAAACTACTTTGTACAGCAACTGACTGGTCTTGACGATGGAGTCAGAGTGTAACTTCATTAAATAAGGTAACAGCCACAATGCACCATCCTACATTTCTTGAACTCACAGCCAAACACCTACTGAAGTTAATAAGAGTATGGGAGGGCAAGGAATGTAGGATCCAGACCATCCTTACTTTCAAGTGGGTTTTTGTAAAAGAAAACAATTTTTGAATTCAACTGCTTTAAAGTCTACATTAAGTGACTCAAGCATGACTTTTTCAGCAAAAAACCTGAAACGGGCACGTCTGTAGATTTAATCTTCAGTCTTTACACACCACCTTAACATTACCCTGTTTTGCTCCATTGAGCCTGTGTGCTGGTTGTTTGACTCTTAGCTGTGAAGTTCCATTTATATAGGAATGTAAGTTGCATCCTTATCACCCTTGCAATAAAAATGATCACAAAATACCATTCTATAAGCTCTGTGAGGCACCAGGGATTCTGCTTCTCAACAATCATAATATTAAAGAATAATTCTGTAGTAAAACTTCCTGAAGTAAAGGGCTTTCATGATTCCTGCTATACCCTTCAACCACTGGAAGATAGGGTGTCGTCTCAAACCTCCAGCTCCTTCTTTTCTTCAGGTAGCACTAGCCACATGTCGATCCTTTTGCTGGTGATCATCACTTTTTCTCTCGATACCAGGATATAATCATTATTTTCCTAGAGTGAGGAACTGAAAAATTGTTCTTACAGTATAGAACTCTATGAGAGTCAAGAGAGAGATTCATTGTGTTCATGATTCCTGGGTAAAGATAACTCCAGTGAAAATTCCCAGAATATTGCTCTGAGGCAATACCGTTAACTCTTTTGAAATATACCTCTCTGGTTATAATGATCCATAGCCTCATGCGTGCACTACTAGTTTTTTTGAGACACAGGGGAATATAATTTAGAACATCTGCTTCAGTAAAACTCAGGTTCTCCAGTGAGCTAAAGGAGGAACTTCAGCTCTTCCAGCAGGAGAAGGACCTATCAAGAAGCCCATGAAAACTCATGAAATATGGCTGTATATGTTAGCATGAATATGTTGTGTCTCATAGACATATTCTTGTGGTTTTTGTCAGAGATCCCTGAGACTTTATGGAAAACATGTCAACATATGTGTAACTCTGAGTTGATCTTTTAGGCAACTTCTTTAGCTTAAGAAGAATCACATAACTATTTAGCAACATCTCTCTGAGCCCTTTTACTATGTATTGTTGTCCACTTCTATGCTCGTCATTTCATCTACACATGAAATTAGTGCAACACAATAAACTCGGGTGTAATTTGTGCTGGAGACTATTCCTCCCAGGTGCAGTGTTTGCCCAGGACTGCATCATGTTGAGCCGGGGTGGCACAGCGCTGGCTAGCAGTGGGGCCCAGGGGTTCAGCCTGCCAGCCTGGAGCTGTTCTGCCCCAGCTGAACATGCTGAGGAGGGGCTGCTGGAGCATGAGTATACACCAATGGCCATAAACTCCTGGAAGACCATTTCAGGCTCAACATTAGGAAGAACTTCACAGCTAGGGTGTCCAGGCTGTGGAATAAGCTCCCTCCAGAGGTGGTGCCAATCGCCTACCCTGGAAATCTTCAAGCGGAGACAGGACAGTAACCTTGTTGGGGTCACCTGGCTCCAGTTGTCTTTCCTGCCTGGTGAAGGGGGCTGGACACAATGATCTTCTGAGGTCCCTTTCAGCCTCGCAATCTATGGATCCATGAATGAGGGTACTACTACAGTACAGGGCTAGCCAGCAGGCAGCCCCAACACTAGCACCGTCATGCCCCAGCTAGCCCCAGTCACCATCTACATGTGTGTTGTGGCAGAGTAAATAACTCCGCCACAGGACAGTACTTGTGTCTGGCAGGACTAACCTATGGCAGAGTTGATTTTATTCCAGCCTAATAGCTCTGCATATAGAGATGGAGACGCTTTACTGTGGAGCTAATTAGATGTCTCCACAATAAGCGTCTTGTGTAGATGTCCCCAGTGTTACCATTCTTTTGCTGATCCAGGGCCTGTAATTTTTTATTTGAAAGTAAATTTCTTATCATTATTACTACAGTACATCTAGGGGGAAGATTTTGTGTCAGGTCTCCTAAAGTTTCATGACTGTTTTGCAAGATTTGAGGTATAGAATATCCTAACAATAGTGTCAGTGTCAAAGGACACTGATACAAGCTGTTACAATGCAACTGTGGCATCTGCTTGATAGTGTACTGATGCAAGTGTAGCAAAACGGCTCCAACTTTAACCTGGCTTCATTCAGGGTCAAAGTTAGGTCTGTTTAGTTCCCTTGTATTGCTACAGAGTCTTGCAAATGTACCAGTTGCGTTGTAATGGCTGGTATATCATCCCAAGCAGCAGCTTCCCTTCCTCTTTCAAAGGAGCTGAGATGTACATTTGTCCATGCCCTTGGAGAAATATTACAAAGCATCCTGACTCATTTCATAACTATTATGCATGTATGGAGCATACGAACAAAAACTGAAAGAGCACCTACCTTTGTTGTCTGACTGTTTTCTTAGTCTCTTTCTCCTGTTGCCTTATTCTGCAGGCTGTGCATTTTGGTATTAGCCAGGCTCATCTCCTCGGGTTGGCCTTCCTTTAATATAAAATTAATGAAACCACATTAATTCACATGTTGTTTGCAGCACTTTCTCTTCATTAATGCTATTGCTCCTTGCCATCCTCCTTAAGTTCTTAAACCTCTTGTGACTGGTTTTGGATGTTTGAGATCCAGAAATGTACCCAATTAAAGGAACTGGCTGAATGGGTGGGTCCTAATTTGATGTCTCATTAGCTCTCTCATTCTTGAAGAACAGGTAGCAGCCAGGAACTAATATGAACTGTTTTGAAAGTTGGCTAACTCTTAAGTATAAAGTAAGGTGTTACTGCAACTTAAGATTGAGACCAATAAGGGATTTAATTTATTTCTATCTAAACTAAATAAGATATAATGAAACCATTTATTATTCATCTTCACAGTAATAATCAAACCCTCCTTTGAACATTCACTGGGATTTTTTAAAAAGAAAATTAAATAAATATATTTATTTGATTGTTTTTCAGCTGAAAAACAATCTCACATTTTAAGTTAATATCCCTGCAGGGAAGTGATAAGGACATTTTAATGTTTTCCTGCATTTATCTTTACATTCTACATTTTCACTTTACATTTTAGTGCATTACTTGCTTAGTGGATAGCTGATGCTGCTGTTACATAAATGTGAGCAAGTAAAGTGAGATCTTCATTACAGAGTGAAGTGGCTAATATGAGTCAGTATTGGAAGGTGATAGACTAGAGTACACTGTCCATTAACTCAGTAATAGCAGCTTTTCCTCTCCAGATGAGGGGGTTCATAGAAATCAACTTTTTGCTGTGTTGTAGGAGCAAATCCCTGAA
>NW_017729016.1:18696814-18703512 GCF_001723915.1 Gavialis gangeticus
GCCCGTATACTTTGAACATTCACTGGGATTTTTTAAAAAGAAAATTAAATAAATATATTTATTTGATTGTTTTTCAGCTGAAAAACAATCTCACATTTTAAGTTAATATCCCTGCAGGGAAGTGATAAGGACATTTTAATGTTTTCCTGCATTTATCTTTACATTCTACATTTTCACTTTACATTTTAGTGCATTACTTGCTTAGTGGATAGCTGATGCTGCTGTTACATAAATGTGAGCAAGTAAAGTGAGATCTTCATTACAGAGTGAAGTGGCTAATATGAGTCAGTATTGGAAGGTGATAGACTAGAGTACACTGTCCATTAACTCAGTAATAGCAGCTTTTCCTCTCCAGATGAGGGGGTTCATAGAAATCAACTTTTTGCTGTGTTGTAGGAGCAAATCCCTGAAACCTCTGCAGCAGAAATGTCTGCAAGTGAAGAGACAGATATGTGAAGACAGATTCCAGTAAAGACTTTGGGGTATCACAGGCTTTCTGTTCCTGGTCAGACTCTTACTATCCAGCATTACTAACATTGGCATTCTGTTCACAGCCCAAGAAACACGAGTCAGTTTTGGTAATTTGGAGGCATATTTAATAGGATCTGCAAGTTCTTTAGTTGTTAAACAGAAACGAGTGTTTCTTCAGCATTGAAAATAAATATGCTCCGCATACCATGTTGTAGCTGTAAAATCAGAGAGACTAAATTTCACACAGTAACAATTCAGAGTTTCATTGGACTATTCAACAGACACATCACTGATGTTTCATCCAATAAATATAAACAGGATAGTTTTTCAACTGCAGACCTTTATTTACTGCTCTTCATTTGAGGGAATATGTTTGTGTTGCTTCCCATCTCACTATTTAATGGTGTTGCAACAAAGGAGTTTGATGTTCTTTCTCCCATTATTTCTGGCAGTACCTTTGTAGTAGAAGTTCCCATCTATGAAAGGGTTAATCGGATGAAGTAAAGCAGCTTTGCCCTTTTGACATAATGATGTTATAAGTTGTCCAGGTATTTGAATATTTACTATTGCACAACTAAAAAAAAAAGATTAAAGTAGGCAGTAGGTCATATGTGCACACCCAAGTATTGATTTGAAGTAATTTAGAAATAAATGCAGCTGGTAGGTTACTTATAGATTCATAGATTAAGGGTCGGAAGGGACCTAGTAGATCTTCTAGCCCGACCCCCCGCCAGGGCGGGAGAACAACAAAAACCCCAAAAAGAGAAATGGGACTCAAACGAGTCCAGCTAGGTGGGCATCCAGCCTCTTCTTAAAGACCCCCAGGGTAGGGGCCAGCACCACTTCCCTTGGAAGTTGGTTCCAGCTCCTAGCCGCCCTAACCGTGAAGTAGTATCTTTCTGTTCGTGGGAATACTGCCCACAGTGACAGTAAAAATCCACATGACATGATGTTCTTTTAATTGCATATGATCCCAATTTCTTTTTGGTTATTGAACTAATTTTTATGTATTATAGACTTAAAAGCTATCCATTAATTCCAGGTACAAACTACAAATGTACCCCAAAACAGGTAGAATGTCATTTCTCTGAATTTCTGAGCGCTTCTCTCACAGAATGTTTTACTAATGCACTTAACTGTTATGTCTTGTGAATAAAGACATCCATGGTTATACCAGGTTCTGAGATTATAGAAGGGGATGATCAGATTATTTTTGTTGGATGCAGTGTATATAAAATGTATTTGTAATTTGGAAACTTGGTAAATTTGATCTCATTGTATTCACTTGTTAGGATTTGCGTCTCTTGACCCCCTGTACATTTGACCACGCACATTTATTTTGTTAATAAGTGACATTTTTTCTCTCTTCTTTTTTTAACATAAACCGTAGTTTATAGAAGTCTGCAGGTAAAGTTATAACAGGCAAGCTGGACCATCTCACCACTCAAGCAACTGCTTTAGATAGATAGCTAAATACTTTATGGGTCCTAATTGCCTTTGTTTGGCAAAACCCCCCCGATGATAAAGTCTTAGTAATTGGATAGAAGTCATTGTATAGACTAGCACCAAGTTATGTTGCTGATATTCTGATCCCATGCATCCCTAGAGCTTCCTACATTCTGCTTCATATGGGCTTTTAAGAACACCATATGGTTGATCATCCTTTTTTCCTGCCTTTTTTGTTATTATACACCCTGCCTGTGCTAGAAATGTGGAATTAGTGGTTCACTTTACATCTCTATAAAAGCCCTGCTTCTTTAGCTGTCCTTTTACACTGCTGTGTTTTCTTTTCTTTTCATAGTTTCATAGTTACTGATTTAAAGCACTTGGAGGTGCTTGTAATGAAGGAACATTCAAAATGAAGAGAGTGATCAACTGACTTGAAAACAATACAGTAGAAGAAATTTCAGTGAGGAAATAGGGATTTTATAAGAACCAAGATAAACACATCTGCTACTGAATGTATCTACATGCAATGTGAAATTGTTGAACTCAAGAGATGTAAGAATTGTGCTTGGCAAAGTACTGCAACACCACTACTTGTTGGAAGACTAATGTTTGAAATAGAAATGTCTACCCACCCACTGTGTATAATTCAAGAGATATTAAAGGACTTGAAAACGAGCCGGCAAGAAGAAGTTGTCTGTAGCCTGCAGTCATAACAAATGTCTGATAGTCAAAATGAAAAGCAAGAAGCAGAAGTAAGGAAAATTAAGACCAATAATAGTACGTAATCCTTTACATCTTGGAAGCAGTATACAGACTTTAACTATTTAAGCCTCAGAATATACTCTTGAGGTTTAAAAAAAAAGAGAGAATTATCCCCTTTTTACTGGCAGCAGAACAAAGAGGCTACATAACTTGCCCAAGGCCACACGTCATAGGTAGAACCAGAATTATAACCCCTCATTCCTGGTTCTCAGGCCTAGGCTCTGTCCTTGCTGTGATACATTGGTATACATCTTGATGGCACAGAAACAAAAACATCCCCACGAGTTGGGCATAGACACCACATTTCTGACAAAAAGGGGAACTGGGCAACACAATAAAACTGCATTAGAAATACCAGTCACCATGAACTAGTGGTGAAGTGAAGCGACACTGCCAGCAGCTGTATTGACCACTAACTCTTTAATTAAATATTCATAATAAGAACTTGTTTGAATGGATGGCTCCATCATCATCCAGTGCAGCTGTAATTTATGGTATCACTTTGCATGGCAGCCCTGAGATTGTAACACACATCTGCTTACAGTCTTATTTTTGCTTGGTACTTAATGGTTTGGCTTCATGTAGAGGAGAATTAATGCTTGTTGAAATTATTGGGCTACTGGACTGACAGTCCTAGACAACAAATCCCTCTGATAATCAACAAAATAAGTATGTAATAGTCTAAGGTAAGAAAAACTTCTCTGGTTTGTTCTTGGATTTTGTCCACCCATCCTGACCCTACTTGGCACCTCCATCCTTAAGAGATGCAGCCCTTCTTGCCCGCATCCTGGTATGACATTATAAAGAGGAAGATTCGCCTCTTCCATTGTCACTTGTTCAATACTCTTTTCTGTGCATTGCCCTGTGGCAAGGGCCATGCCATTGCTAATTTGTTTTTGTTCAATGCAGTTCGTTGCCACAGCTCACGTTCATTGTTATTTTTCAGCATGTCTGTCAATAAAATAGTGGCAGAAACATGTAAGATGCTTTCATAGGGAGCTCTTTAAAACCCATCTGTGAACCATATTGTAACAGTCTGTTATGTTTACATATTGTGGCAGAGAGGTAGGTGCCCTTTAATAACACCAAAAATGATTTTTTTCAGAACAGTGAAGTGGAAAAAATTAAAGCAAAAACGATCAGACTTCACCAGTGCTCAATACAAGGAAAATGGTCCATAGTGATGCAATTTTTATCTGTGTCTGAAAACTGAGCCCTAAAATCCTCAATGAATACAAACACCTTAGTGGTGTCAGTTTGCTTAGTGGATCACGACCCATGAGCACTTCCCAGCAGCTACACTTTGTTTAAATAAGCCATTTATATTTGAGTATTTCCACTATTCCTCTTTCCAGTGATAGTTAGCTATGTCCATAGCAACAGATAGTGATGTTGCAAGTGGAGTTCAACGAGTTGATTATATGATAAACCAGAGAGCAGAAAATAGATATTCTGTTTACATACAAATATCTTGACTGCAGTAACAATTTATACAAAGAAAAGAGTTGAAAAGAAAATTGACTTCCTTTTTTTCCCAGATTTTTTGGCCTCCATTGTTGGCTGAGTTTCCCATTTTATCTTTAAAAAGTTGGATCTGTTCTTATAGTTGAGAACTACTGTTGTTAGAGTAGCACACTGAGGGAAGCAGTTATCACTGTGGTTCAGTTAGATAACACTTGAGTGCTGTGATTCAAGCGTAACCATTAAAGGTATTCGCATAAGCTGCCTGAGCTTTGTGCTACTGAATAATCAGAAAAGATTTAACAGAAGAGATGTTTTTGCTGTAATAATTATATCCCATTAAAGAGGGACTAAAATAGGGAGAAACTTGCAAGATAAAGAACATTTAAACAAAAAAGCTATTTTCTTTGCTTATCGAGTGGGGATTTTGTATTTTTTTGGTTTATTATTGATGTTTGTTTCTGAGTAGTGTTATTTCTCACCAGACAACATCTCCTTTATGATGTACTGTGTGGTCTTAATCCTATATTTAAGGTGTCACACTGTAATGAGTTTGGGTATGCTGCTTTTCTCTCATTCTCACTATTGCCACAGGAAGCCATCCTTCCTAATTTGTTTTCTTTCCCTTTGTTCAATGTGGTTGCCCTTATTTTTAAATCAGCCTTATTTTGAAATGCAGGAGTGTCTGGTCCATTCATTGTCCATATGAGCATAGTAGTAAAGCATACTGAAAATAAATATGTTGGGGAGTCTGTCCTAAGAGGCCCATCCTCAAAGCAAGAATAAGCCCTTTGTCATTGCTTTAGGAGAAAGGAGAAATTGCTGTAGAAATTAGGAGTCAGAGAAGACTCCTAATTTCAGCCAGCAGCAGGGACTGAAGAGTTGTAGGTTTCCCTCAAACCTAAGCATTTCAAAACATGTAACTCTGGGACTCAGTTTAAAAAAAAAAGTCAACATGGTTTTGGAAATGAGCTGGCAAATACCCTTGGAGGGAGCCCTAAATGGTTAAAGAAATAAGCAAAAAGAACCCCATAAAGGATATACATTTGGATTTGGTTAGGAAGTAAATGTTATGTAGAATAGTCATTCCTGATTCATTCCCGATGGGAATGCCCTTAATTTAGAATAATGGCACCTGTTTCTGACTTTGCAATCTCCTTCAAAAATGGATTAAACTAATTTGGAATAAAGCACTCATCTTCTGCAATAAGCATTTGTATGCAAGGAGCTAAGAGTTATTTTGGAATAAACCCCTGCATTGATAGAATCAAAGCAACAAGGAGGACACTTGTGTATTGAGAGACAAAATCACCTAACTTCAACTCTTCATCTAATAAAGTGGCCCCTGGGCTGCAGTACAACTTGGCCTTTGGATATGTTAGCCCGCATGTTGGCAAGGCTCTTCAGTGATGTTAGACTAACTCACTTCTGCTAATTTGATTGGCAACCGCATTTCTTTTATGGATCAAGATAGCTTAGGGAGCAGAGCACAGACTAAGGAAAGAGACAAACAAGCAGTGGATCCAAACAAGCCGTATGGAAGTCTAATTCCCCTAACCACGGTAGAAAGGAGGAGGAGTGGAGAAGGGCAGCCAGGGATTACCAGCCTTCTGCTATTTATTTCTTGTATTTTAAAGGTTCTCTAAGAACGGGACAGCTCAATCGCCAGAAACAAGTGGATTATTTTGGTTTCTTACCCGACCCTTATGTGGAAAGTGTGGAAAACAACCACTGAAAATTGCAAGCTTGTAAATAACACACTCATTTGCAAATATAAAACCTTGATTCTGGAAAAGGACATTCTCCTGGTCTGTGTTATGTGGTTGTGTGCATGTCCGTCAGCCTTTTCTTCCATCTTATTTTATACTCCCTATTCAGTGGTTGGCCAAACATCATCTTTCTTTTATTTTATCTGTGGCCAAGGATGCCTTTCCCAACCACTGTCAAGTCATAGTTTCATAGTTTCTAGGGTCGGAAGGGACCTGAGCAGATCATCTAGTCCGACCCCTTGCCATGGCAGGAAAGAGTACTGGGGTCAAACGACCCCAGTAAGGTGGTCATCCAACCTCCTCTTAAAACCCCCCAGGGTGGGAGCCTGTACCACCTCTCTTGGAAGCTGGTTCCAGACCCTAGCCGCCCTGACCGTGAAGTAGCGCCTCCTGATATCCAACTTAAACCTTCCTTCCGCCAGCTTGTGACCGTTGTTCCTGGTCACTCCTTGCAGCGCTTGGGGGAACACGGACTCCCCCAGCGCCTGCTGATCCCCCCTAACCAGTTTATAACAGACCACAAGATCCCCCCTCAGCCTTCTCTTTTGAAGGCTGAACAGGTTCAGGTCCCGCAACCTTTCCTCATAGGACCTACCCTGCTGTCCCTTAATCATACGAGTGGCCCTCCTCTGGACCCTCTCGATGCTGTCCACATCCCTCTTAAAGTGCGGCGCCCAGAACTGGACGCAGTACTCCAGCTGCGGCCTGACCAGTGCCGCATAGAGGGGGAGGATCACCTCCTTGGACCTGCTCGAGATGCATCTGTGGATGCACGACAAGGTGCAG
>NW_017729016.1:18708512-18713624 GCF_001723915.1 Gavialis gangeticus
TCCCCCCACATCTTAGTGTCATCAGCAAACTTGAACAGGGTGCTTTGCACCCCCTCATCCAAATCACTGATGAAGATGTTGAACAGGGCGGGCCTAAGGACCGAGCCCTGTGGGACCCCACTTCCCACGTCCTTCCAGGTCGAGAAGTCCCTTGGCTATCGTGGGCTTCCCCCCCTCCTGTTTTTTTCCTTGTATATCTGGGTGAGAGTTTCTTCTCTAACTTCCTAGAGAAATCAGTATTTTCAATTGATATCTATATCTATTTTAGTTTTTCTGTTACATGCACTATTGTGGGTATCAAGCACTTCCCAAATACATAGAAGTATAAATACAAAGAAATTTGTTTCTTCTCTTTTCCTTCCAGTATGAAGGGATTTTTACTTCTTTCTGCTTTCTTTCTTCTCAGCTTTATTGTAAGAAGATTAGAGCAAGAAGAAGATTTTTTTGTGCTTTGCTATGAGACAAAAGGTTTTGTTTTCAATGTGACTTCTCCTGGGATTGAGTTCATGATTTCTGCTCTAGTTGCTGAGCAAGATCTGTCTTTTTGTATGCTTATGTATGAAGGTCATTCTTGAGATTAACAGATTGAATGGAAGATAGCTGTCATAGGCAGTCAAGATGATGGAAGGTGAGTAGGTTGCTGTGGCAATTTGGACCAATCCTATAGAGGTTTTTGAAAATGAGAGTTGAAATCTAGAATTAGACTCAATATTCAGGAAGGAGCCATTGAAGAAAACAGGGTTTCTGTGTTGAAGTAACTATAGCTACTTATGTTTAATGGTATCATAGTTTGGTACATACAGGTACTGGCACTGAGCCTCAAGGACATGAATATAGATTGAGTCACCATGGAAAATTCTGACTCCTGTTGAAGAAAGTGTAAGTTATCCTCCAATCATTAATGACAATGGACATTATTGTAGCCATGGCTACTTGTGTATCTAAATACAGTGGAATGTTTAGCAGAACTCCAGTACTCAAGACTGTCTCAAGGAACCCAAAGCAGAGCACGCTCAGTGTAGAGTAATGTTATGGCAGCAGTTCCAAGACTATTCCTTTATTTTCTTAGATAAAGAATGAAATCATTAACAGTGTTAACCCCTGATTTAGATAAAAAATGGAGTGGTTCACACATCTCAGGGCTATTTCAAATGTAATACATACCTTTGGAGAGAGCTGCCTTCCATGAATGGTACCCATCACTATTTCTCTATCCTGGGACAAAAAAAGTCCTATTACAGACTGCCTACTTATGTTTGCAACAAAATATCAATAGGGAATTTCGAGAGAAATTATACTCTTTCTGTGGATTATGATATATAGCCTTAACTGCTTGCCACCCACCCCACTTCAAGTTATGGTAGACACCACAGCAATGTATGAAAGAGATTTCTGAAATGGACAAGCCCTCGAGGGAGATTTCCAGTTCTTTGGAACCAAAACCAGAGCAATAGAACTCTAAAACCCGGTTTAAAAGAAGGGAACACTTCCTCATCTCTTTTCCTCCTCTGGAAATGATGGTCCCCAGAACCTAGATGTGAACTTCAACTCAATGAAGTTATAGCTAGCCTGTTCACATTGTTCCTTACTATCCAACCATTGCCAAAACTTTTTGGTTTCTTTTCCTTACTGCAGTTTGCCTTTTATTTTCTTTGGATGTTTTTCACTTTGCATCCTGGAAAGGGCATTTCTCACTGTACAGGTGTCAACTGCAAATTTATTTTGTTAAGTGTGAAAGGAAGATCAGGGCAAGCATCCGTGAGACCCAGAGACTGTAAGAACAAACATATATGAGCATCTTGGCTGGCTTTAAAAACCCGGGAAAGGAAAAAATAAGATTTTTATGATGACTGTCCAACAGGCTAAGAAGAGACACAGTGATTAGGAATTTATTGTTACCTTTTTTCACAGGCACCATAGTGTCTAGGAACACCAGTTACTGATCTAGACATTGTTGTGGTAAGCAGTGTACAAAAACCAATCAGAAAGGCCGTGTCTGCCCCAGAAAGTTTATGTTGTAAGTTGATGCTGCATTTGGTATACTGCAGGCCTTGATTTCTGAGATAGGCTTAGTAGTCAACAATATATATATTTTAAATAAACAGCTGATTTGTAGTATTTAGTACCTGAAATCTGAGTAATTTGTTTTGCTCAATGAGACCCAACTGGGACCCATTGCACTCTGTTGCTATGGATATGTTGTAAAGTAACAAAATTGATAATGCTTCTTTCTAGGATTAAGTCCTGAGGAAATTGGGCTGTTAGAAGGAAAATTGTATGTACATAAAATGCTGATTAATAATTTCCCAAAGGACATGGAGAAAGCACAGAAGATGTATCTTACTCTGTCAAGGCAAATTCACACTGACTTTAGTGGAGCCAGGATTTCACTAAAATGGTTGTACTTTTAAATATGACATGACTAAATATTTTCCCAACAAGAGAAATCCCTCTGGGAATCCATCGGCAATTACATCATTATTATTCTTTAATCTCTTAATTTCCTCATAGCATCCCCGTTATAAAGAGATATCAGTCCTTGTCGGGAGGGATCAGTTCCCTTGTTATGTGATAGAAACAAAAGTTTTAAAAAGGAATAGAGATTTTCTGGCATTACTGTCTTGTAAAGAGGGATTTGATGCTTCTATTAGCTGTGTACTAGCGTTGGAAAAGCAGCTTTATTGAGGCCTTTTTACTGGTTACTATCATTGCATACAGGCTCATGAACAGATGGCTCTCTCTCAAGAAGAGGCTGAATCAGGTTACTCTATAATTTTCATTTTATTACTGTGACAATTAAGTAATCTAACATCATCCAGTTATCCAGCAATCTGGTAAGCAAAAATGTAATCAGTATCTAACTTCCTGAAAGTTAATCCCTTCTATTAAATATGTACCTGTTTTCCCCCCCATTATTCATCTTTTTTAAGCAACTTGTACCAATTTGGTCATCTTACCATTTTATTGGGCTAGTTTGTTTGTCTCCCTATGAAGATCAAATCATTTTCATTTTTAGATGTTTCAGGGTGCCTAAATGTTGTTTTTAATGGAAATCATGGAAATCCCAGAGAACCTGTCAAACACTTAAATACCGTTACAAATCTAGCCTTGTCTCCTTACACTCTCCGCTGCTTCTCTCATGTTCCCTTCTCAGTGGTCTGCATGATCAAGGAAGATTTTGTGCCTTAACCTTCCCACCCGTTAAACACCAGTTATTTATAGTCTGTGATGCTTTCTGTGTTACACATGTGGCAGAAATTGTTTGCATTTCAAACAAAATTATTTTGAATTTCAGGAGTGGTACTTAGGTGTACCATCTAATGGAAGTGTGCATTATTCTCCATATAATTGCTGTTGTTCCCTAGACCATTTCCTGAAGATCCAGAGAGCTTTTCCTCATTTCTCAATCAAAAGATGCCATATTAAATATACCTTTTCCTGCTCTTGATCCTGAAGGATAAAAAATGACAGTATCCTAGATAGCATGTCTCTGGTCCCATGGTAGACTTGACTTAAAACAACAGTAGCTACATTTTTAAATAGTTTATTGCATATTAGCTACTGACACATTAAGACCCATCTCTCCAGTTGTCGTCTTCAAATATGCAGTTACGCTAAACAGCCAGGAATCAGCTGTGTGTTTGGAATAATAGTGCAGTGCCAACATAATTAAAAAGTTGTAATAGAAAGTGAAAATATGCAGTGACTCCAGTTAAAAAATGTAATGTAACTTTAGGGCCACTTTTCAGTGCTGCTGTGGTAAATATCAGGGCCTACATCTTCAAAGTGCATTCAAAACATTGATTAATTAATCTTTACAATGTGACTAATTAATCCTCCCAATGCAAGGAGGCACTTTTGAGTTTTAATCTGGAAAGGGCTAAAGCTTGAGGGCCTCATACGCTGATGTTTCACTTCAGACCTATCTCTAACAAGTAAAATTCAAACATTGAATTTACACTGAAGACTTAGAGAAGCTGAAATGAAATCAATAATTCAATTCAGAGTGTTTAATTTAAGATTAATTGGGCTATTTAATTAAAGATCCAAAAGGGTTCTCTCTTCAATAATTTCATATCTTTAGTATCTTCTCTAACTCCAGTTTCCTGTGCATTCATACATATTGAACTTTTCACATTACTATGATGATGTAATATATAATGTGTGGTCCTTTCCTATAGCATTTCCTTTGCAAAGGAGTTATTTAAATCCATGTAGTCTTACAAAGTCCTTTTCATTTCACCTGTGTAGCTTAATTCATCTGGGCATTCTATGAAATCAAGTATATTTTGTGCACTATGGGCGTATCTATACCAGATGCTTACTGTGAATTAGCCTAACAACACTGCGCAGTAGCATTTCACAGCACAAACCATGCTAATAGCTTACTGTGCAGTGTTATTAAGTTAATGTGCAGTAATCATCACTAAATAACCGTGCGCTGGTGCTACTGTGCAGTAACTCTAGGTACTGTGCATTTAGTTAGTACTTTATTAAGGAAGTACTAAACTAAATTTGCATTATCTAAGGCACATTAATGAATGTATAGATGTGCCCTATATGTAAGAAAATTAGGGCTGTCAGTTAATCACGGTTAATGCACACGATTAACAAATTAATAGTTGTTCATGTTAATTTTTTTAATTCACTAATTGAGCTTGTGGTTTTGGCGCCCATGTCCAGTCACTGCTGCCTCTGGGCTGCCCTGCAGGGGAGC
Organism: Gavialis gangeticus; assembly: GCF_001723915.1. Taxonomy (NCBI): domain Eukaryota; kingdom Metazoa; phylum Chordata; order Crocodylia; family Gavialidae; genus Gavialis; species Gavialis gangeticus. The sequence continues at coordinate 18,713,230 of NW_017729016.1, forward strand.
GGTGGCAATGCAGAGGACCACAGGGCAGCTTGGGCATGGGCTCTGGGCAGATGCAGTGGGGAGGAGGGGCGCACAAAGACACAGACACACAGCTGTAGCCTGCACACAACCAGAAACGGAGCATGATGGCATGTGCAATGGTGCCCAACAGGCAAGTCTATGAAGGGGAAGAGGCATCAGGGAGGGAAGGGGTATGGAGGGGCAGATTGAGGCCCTCACAGCGAGGGAAGAAGTGAGGCAAGGACAGGGGCTGGGGTGAATGGGGCCCTGAAGCTGGGGTGGGTTGTGGGACAGAGCTGCCGGTGGCTTGCCCAGGGGTGCAGGGTGGGGGCTCCTGCTGCTGCACACACCCTGGGGGAGACGGGGGGACATGTTCCCCAGCCCCCCCCCCCCCC
>NW_017729016.1:18714191-18718055 GCF_001723915.1 Gavialis gangeticus
CCCCCCCCCCCCCCCAGATTTGTGCATAGAGTGGTGGTGGGCTGCTGCTGCAGGCTGGGGCTCTGTGCCCCACTGCCTTTGCCTCGGGAAATACACACTGGCTGAGCTGTGCCCCCACCCACCTGGTGGCAGGTTGCACTGCATGGTGTTGCATGGCTCCCAGGGCAACAGCAGCAGGGTGCAGAGCCCAGCACAAATCTGGGGGCCACATTCCCCTGTGCCTCCCCTGGGGTGTGTGCAGCAGCAGGAGCCTCCCCATGCTCCTGGATAAGCCACCCGTGGCTCTGTCCCACGACCTGTCCCGGATGCCCCAGATCCTGCCAGGGTATGCAGGAATGCCCCTCCCTGGGCTCCCAACCCCACACACATGGCCACAGCCTCCCACACCTTCACAAATTCCCCCACACACCCCCAAACTGTACAGAGTACCTGCATAATTTTGCATAACTTTGAGTTTTTCTGCACATAATTTTAAATTTTTCACTGTGCAATTCAAATTGTGATTAATTTTGACTTTTTTTAACCATGCAACTAATCGCAATTAAATTTTTTAATCATTTGACAACCCTAGAAAAAATACTTTATCTTAGTAAACCCTTAGTAAATGCATCTTAACACTTCCTTTGCCTTTCATTCCTGAAGAATAACTATGAGAGTTATATGCTTTATTTCCCATCATTTAGGGAATTCCCAACCAGTTCATTACACCATTTGAATTAATAATAAGAAGGTACCAGTATGTCTCACCAGAATTGCAGTACCATGTGTAAAGCTTTTCGTTTTAACTGCAGCTTGTATCATGCCTGTCTGAAATTTTTTCAGTATTTTAAAATAATGTTCCTTACTGCTGTATCTTCTTTCTAATAACCATAGTAGAAACAAATGTAATATCCATGGTGTTTAAATATTCCATTATTAATATTCCATTATTCCAGTATTAAAAAGGAAATTTCTCTTTAGCCTATTTGCTTTATTAAATGTGGTATTAATTACATTTCCTATCCTCATTGTGTAAATCTATCACACATTTCCTTTGATTAAATTTCTAAGTCAATTAAGCTAGTACAATTCTATTCAATGTAGAAAAGTTATCCCAAAGGGTATTTCTAATAATATTTTTGAATGAAAACTATTAAAATATGATACTTGGGGCCAGATCCTCAGTTAATATAGAATAGCTCAGCCGAATTCAATAGAATTCTTTCAATCAGTTCCAGGTGGCAGTATGTCTTTCTATAATTACCTGGAGGTTTATCTCCCATTAATTTCTGGCATCTTTGAAAATGTTCATTGCTGTCTGTCTTCTGATCATAAAAGAAAAATGTCAAGAATAAAACAAACACAGTATTTGTACATTGTTCAAGCAGAAGCTTTGATCTTTCCATATTAATTTTGTAGTACTATTTGGAAATATATGTTCCTTCTATTTCTGTCTCTTCTGAAAAAAGTCCAAAAATAAAATAAATGTGACTTAATTTAACCAGACCAAGCAGGCACATTTGTAGGAGGGATATTTCCTATTGATCTGTTGGTTAAACGATAAAGCATTCAGATTCTTTGAGGAAGTTGGTGTATACATTTGTGCCATGCGCTCTAATCAGTCAATTATGCCTAGATATGTTCCTTTAATATATTAGTAACAGCAGTTTTTATTTTTTATTTATTCTTAACTTTGTTACATGATGTCAAAGAATATCCTTAGGGAACCTACCAAATGCATAAAACATTAAAGAAAAAATATGAAAGAGACAGTGTTGTTGGGAAATTAGCCCCGAACCGTTACAAGCCATTTGCATTTGCCTAACTTTCGTAGGGGGTTACTACCAGTTCATAAAGTCAAGCACATAGATAAGGCTATGCAAGCTCAGACTCTCTACGGTAAAATCATTCTTTAAAAGTAATGTAGCTCCTATTATAGGATTCAATCATTAGTTCATCAGTTTTTTTTAAATGTTGGGCTTGTGCTACTAGATAACCATTGATAAAAAGCCCATTCATTAACAGTTGTAAAAGTCCCATTTCATATCTTTGGCAGCTGCACTTTTGATAACAATTACATTATAATTTTCTCATTTATCTGAGCTCTTTTCTAGACCTAGATTGCATAGGGAAAAAATTCACATTTCCTCGAGTCAAAAATGTCTATGTTTATATTAAGAATCTTCCTCAAATGATGTGCCGTCTGTTAACGTCCTCTCTGAACCTTGCAGAGTAGTAAGTTAAATATTCCACCAATTTTCCAGGAGGGAAATATAAGATGTGGAGGAATGAATAAAGTGACTTAACTGAAAGAACAGGGGGTCCAATTCTACCTCCCTTACTCAAGCTGAATGGTAATTTATTCCACAACTGCTCCCATCAATTCTGTCAGTCTAGATTGAGCCCTCGTTTTATGCAGATGTTCAGGAAAGCAATGGCCTCCCAACTCCTGCTCCCACTCCCACTCCCTCCCCACTTGCACAACTCTGATACTCTGTGAGGCTAGCTCGAAAAATGGCTCCAGCACAGCTGACTGAGTGGAGGTCTGGATGCAGGGTACTTTGTAAGGAACCAAGTTGGTGGTGAGGATCAGGAAGCAATTGTAACCAGTGCTCTTCATTCTTCATCCTTTTATGCCACCCAGACTGGAAGGGGAAACAGACCTCTTGTCCTGTCTCCCTTAAGAAAAGCCCAGCTAGGTCCAGGATCTAATCAAAGCCATTGGGTACCAGTGCTGCCCCATGGAGAGGTGTACCAAACCTTTATTTTGGTTCCTGGAAATCCTGTGTTCTGTTTTTGACCTTGGGTGGTTTTTTTACTCTGTTACGTGTGCCTGCTTTTGATCTGACTTGGACAACTGCAGCCAGCCTGTGTCCCGTCCGTGAACCCTATAATGAAACTTCTGTTTTCCCCCTACCAGAATCTAGGCAGGTATTTCTTGTGAAAGAATAGCCACAAGCTGTTGTATGAGGAAGTCTGAATGTTGGTTCTTCTGGCTCTTAATGGCTTTGAATGGCTCCAGTCCTGTTAAATTGAGCTAAACAATTGCACCACAATTCTGGGTTTGAAATCTAATCTACTGGGTGATATAATCTTGTGTTCCCATTAGATGATCATTAAGACACTCTCATCTTTTATATTTAAGATATATAGAATCCCTAAATGTTAGTGCAGCAAAAGCAAGAGCACAGGCTTGAACTGTGTTGTCATTGCAAACCAGAAAAGGACGCATACATTTTTAGAAAGGGATTCAGTGGAAAGATTCTAGTTTATCTCAAGCATTTTGACTTTTACATATTGTCTCCTGATTTACACTGTGGGTGCATCTACACATGCAAAAGATCTGGGAGCAGTTTACTCTCAAGTAAACTACTTGAGAGTAAATTGCTCCCAGGCACATGCCTACACTTGCAGGGATGCAGGAACAGGTTTGCTGCTCCAAGCAGCAGACTGCTACAAGTCCCTATGGCTCTTCAACCAGCCCCTGCAGCTGCTGGGGGGGCTCTGCCTGAGTGTGGAAAAAGCCCCCCTGCCCCAGCAGTAGGGCGCTCCCAGCCCCCTATGACCCTAGTTTCATAGTTTCTAGGGTCGGAAGGGACCTGAGCAGATCATCTAGTCCGACCCCCTGCCATGGCAGGAAAGAGTACTGGAGTCAAACGACCCCAGCAAGGTGGTCTTCTAACCTCCTCTTAAAAACCCCCAGGGTAGGAGCCTGCACCACCTCTCTTGGAAGTTGGTTCCAGACCCTAGCCGCCCTGACCGTGAAATAGCGCCTCTTGATGTCTAACCTAAACCTACCCTCTGCCAGCTTGTGACCTTTATTCCTGGTCACTCCTGGCGGTGCTCAGGGGAACAGTGACTCCCCCAATGCCTGCTGATCCCCCC
>NW_017729016.1:18723055-18733154 GCF_001723915.1 Gavialis gangeticus
GGTCTGACAGGACCTGCCACTGATGAATCCATGTTGGTTGCCCCTAAGCATGCAGTCCCCTGCTGGCCCCTCCTGAATGTGTGCTAGAATAATTTTCTCAAACAGCTTGCCTAGGATCGAGGTAAGACTAACTAGCCTGTAGTTTCCCAGGTCCTGCTTCCTCCCTTTTTTGAAGATTGGAACCACGTTGGCCCTCTTCCAGTCCTCCGGTACCTCTCCAGAGCACCACGAGTGCTTGTAAAGCCGTGCCAGGGGACTTGCAATGACCTCAGCCAGTTCCTTATCTCTTAACCCTAATCCTTATCTCCTAACCCAGGCCCCATAACTACAGGGCTCAGGCTAGGAGAGAAGGATCTCCCAGCCTGGGTCCTTGGACTGCGTGGCTCAGGCTAGGAGATCCTTATCTCCTGTGGGTCTGGGTCCTGTAACCGGGTCCTGAGACAGCAGGACTCGGGCTGAGAGATAAGGATCTCCCAGCCTTGACCCTGCAATCGCAGAGCAGGAGCTGGGAGCTCCCTGTTGCCAGGGCAGGGAGGCATTGTCACTGCCCAGGCTGTCTTGGCAGAGCCCACCCCAGCAGCAGGTAGCTCCTGGGGGCAGGGAGCAACATCCCACCCCCTGTTGCCCAGCTGACTAGGAACACATTTGTTCTCAGTCATGTGTCTAGATGTGCACTACTGTGCAGTTACTAATCATGATTAAATTTGCTACTTGCATTTGCAGATAGCAGATTTATTCATAATTAGAGCCCATTACTGCACAGTAAGCATCTGCATGTGTAGACACAGATGCTTACTGTGCAGTAATTAGCTCTACTGTGCAGTAAAGCATCTCATGTAGACTCACCCTGCATCTAACGTGGTCAAAGAAAAGACCATACCACTTATCTAAAATGCAAACAAGCTGACCTGATTGCAGGTCAAACAGGTAGCGCTCATGAAGCAGTTTATGGAGACATCTGTTATGTAGCAGCCTTAAGCAAGAGTGAACTTATATTAAACCATGGCATTGATTGACTCCCTCAGGAGTGTGCCACCACTAACTACACACTTGTGCTTTCTTACCTGGTTTAAAGTAAATAATTTTGCTCTTCCCTCACTCTGTACACATGACTCCTCAGCTGAGCATATTAATTAGTCTCTTGTTCCAGCTCTTGCTCTTTGTATATGAAGCGTAGCTAATTAACCCAAGCCATAAATATAGAACATTTACCTCCTGAGATTCTTTTGTCTTTGATTTTTCACTGAGTGGGATGTTCCTATTCCCAGAATAGTGACCCTTAATAGGGTAGTTTTCATTTGCTGGAAAGGTTTCAAGGGTTTGCAACAAAATGCTGCTTGCCAGGATCTTCTGCCACAACTATACGGACCACCAGTTATAATGCCGCATTGTCATTTATTGTTCCTTACCTAGCTTCTTACTGCTACTTATATTTTTTATCTCACATTATAACTTTCTGGGTGCCACTATAAACATCATACACATGTTAAACAAAAAAGAGAAAAGGCTTAGACACTTCAAAGACTCAGAAGCTCTTAAATACTGTCTCTGGATGTGTTTGAAGTTAGAGGCCTGTTCTCCAGTTCAAGGCATCTCTGCATAGATGACCTATGGATATCGTACAGTCTTGTCATATCTGAGGTTCTCTACAGTTTCTGCTTAGTTATATTGTTTGTTCCTATTTTAATGCAATATTTTGCTTTCCTAAACAGAGCCATAACACTGGAGAATCAGCTGGTGATCCTCACAACCTCAGTGACCGACTCAGGTGGCTATTGTGTCCAGGCTGTTAATGAAAAGAATGGAGAAAACAAGACAAGTCCCTTTATTTATCTGAGCGTAACACGTAAGTATGGAAATCCTGCTGAATATACTTTGGTACTGAGGTCATGAAAAATGTTCCCAAGGTTTGCATCCTCAAAAGAACTTTACAAGAGCTTGAATGGAACTGAGCTTTTCATGTTCATGGTGGAGCAAGCTCAACTCCTCAGGAATCGATGGGAGTTGAAAGTGCTTAGCAAGTTGCAGCATCTGTCCAAAGCTGTTCTCCTGATGGTTTCTTTAGAGATACTTATTTTAAACAAATGCACTTCAAGTACATGAAGATTACCTTGTACGTTTGTAAGTGAATGGTCCAGCTTAGTACATTTTCTTTTGTGTTTTAAGTTCTTGACACCTACAAACTGGTTGTTTTCTGTTGTACCTAACATGCCCAGTGGAAGGCATTGTTATTAACAAGTCCTGTTTCTAGCCCATGAAGTTATGCCTGTCTGGTGTTATCATATATTCTTGTTGTGGACCAGGAGGAGCCTTGTGGAGCCACGGTCTGACTATAGACAGGGCTCGCAGATCCTCCAGGTTCCCAAAAGCTTTGAGAACCTCAGGTCTATGAAGTCTGTATGGTGAGGCTGCTCCAGAGCTTCACACCCTAGAAGATTTAGGATCACTGGGATATCTGCATGGCAGGGTGAAACTAGAGCTACAGACCTTGGAAGCCCTCTGGGCTTTCTGTGTACATAGTACAGATCCTCAGAAGCAACGGGCATGATGGAGCTTCTCCAGACCCAGCCCTGAAATCACAACCATGAGGCCATCCACACAACAGGGCTTCCCTAGAGCTGCAGAACCTGGAAGCTTCAGCTTCACAACCTGTATGTTTCTATGAAACATTTCAGTTTTGACAGAATATTAATTTGTGATACAAACCTGTTTCATCATAAAATTACCAACCAGCTTGTGAAGAGGTGAGAAAAGCCTCTTTAAATCTGCAGCCGCATAGGGAAGCAACTTATCTTCCTTGCTAGAGCTGGCAACAACAAGGGACTGGAAGCTGCTGCAGGAGGCCCGCTTTACTAGCAGCTGATCCATCCAGATTAGATCTCCCCACAGCTGTTCTGGTATTTCTGGCCCACCACTGAGACTGGAAGACGGGCAAGATGAACTCCAGAGGGGAACTCAAATACTAGAGTGTTGGGATGCTGGAGCAGAAAACCCAGGAGCTGGGGAGAGGCCCGATTCACAGTCTGAGAGCTCGGAAAAGCTCTGGTAACCTGGAACACCAGTGCTGAGTCTGAAGCAACAAGAGCAGCAAGAAGAGCCAATAGGAAGCCACACCAAGAGAATGAGGCCGCTGCGAGAAAGCCGGCAGCACTCCAGACAAGGTCTTTCGTTTGCGTTTCTGTTTCCTTTAGCTTCAGATAGGGTGGAGCCTATTAGGCTGAGTCCCTGCCACCTGGTGGACGGAGAAGGAAAAGCCAGCAACAATCTTGGACTGGACAGACGCTGGGGCAAGCGTCATACTCCCGTACTCAAATGAAATAGAGTTAATAAAGGGCCAGGAAAAGGGCCCGTCCCTCATGGGGAACTCGGCTGTGCTGTGGAGGTGCTGGGGACTGATGCTGAGGCATCTAAGGGAAAGATATATGTCCAAGCTTAGAGGCAAAATTGGCCAGATTTTCTCTTATGTTCCTTTTTGATTTCCTTTATGCGATAGGGCTGGGCCGTTGAGAGTAGCCCGTGCCCTCAGGACCAACTTGTGCTGTTGAAGGAGGGCACCGTCAGTGGTCATAATGGCCCTTTGGGCTGAAAGACTTACCTGAGTTCCAGTTTCCTGATTTGTGTTGGTCTTCATTTTTCTTCCATTTACCACGCCTCGACAGAATGACCATCAGGACTAGCTTAGCTGCCATATCCTTGAGTCAAGCCCAAGATGACTGCAGGCCTAAAGGGTCAAAGAAAAGAAAGAGAACCCCCACTGACAGCCAAGGGCGTGAGAAAAGCTTTAACAGCTGGGTGGCACTTGGACAAGGTGTAGGGGAGGTAGTTGCCCCAAAGAAGAATCAGACCAGGCGCATCTGGGTCAACACACAGCAGATGAGACCACCTCTCAACAAACAAATCTTCAGCACCAAGATGTGGCAGGCAAGAATCAGGTGACCTTCGCTGAGTGTTTGAACTGGGTGAGTCTGCTTCCTCCTGGCCCAGTCTCGCCAGGTGCAGGTCAGCTGGGGCCCATGGCCCTATCCTGTACGGGGCCAACACAGCTGTATCAGAAAACTATTCCGCAAGACACCCAGGAGCAAAAACGGTGTTTATACAATGTGTCCCCGATTCTGCGACAACTCATTTAGGTGGGGAGCAATGAATGAGGTCTCTAACACTCAGCAAGGTAGAGAGTCAAATCTGGGTTGTTATCTCAGTTTTGCTACTGACTTGTACTGTGTGATTAGGTGCCTAGGTGATTCTTTTCCATACGTCAGTTTTTCTTTCTAGAACAGATAGTATAATAGGTAGCCTTCCTTCCATACCATGAACAGGTTTGGATGTACCCGTTCTATAGGTACTATGTAAATAATAAGTAACCTTCTTGTTTCTGGAACTTAGGTGTATCAAAGCAGCCAGGTACCCAAGGCAGCAGGACACATTGGGGCAGTGATGAGTGATGATATTTCTTTCCCCCATTTCCCCTCACCACCCCTCTCCAAGTGAGCATCAGGGGCAGCTTCCCTAGTTATGCTATTGTCTGGAAGTAAATGAGCATGCCTACTTGTATTTTAGTGATTTTTCATTTTTAAAGCAGGCTTATTATTTGTATTATGTAAGCAGTGTACTTCCCAGCATAATTTCATACCTTATTTAATGTTTAGAAACAGTGATTACATGTGCATGGTTTGCTCATTACAGAACAGAAGGCATCAAGGCCATATGGAAAAGAAGGCCTTGTTTTTTGGGTTTGTTTGGTTTTTTTTAATGATGCGTGCTAACATGAATGCAAAGGCTATTCAGAGTGTGAATGATAGAAAGGATCTTAAGGACAACAGAAGCTTGAGATCTGAAGCTGGACAACAAAACCCAAACAGGTGGTCACTGGAGTTTTAAATTTCCTTGATGGTGCCTGAAATTATTAGCATTTATTGTGTGTTGGAGAGTAATAAAATAGGCTTTTAAGGGATTACAAAATTATTTTTTTTTTAAGTTAACCCATTTAGAGATGGCTATCCTGAGCTTAGACCCAAGGAAAAAAGAAACATCTGAGACCAATTTAATAGAGGTAAATGAACTTCAGGGGTCCAGTGATCTGATAATTATCAGATAGGAGATGGTCCTGAAGGTATGTTAAAAAAACAAACAAAGCGGTTGTAGTAGAGATATGCTAGACTTCAAAAAAGACATATTTTGAAGGAATGCTAATGAGCTGTGGCAAGATGATTGGAAGCAGCCTTCACAAAGGCCACTAGAAAATGCAGAGATATTGAAAGGAATCAGACAGCGATGCTTCAATCTAAGCATCAAAAATGATGCCACAAGTCAGTATGTTTTAGGAAAAATATGGAAAAAACCTAAAAACGCAACACTTCCTGTCAGCCTCCCCTCCCAAAATGTGAAGAAATAGAAAGCAGGTTGACTAGAACAGATTAATCAAGATAAAAGTAAGTACCAAAAAGTCAGCATCACAGATTGGGATGTTAATTAGCTTTCTTTTATATGTTTATTCAAGGTTGTCCAGGTTCTAAGTGGGTGCAGGCCACATGCCCAGCTGGCTGCATCAGTGGGAGTCACAGGCCTCCAGGCCACCCTGGTGCACTGCATGCCCACACACCTGCGCCCTGGCACTGCTGTAAAGACCCTGTGTGGATGCTCCCCCCCTTCACTACTGCAGTGTGTGTCTACGTAGGCACCCTCTACCACTGCACCATGCACCTCACAACCCCGGCCTTGACCTGCGTACCCTATGCTGTGCTGCACCACGTGCCAACCACTGTGGCAGCCAGAGTGATAGGGTGGGAGCCGGGCAGTATGCAGCACATGGGCCACCACTTGTACAGCCCTGTGTTAATTTATCAAGTTGTGCCCTCTTTTCATGTCTCAGAGCACCTTTTCTGCACCTTTTTGAGAGGCAGAAGGAAAAGAACATCATCCCATTTAGCAAATCCGTGCTGTACACTGTACCTTCTTGAACAAACTATTATGGAGATATGACCCTCCTACTGTTCTTTGAAGATCAGCTGGCTCTGTTCAGCTTTGTTCAGCCTGTAGGCAATGGAAATTCTAGAGTCAATGCCAACAACTGAGAACACCCTCGAGACTTTTAGTGCATCCGCTGGTCTGGAGTGTTTTGGTGGTACAAAGAGAAAGTCATGGTTTGTAAGGTAAATAGACTGGTTGCCTTGCAGAACTTTATTCCGCAGTTTAAATCAGCACCTTGAATTAGGCTTGGAAACTGATAGAAAGCTGATGTGATTTCTAGTGAATGCATGGGTTACGTTGCTTAAGGACAGTGGTGCCAACCTTTCTGGGATGCTGGCTGGATAAATGGTGTAGAGTTGGTCCACAGGCTGGAGTCAGTGTATGGAATTGGTCCATAGGACTGATCCAGTGAGGGGTCAGTACATTGGTTTGATTTAGTGCATGGCCATGGCCTTGTATGCTGCATTGGGTCCCAGTCCTGGGCTCACTGAATCGAGCCTGCTGCCCTGGCCTAGCTCCACACACGCCAGATCGGACCAACTGCACCACACTCCAGCCCGATCCAGCAGAGAGGGCTTTGTTATCTGGCTGCAGGACTTAGACATTTGGCAGCAGGGGAGTGGTGGCAGCGTTCATTGTCACCACTTTCCCATCACCAAATTTCCAAATCCATCGTGTTCCCTGTGGGCCAGATGACATGGCTTTATGGGCTGGAGATGGGCAGTGAGTAGAAAGCTGGATTCAGTATTTCTTGAATGCGTAAGAGGTCTTCAGATTTACCCACAAGTAGAATGGTTTGCTGAAATCCCATCTAGATGTAAAAGGCATGGACTGTTATAGTGAGGTCTGGATGTGAAAAACAACTTGACAGAATCAAATTTTTACAACTGTAAGCATCGCAGCACCAGGCACTTTTTAAAGCAGCCGATGCTGCGGCACCTACATGTGTAAAAATGCCCTGTGTACCCACTGCACACCTGCCTTCCAAAAGCCAGGACCTTTTAATGCACCTCTGGTTGAGTATCCAATACCTGAGGCATCAAAAGTAGTTTAAAGAATAGTTAGGGCTGAAGAAGCCAATCCAGCTCCCCTTGAAATCAGTGGAAGTATGAAATGAGAGATTTCTGAGCTCAGATACCACCGTGATGAGTGCCATGCTCGTAGCAGAAACGGTTATGAAAATACTAGAAGATAGAGTTGGCATGACCAGCTAGCAGCTTTTGTGTTTTCTATCTTGAGGAGGTCTCGTATTCTTATTATGTCACACGAGCTAAAGTGAATTATGATTTATGTTCAACAGACAGCACACTGGGAAAATGTCATTCTGTTATATGTCAACTGCCACCTGGAGTGAGAAGTCAGAGAATTAGTCCTAAATTGTAAACATCTCCTATCTGATTGAAAAACTATTTACTGAACTAATGTAAACCTTAATTATTCATTTTTATAAACCATCTATTCCACTTTCTGTGTAAATTAAGGAGAGAATTTTGGCTAGTAAAGACTAGGAGTTGAATTCTGTATTTTGTTAACAGTTTCTGTCGCTGACTTGCTGTGCAGCTCTGGATAGGTCATTTCCACTCTTTGGGAAAGATCCCCAGCTAGTGGAAATCGGTGACTTCAACAAAGCTGTATCGATTTCAACCAGCTGTGCATCTCAGCCTCAGTTCTCCCATTAGTACGCTGAGTATAATGTCCAGCTGCCCAATAGGGGAGTTCTGAAGCTCAATTAAGGTTGAAAGCACTGACAAGCACTTTACTCTTCCGAAGGCAATAGTATTTTTTACAATAAAAACAACCCTGGCATCTTGCTCATTGGAGAGTTTACCACCATGCCCCGTTCGTACCCAGCTAGAATGTTTTTAGTGATAATGTCTTCACCTGGTTCCAAATCCTGCTATTTCCTCTCGTTCCCGTTGGTCACTCTCTCCTGCACAAGCATACACTTCAGCACAGATGTTCAGATCACTTCCTGAAGACTTTGGTTTGTCCATGGAATTAAATAAGATACAATTTGATCTTATCAGACTTGGCAGGACAATTAAAGATAGAACTGTTCATTAAAGTAAGGCCATCACAAAGCTCTGACATTTCCTTCAGGGCCCCACAGTATGCGCCAGCTAAATCTCTATTGAAGCTTTGCCGCAAGCAAAGCACTTCTAACAGGAGACATAAGCTAGTTAGGATAAGCTAGTTAGGAGTAAACAGTGGTAAACAGGAAATTCCTCTGCAGTTTTTTTTCCCCACTTGCAAATGCAAGTTTTTCAGAGGTGACAGTGCTGCTCGATGAAGTTGCAGGCATTTCTCAAACCCAAGCTTCTTGAAAGGCAAAACAGGCGACAAGGAGGACTCTGTCACCATAAACATAGCTAGCTGAGATTTCTGCCAGATCGTGCACTGCTGTCACCATAGAATACAGTGACAAAGACAAGAAAATGCTTTATGTTATCACTTTAACAAGAAGTCAGGTTCTGAGTTTGAGACCTAGCTGTTAACCCAACCTAGTGAACTATCAATAAGAACCACTGCAGCAATAATAATTGCCTAGTCTCTAACAGTTTGCATTAGCGTAGTAGGACTCACTCCAAATCTGTATAAAATCAGGAGAAGTGTACCCCTAATAGATTATGTTAAAAGGGGAAAAAAAGTGGGTTATACATAAGCTGTTCTAACAGCTTTGACTCTGCTGCGCCTTTGCAGCACTTGATAAGCTGGAACTGCAATTCAGGACCGTGCTGCTGGACGTTCTTGTTAAACTGTGAAATATTGAGGTGCGTGTGATTTCTATAGATTTATTAGTAAATTGGATAGTCTCAAGAACTGTTCGTAATGCTAGAAGATTTAGTGTGTCTTCAGATTTTGACATCGTCTTTTGATGCAGGCTTTGTAAAACCAAAAAACAAGATTGATGAAAATTTTAAAAACCTTGCCAGCCAGCATTTCTAAAGAGTCAAAAGATAATAAAGCCAATTATCATTTAACTAAGATAAATTTTCCCCCTGAGCTCTGGGAATGTAAAAAAGAAACCGTCGCACAATTGATAACATTGGAATAGTTGGGACTAAAAATTAAACTCCTGGCTTGGTTGTATTGTAATTAATCTAAAGTACGAGGGTGTCATTTTGACCTGTCTGGGTTTCTCTAGGCATTTTATTTTGTAGGGCAGAGTCATCTGGATGAAGCCAAATAGGTCTGATGATCCGTGGCTGAATAACAAAATGGTTCTCACTTTATTTTTTAAATAAAAAACCCAAAATTTACAGGAGGGTAAAACTTCATTCCAGACCTGCTGAATACTGATTTTTCACCCATATTTTAAACAATAAAAGGAAAGGTTCTTCTTACAACACACAAGATTTAGGACAGAGTACCTGGAAATAAAATAACTATAAAAGGGGTTTTTTTTGGTTTTTTGCTAATACCAAGTTGGTTATTGTATCTCTCCTTTTTTCCCCTCTACATGAAGCTGATGCCGTGTTATTTTTGTCATCCTTCCCTACATCTGTATCGTTAAGAAGAAGAGCCATCAGCAGAGTCTTAGCAGATATTTTCTACTCAGGAAGGAAGCATTTCTAAACCATAAGTCCTCCTGTTTGCCATCAAGGTTTGCTGCAAGGTAGAAGAGAGGATTCACTTTGAGGTTTTAATGTAAAGTCAAGTCAGCAGCTGTTGCAGGTAGAGATGGGGTGTTTGAAACATATTGTTGCATGAATTTTTCATAGCTATCTCCAGCATCTCATATGTAGGCAGGAAAAAAGAATGGGCCAGACCCTCCGGAGAACAGACATTTCTATTCTGAGGTCAAACTCAGGCAAGCTCTATAAACTTGTCAAACTGTTTTTAGTCTATGCCATGGGAATTTTACGCTCACTTAACCTCCATGGATCACTTCTGCTGAAATGAAATTAATGCTTCAATGAGAGGGTTCTTTTTTTCTTTTATCTAAAGAGAAGGTACATGTGATGAAAGCTGAGAGAAGAAAATGACACTTCTGTGCAATGACTGTACTTTATATGTCATTGGTTCTGATCAAATGCTAGGAGAGTCCAGTGCAGCCCAACTCGGGGTGTTCTGCCTTTAATTCTTCCTGGGAAATAATGTCATTTCATTTCTCTTTATTCCCCCCCCCTCC
>NW_017729016.1:18733241-18734050 GCF_001723915.1 Gavialis gangeticus
CTCTTTATTCCCCCCCCCCCCACAATCTTTAAATGTCTCCTTGTCAAGCACAATTTCCAGAAAGCATATCATAGTGATTGTTACTTCGGTGGCTCTCATCACGCTGGTGAGGATGTACCTTTCGTTCTGTGAGCACTTAACATTCTTTTGTCAGCCACAAAGCTAATTTAAAGCAGACCATACAAGTGTTTAGGAGACAAAATTGAATTGTAAGGATAATGTCTGTGTAAATGCCATCTTTAATGCCCTACAAAAATACAATCGTTTGTGATGCGGTGAACTTTAGTCATAGCTCCTTTTTGCCTCTAAACACTAAAGGGCATGGATCTTTTTTAAACAAGGCTTCTTGGTTCTTAAGGCTTTGAGAATTGATTGAATACAACTCACAGAAGTGCTTAGGCCCTTTTTTAAAGTCAATACATATTTACAGTAATTATAATGGTAAGAAAGAGTGCTCGTATAAAGTAAAGGCTTGTCTTTAAAACACAAAAACGAATATTCATAGTTGGACTTCAGCTGATCAAAGCTTGCAGCTTTAGCTAGGGCTAACTTACCCAGTATAACTTACCCATTATACCTTCCAAGGTGGTATTGCAACTGCTACTCTCAGGGCTAGTTTATAGGTATTAAAAGGGAGTGTTTTCATGATATAATGGCAGGCTTAAACTCCAAACTCGTGTCTTTTTTCAGATGCAGCAAGACCCTTTCACACAACATTGTACATGTTTCCTTCTCAAAATCAAAAGCTTTTAATGTAAGGGTATGGAGATGGATGTCTGTGGATTTAAATATATATATATATATATATA
>NW_017729016.1:18734571-18750704 GCF_001723915.1 Gavialis gangeticus
TATATATATATATATATTTAAATCCACAGACATCCATCTCCATACCCTTACATTAAAAGCTTTTGATTTTGATATATATATATACCATGAAATATTAGCTTAGAAGTATTGGTAGACATTTCAGCTTTTCTCTAGATCTGGCTTTATATTCTGCCAGTGACTTTACTGAAGAATAAAAGGTAAAATGGGCAGTCTGATCTCACTCTTTTTCTTTGCACAGTTTTGGCAATGTTTCACCTTCCCAGCAGGTTACATGCCACATATTTCACATCTGCTGCATGTGCCTGGCCCAAAGTGAAAACATCTCTTCTGCTGATTGAACCTGAAGCCCAGCTGTCTTCACCCCTGGGTTCTGATATTCATGGTTCACGCAGCATGAGGGGGGTGGGGGGAAGGGGCATAGCCAGAATAAGGAACATGGAAATGCGCAGATACGATCAATGTAATCACTGTCCAGCCAGGCAGCAGCTGTCAGAGATTATAGGAACTACTGTGGCTATTTTTTTTTTTGAAGTCAAGAGCATTATTTGTGATGGGTATTTCTGCATTTGAAAAACTTGAGTGTAATTTCCTTTGAACGTTTGAGTTCTGAGAGCTTTTCATTTCCAAAGCATCATATACAATTAAATATTAGAAGCTGGTTGTTTGTGAAACGTATCAGCTTAAACCTTACTGCCCCAGCAAGCGTGGGTCCCAATGGTGAAACAAAATAACTACTGTATTCTTGAAGAGAATCACTCCTCCTTGCTCCCCATTGCTGCTTACTGAAATAAAAAAAAAGGAAAGATGGGTGGGAGAGAGAAGACTTCATCTCTCTTCCCCAAATATGGTTCATACAATTCTGTAAATATGCTGGCAGATCCTCACTGGTGGATCTAGGAGAATGTAGACCAGCATTGTATGCATATCGACAAAAGTTGGCTGCACTGCTCAGCCAAAATGTACTTGCTTTTGTTTTTGAAAATCTAGCTCTTAATTATTTTAACATTAGTTTATAATATATATTAGTTATGCATATGTGTATATGGCTGTATAAGGTCATACACATAGATACACACGCCACATACATTATTTATATTTATGCAGAGTGTGTATATATATGTATGCAACATATATATATTTGTGTATATATATATATATATCTATATTTGCATGTGTGTGCACGTGTGCGTATATATTTCTATATGTATATGTATATATAGAGGACCGTCTCCTAAGCCTTTTATTTATATCTGACACATGCAATTAATCTCTCCCTATCTCTAATCACTTTTGCTGTTACATTCATTGGAGTGATTTGTCTCCTATCTCTGTCACTGCTCTGTAATTGATATGTGGAGATAAGAGATTCTTAGAGGACACAAACAAGGAAAAGAGAAAATTGAATTTACCTTGCAGTCATTTTATAAAATGTGACACACATCAATTATACATGCCATCCAGGAGCCAGCTTGAACAAACCATACTGATTTGCTCCAAAACCAACATCACAGCAATACCAAAAACCTTCTGTAAATAGAAAAGTGTTACCAGGTCAGTAGAAGTGGACTTTGCATTATATTCATTCACTTAGGAAAGAAATGTTAATGTTTAGTGACCTGCAGGGAGGTGCATCCCAAATGCCAAGCAAATTAGGTTTGCATCAACTTCCAAAAGTGCTTAGAGAAGGAGATGCTCAGGCTTCAAAATAGATGTAAATTCATGCTACAATTGTAAGATTACCTTTTAAGAATGAATTAAAAGAATAAGTCATCTAGAAAAGCACTTGAAGAGTACATCAATGGGGAAAATTGATGAGCAATTAATAGCTCATTCAGACCATACATGTGTGAGCTAAATAAGTCTGTGTTCAGATTTGGCTCTAGCAAAATATGTGTAAATTTGGTTCTTAAATGTTTTGGTTGGAATATGTAGGTGGAGGTCCACAGATGGAGAGGGAGTAAAAGCTGATTAGTTAAACAGGACTTGCCTTTCCTAATTCTGGAGTGATCCATTCCCCAGCAAAGAGCAGAGCATCTCTTCAGGAATCCTGTCCAGGACTCGTCCCCCTGTAACCAGAATGTCTATGAAAATGCTAGTAGAATGAGTCTATGCCACTTGAAAATCCTTTTTTCTAGGGCATGTTGCCTGGGCTGACTGCTACATATTGCTGGAGTGGGAGCACGTGGGAGAGGCAGGGCCATGGTCCATGCTAGAAATTTTATTTTTGATTTTGATCATTTGCTTCATTTTACGTTACTGGTTGGATGTTCAGAAAATCATTGATGCGTACAATGGTGACGGGCAGAGGATTGTGTCCTATGCCCAGAATCATTTATTAAGAACAAAAGATGTCACATGTTCTACTGCATTCTGGTCTGGTTAAATCTATTTTAGAGTGAAAATCTGCAGTAGAAGAGCTGTTGATAAATATATATACTCTTCATCTGGTTCTCTTAGTTTTATTAACCTTTCTACTAGGTTCAGACATACTTCCTTGTGGTATGAGATCATACAACCAAGCAGGGTTGAGTCTGGCCGCGACTTGAATAAGAGCAGCCTAAGAAACCACTATGTGCTACAAGAAATAATGATGATTGAACAGGCAGCACATTTTCTTTTGAGTCAGTTTTGAACCAGTGCCCTAGGCTGGAGTCAGCAGTCACTGGGCTGCTGAATAAGTCAAGTTTTTGATGGGATATAAAACTAAAACCTTTCTTCACTTTGGTCATCCAGGATCTTGTGCTGGTTACTTTGTGTCAGGGCGTTGACCCTTCTATTCTGGCCCAATTCCCACTTAATTGTATTCTGCCTGCTACAAATACTTTGTGCCATTTCAGTAGGCTGCTTCATTACTTCACTTCCTGAACTGTGATGTATTATACGGCTGCCACTTCGTTTCCCTCCCCACCCAGCAACACACACGCGCACTGTCTGGGTGTTACCTACGAGATGCATACTTCCTAGGTACACTTTAAGCCTGCAAAGTACTTTGGGATCTTTGAAAACTTTAAAAGCATGAAAGATCATATTAAATAATACAGTATTGATACAGTTAGAAGAGGCTTTTAAAACAGAACAGCATCCCATGCTGACCAATTTGGGATTGCATGATTCATGGTAAAAAAATCTGTAATGGAGACCTTTCTGTTTTTTTGTCAAGAAGTACGTCCACCCAAGTGGCAAACAACACGAACAATGTTAAAGAGACAACTTACAGTTGCTAGAAATGCAGTTGCAATTTTTTTTATTTTTTCTTACTAAGGCATTTTATTCCAACCTCCTCCAAGGAAGAAAAGGTGTTTTGCTCTATGTTTATCTGGATATCTTTACTCGGAAGTTCAAAGAATAGCTGCTGCAGTCCCATGTATCAGTTTCTCCCCTTTAGATATCACTACTTCATTTGTATGATTCCCATTAATCCAAATCCCTAGAGCGCTCCAAGTAGCAACTTGCACACACTTATAAAATCTAACATATGTAAACCAAGCTTTTCATTTATCTAAAGTTGCTAGGACACAATGAAAGGTGGTGACACAATTTCAGAGCTCATCAATCGTTAGGAACCGGACTTTTACTTGGAATATAAAAGTACAGTATTCTGTAACTTCACTCAGTGCAGTGTTAACTTAGAAATACCGTACCATTTTTAGGAGAACTAGTCACAATTTTGTTTTGTTTTGTTTTCCATGTGATCGAAGGAACAGAACAGCTCCGTGTGATTTTGTAATAAAACAAGATTATAAGCTATCAGTTCTGGAAGCTACAGATAGCTTGCTCAGCCTTACAATGAGCATGTCAAAAATATAACAATCATGTCATTTCTTACCAATGAAAAGATGTAATTTAAAAAAAACCCTGCTTCAAGTAGGCAAGTAGGGCTCCTATGTTCACACTTCAAAGTAAAGAGAGTAGGAACTGTTTGAAAGCAAACATGCTTTCTTCTTCCCCTCCCCTGTTAAAAATACCCTTGTGAGAGAAGAGTTTACCCTGTCTTATAAAGATCTCTGTTTTATACATATTGATTATTCCTTAATAAAGTAGCTCAATACACTAGTGTTGCATTCATTATGAATTCTGCAGGCAAGGAGTATTTTACATTTGTTAAAGCCTTTCATTAAATAAACTTGTGACAGATAGCTGAAAGACAGTACATTTAAAAAAATCAAGTTTGCCTCTTGCTTTTTTCACATATATAATGTAAGAAAGGAAACAGGTGGAAGCCCCGGGGTTATTGTTTTAATCATTTTTTTTATGTGAGGTTTTTTCATCTTTCACCTATATAAACCCCAGAACAGGAAAACTGAACGGAGCTGGAAACCCTCATTTGTGTTCTGATGCCAGCGCCATGGGTCTGTCAGATTGACTCGATATGTATACGTAAGTGACTGAGCTATCCGTGCAATGACATGCAAATTAGCTTCATTAAAAGAACATTATCAAGGTTGCAATGTCAAACATTTAAAAGTTAGGAAAGGTGAGATTCAGTGTTGTCTGTGCAACCTTAATTCTGCCCTTTGTGGGCTGACATGATACAGCTTTTAATTACATGATCATGTGCAATTTTTTTCAACAAGGCCTTTGTGCCATTTAGTTCAGAGGTGGACAGTACTCAGAGAGTAAACACAAACTGTCGCACAAATTAAGTTGTATATTGGACCCTCCTGCGGCAGAAGGAGGAATTGAACCAAGGTTTTTTCTGTCCCAGGTGAGCGTTCTGCTCATCTCCTCCTCTGGCTACACACTTGAAACATGACCTTACTTGTGTTTTTGGTAGCAAGAGAATAGAGTGAGACATCTGCCTGCACCTTGAGTCACTTAACTTCCAGAAAAGTCTAATTAGTAGGGGTGTGCAAAGCGGGCCCTATTCAATTCGGATTCGGCTCGAATCAGGGACAGTGATTCGGTTAGTTGATTCAGATCACTGTCCCTGATTCAATTGGCCTGAATCCAAATCTGAAGATACAATGCTGATTTGGAGAATCAGCAATTTGGACACAGACCCAGCTTTAAAAATTTTTTCTACAAGGTAGCAGGCACGGCTCGTGATCACTGATACTGGGGCGGATAGAGCGTCCCACAAGAGTGCAGGGGGGCTCTCCACGTGCTCAGCAGCGAAACTGGAAGTGGGCAAACTGCTGCGGAGTGTGCTGGGGGGCCCCCCACCGCGCCTGCCCAGCTCAGTGATCAGCCACAGGGGGACCCCGAGTGCCCCCCCACACCTAGGAGGCACTAGTTGCTGGGTGGGGCGGCGCGGGGGGGGGGGTCCCCCAGTGTGCTCCCTGGTGGACCCAGAAGTAGACTGCAAGTGCTTCTGGTCCACTTCTGGGCCTCCTGCTGAGCGTGCTGGGGAGCCCCCCATGCTTTTGTGGGATGCTCCATGTGTCCCAGCATCGCAGCACTCACGAGCCCCTGATACCTCCAGGTATGTAGAAAAAACATTTAAAGCTGTGTTTATGTCCGAATCTCTCTGATTTGATTTGGATTTGCAGATTCGGCTACCGAATCAGGCCAGATCTCTGCCAAATCCAATCAGGGACTGAAGCTTCGCACAGCCCTACTAATTAGGCAGTGCCTGGCTCGGGGTATGTTGTGAACCCTGTTCTGCAGTATCTTCCCATATATTCTATAACCAACTCATGGATGAGGATTTCCTTCTGGGGACCAGACACCTATACCTTATTCCTTGTGGTTCTAGCCCCAGGGACATGTTCAGAAGTGCAGACAACTTCTCAAGGCTATGTTGCTAAGTGAACGTGTCTTGATTCTGCCATGTTAAAGACCGATTCTGCCACTTTTTGTAAAGTGAGGTGCGTTGATACACGTCTTCCTCAGGGAGAGAGTAAAGCCTTACTCTAATACGAAGCATAAAATTACTACTGGAAGGGGAAAAGATTAGATGTTCTGGCCTTTTGGCTCCCAGAGAAATCTAGGAAATGGTTATTTCATACACATGGCATGGCTGCAGTAGTCAGAAAAAGAGGAGCCTACGTTGTTTGTGTACTGTGTGGCTGTTGCCGAAAAATACAGGCGGTGATGGGTTGATAACGAACCTCCTGACTTGATTTTTTCCCCTCATTGTCGCTTTCTCGGAAATATTATGTTTGTACCTTGACAGCATTTAAACGTGTCAAATCTCTCCCCTTTTTGAAATTAAGGCTTTCTTAAGGAAAAATAGTTTGTTCTTAAATTCATTCTAACAAGCTATTTTTATGTAAAAACCCAGTGTTACAATCAGTGCAGATTCTGTTAGCTTTCTATTTCCAAGATCCATAGGTTGAGTTTCCCTGAAAATGATCTGGCAAGCCAAAGCTAACCTCATTTGTCATGGCCGAGTGCGTTTCAGTCCCACAAGCTGTAGGTTGAGAGAACATTACTGCTAAACTGTTTCTTTTAAAAAGTGCAAGGTTCCTAAGGCAGACGTGAAGGGGGAATGCAGCCAGGAAGCTACACGTAGCATGTGTCCTACGAGAGGGAGGTTGTACCCAGGAAAGAAAAGTAAATTCTTCTTTTGTCCAGATGCATTTGCTTTGCTTTAATTGTGTTATATATCTTTAAGGGCTGGAGACAACAACTTACTGCTCCAATGTACAGAATATAGAGAGGATATTGCAGTAGGCAGTCAATTGTGTTAGAAGATGGAGGAGTGAGGGGTTTTTTATTGTTCTCCTATACATTTGCAAGAGACAAAAAAAAAAAAAAAGAACAACAAACATTTGCTCTTATACCTTGCTGCGTCCTGGCTATATTTAAACTCATTCCCCAAAAGCAGATGCTCATAAGACTGAGTTATTATCGACCGTGAATACTGAGGAAAGCCTGCAGCCGTGTATGCAGCGTTCGTATAAAACAAATGCCTCTGGCAGCACTCGCCCATCCCTGCCTTCACCAATCATGGGAAGTTTATCAGATATCACTGAGTGATATTCTCATAGCTATTAAAGAAGGTAATTGGTAGTGAGTGATTAGAATTGCAGATGGCCTTTTCAAGGTGATTGCAACTGTTAAGTCAAGTCTTTGAAAGGTAGGTGAAAGGGTCCATGAAGCTAGAAAGTTAATATTCTGAAGGCCGTAGCAGAAAGCAGGGATAGATACGTTCTCATTTTAAGAAGCAAGTTATGCTTACCAAAAAAAACTCGCCAAACCCTGGGAAGTCTGACAAATAGCAACCACCAAAAGCAAGTGGGCCTAGTGTATCCAAAGAGGTGGAACTAACTAAATACCAGCTTTTCAGACTGTAAATCCCTCTGGGCAGAGAGTTTTTTTTCTTCTGACTTCTGAATCAGGCTCTCTGCTAGGTGGGTATTATCCCATGCTCATCATTGTTAAAACTAGATGAAGGCATTTCTAACACCACGGCTGCAACGCGCTTGAGAAACTCCCCACATCCTCCCACTCCTCAGTCATTGCACCCGGAAATGAAGTGGCACAGACGTATCCTGAGCATTACAGGTTGGAAAGCCACGTGCAGAGCACGTGATGCTAAGCAGTTAATACGTCTTGGACTACTTCCTCTGCAATGTTCTGTTCGAAAGTGATTGATGAGAAGCCTTCGACCACGTGACTCCGTGCTTTAAGAGCACAGCCAAGAATTACTGTCGAGCGCCTTCATTTTAATATGGGGAATTTCGTGCTACCGTCAGCAAAGGTTATTTGGGCTGTCTTATTTTAGCTGGCCATGCCCTTTTTTTTTCTGTATGTTAGTTTGGAAATTCAGAATAAGAAGAAATTTGATAGAAGAGAAATCTGGAAAGTAAATCAATTCCTCTTGAGTCCTGTTCAGTTATGTATAAATGACAACAGGAAAGCAAAAGGGACTTTGCACTGTTTTTAATACAGAGGCTTAGAGAACTGAAGCCTTATGGGCTGTTACATTGTGGATATCATGACTATGGATTCATGAGTTCCCGATTGATTTCCTGCTTTCAAACAAAAGGATTTGGTGTGGTTGCATATACTTCAACCGTGTATTATTACGCTATTGACCTCATCTTCATGCTGGACTATCTAATCTGTGGCTGAACTGTAAAACACCACTGGATTTATTGCGAAGAGACTCATATAAATGTAGTATGTGTTTATCATTTATTACCTCTGGTTTGACAGGAAACATTTGTTTTCTTTAATGATTTGAGATTTTTTTTTTTCCTTCAGAGAATTCATTTATTTCTCTAAATGTTGTACCATGTTTTGTGTGGCCATTGTTTTGTCTATAAACCTATGGTATATTGATCTTTCAGCTAAGTACATATTATTTCATTTCTGGATATTTAATTTGATCCGAATTCTGCTTTTCCTGCTCAAGTTGGTACTCATTTCAAATCATACTGCTTAGAGTTGTGACCTTGACTGTGCCCTACCAGACTGGAACATTTATACTATGTAAGTGTTGTAAAAGGTGTTCCTTAAAAAAAAAAAAAAATCAAATGTCCTTTACTAGTCTGCTCCTAGTCAATGTTAAACAAGAGACTTTAAACAAGAAGGCTTGTTTAAACAGATGCTAACCACTGATTTCACTACGAAAAGGCAAAAGACTCCACCTTTGAACACAACTGGGAACAGCCGGTAAACAATATGGATTTAAAAAAGAAGGTGGTGAGAACTGTTTTCATTAAAAACATGAAAATATCCATAAAAACATGAAGAGGCAGCGTGTTGATCTTTGGCAGTATTAAGTTCCTTTGCCCTGAAGACATCTTGCAAATTTCTAACTACGAAAATAATTTGAGTAGGGTTTTGGAAAGTTTCCAAACATTTGGGACCACTCTTGGGATTTAAGATTAATTGGACGAAATTTAAGATTCTGCTGGTCTTGTACGCTTCTTTAAAATGAACTCCAGAGCTGTATGGTAGGTAGGAATTAATCTGTATAAATATGGCCTACAGCTATTTCAAAATAATTTACTATCCCTCATATTAGAATGAGGAAGAATGGTTGAATTTTGGATCCATCTTCCAATCTCCTTAATTGCCTGAATCAATCTTATTAAACTGATAGCCCTTCCTAAATATTTATATATTTTTCTCAGTGCATTCCAATTTTTATTACTAATGATTTCTGTGAGAAAATTAATCACTTACCAGACTGATATGTCATAAGTGGTTGCCATGAGACAATGTTACCATATTAATGGTATCTTATGATGAGCATATTTTCTATATTTTACACTGCTGTATGGATCGGATTTCGTTTTGTGGAATGCATGTCATAGTGGATAAAAGAAAAGGCTCAATTTTGTCTTTAGTTGCAGGGCTGTAATCAAATCAGAGTTGCTCTGATATAACTGTCTTCAGCATTGAACTCCTAGTTAGCAGCACCTTTCCTTGGCTCAGTTCTTGGTTTCTTGGTATGGGGCACCTAAAGATAGTGATGATTTAATTCCCCTGAAGAAATATTTTGGAGTGATGACCTGAGGCTCTTGAATAGAGGAGCAGGATTGCCCAGGATATCATTAGGGATATATCATTGCCTCATCAGTTTGGAAGAGTTGAATTTTAATATATGGGCCAGGAAAATGTCTTGTAAGATATTTATATCGATGGAGAGTAGCTTAGAAAATATAAATTAAGCCCCTGTCTTTTTAGATATTTTGCTGCTGGAGGATTGGTATTGCAAACATCTGCAGGAGTGATGCGGTGAGTTGTTCTTTTGACTTCCCTCCAGTGACCGTTTTCAGGACCAGACCGCCAAGCTAATAGGGTGCCAATTTCCCTAATGCACCTTAAGTTAGACAGCAAGGAGTCTGTTCGTAAACACAGAAGCATCATTCAAATTCATATTAAGTAGAAGTACATACATCGAGGTGAGCCTAGAAACCGAAGGATGTATTAACCGACAGTTCAGGCTAGAAATATCTTCAATTCATAAATTGTTTGTAAAAGGCACTCGGCATGGGCTCCCAGTCACGACAATGCAATGTGAAAATGCAGTGGAGTATATGTGGGGGAAGGTGGCCTTGACTTAGATTTATGTTCCTGTTGAAGAAATCTCAATGAAGGTAAGTGCAAATCGGTAAATTAGAGATTTGTTTGTGCATAAAACCATAACCCCTCATCAGTTATATTATATGAATTGTAAGCATTGTAAAGGAGGCAGGCCCTGTACCTAAAAGGAAAGCATCTCGCTAGATCTTGTGACTGATATGTAGCCTCTGCAAAAAGATACTGAATGTTTTCTGTTAACTATAATTTAAACCGTTATTGAGAGAGTGAGGGGCTGAGAAACAAAACCGCTGCTACCAACTGTGTTGCTAGCAGAACAAAAGATCACAGCAGACCTAATGGGACAGGGAGAAAAATTGCCTTTGATTAAACTGTGGATGAAAGATGTAATATTATATTCATTGATGGAGAGGGCAATTTGCACTTCACAGGTGAATGCAGAGAAATATTGTGGAATCTGGCAGACCTTTTTGGACTTCATAGTGACTGCTGAGTTCCTCTCCCAAAGAGAATGAAGGATTTATTTTGACAAATGTGTCTGGGACAATTATACATTTTTGTTTATGGATTGGAATGTAGCTGATATCCTGCCGTCGCCAATGCTGTATATACACGGTCAGTCAAGGAGCTGGGCTATTTGTTATTTTTTCCCATTGTTTTAAAGATTGTATCTATCAGTGTAACTTTCAAAATTCATACATACATCTTATTTTAAGAAGCTGTTGCAAGGGCTCTCAAAAGGCATTCATAATGGAAAAAGCCACAGACCCTTGATTATTGTGGCAAGAGCGGGGACTGCTGTACAGGGGGAAGGCATGTGTGTGCGCATGTCTGTGTGTGTGCATACACAGAAGAAGTAGAGTGATACTATGTATTTTCACAAATCTAGCCTGCCTACAGAACTTGCAAAAGAAGAAGTGGCCGGATGCTACAAGCAGGTACAGCCAGGCGCTCATTTGTACTGCTCTAAGGTGTCCCAGCAGTTTGGAGCATGACAAAAATGTAGTGCTGTAGGCGATGAGGGGCTGGAGACCCACAACATCACATCAAGGGTGAGTTCTCCAACCAGGGGCAATATGGGGGTGCTCCTTAGATCCTCCCCTGCCACTACCAGGGAAGCCTGATCTCTGACAGCTTGCCCTCGCTCCTTCCTGGGGAGCGGATAAGCTGTCAATGGTCAGTCAGCAGAGACCCCAGCTGACCAGCTCCACGGATCAGGCTCGTAGCCCCTATGGCCAACATAGGTGATGGTGGGGGTGCAGCTGCCAGGACCAGCAGTGCTGGAGCTCTGGAGGGAGCTAGAGCAAGACGGGAGAGCTGAGGACTGTGAGATGCTGGAGGCTGTAGAGACCCCAGCAGTAGGGGTGTGCAAAACAGGGTGTGGGGGGACCCCAATGTGCTCCCCAGGGGACCTGGAAGTGCTTCTGGTCCACTTCCGGGTCTGCTGCCACGCGCTCTGGGGACCCCCTTGCGCTCCTGTGGGACACTCCATCAGCCTCAGCATCACAGCATTCACAAGCCGCCTGGTACCTTGAGGCACGCAGAAAAAACATTTCAGGCTGTGTCTATGTCCGAATCGCCGAATCTCTCCGATTCGATTCAGAGAGATTAAAGGGTCTCCTGATTCTATTTAGATTCAGAGATTCGGCTATCGAATCGGGCTGAATCTCCGCTGGGTTGATCAGGGACCGAAGCTTTGCACAGCTCTACCCAGCAGTATTATATGCAGCTGTTACACAGTGCTACAAAATGGAAAAGTTCCTCTTTGAAAGTACTGCTATTTCATAGCACTGTCAGCATCTTTGTGGTGCTACAAACTGGAATAACTGCACACTCCCCTTTTGCAGTGCTACAAATGTGACACCTGTCCATGACCTTAGGCTGTGTCTAAGAAATATAGGTGGTGTGTAGTAGAATTTACCCTTCACCTTGTCGTATACTGACCAGCTAGGAGGAGTTTTAATTTGGTCCAACCCTTTTAAAACTGCTCGTCATCAATAGAACTTAAACAGGCAAATTATGAATATTTCATGCTAGTGTAATGGATAATGGCTGCAGCACTTTTGTAGGTGAACCTGTCTATTCATCATTTCCTTAAGCTGAATGTAATTTATCCAAGCTCAACCTCAGTACTTTTAAATCGGAACCATGCTGTT
The DNA here is from genome assembly GCF_001723915.1 of Gavialis gangeticus. Lineage (NCBI taxonomy): Eukaryota > Metazoa > Chordata > Crocodylia > Gavialidae > Gavialis > Gavialis gangeticus. The sequence goes on from NW_017729016.1 coordinate 18,746,649, forward strand.
TGGAAAGGGAGATTGTGCTTTTAAAACAAAGGTTTATGAAATCAGCTGACAAACCTTTTTATTGAATTTTTTAAAAGATAAGGTTTTAATGAGGCAGGCATCCTGTTCTAGAGTTTCTTATGGGCCTGGTAATTCATTTTGGTTTCATGTTGATAATGTTGTAAGCAATCTTGGTGATTTTTTTTGCAACTGCTTCATGATGCAGTGTACCAGTAGGGTTCAAAGTTCAAAACTAATGTGTGGATAACTGTTATAGATACTAGATTTGTCATAAATGGTTATCTTTAAAGAGGCCATATTTTGAAAATATTTATCCCAAGTGAACTACAGTTTACATCAGTGATATCTGTGATGTGAACATTTGCCAATCACATTTTTAATAGGAGCTTCCCAAACAAAGTAGGATTAACCTGCAAGAGGCAGCATGAGTTATGTGATTTATAGAAAGGTTTATGAATGATTATACACAGCACACCAGTAAACCTTTCTGCAGAGACAGCCGTTGTGACTTCAGAAGGAATGGTGTTTAGAGAAAACGCTGGACTCCCGTCAAATGATCCGACAGTTTAGCTGTATTTACCACCTCTGAATGCACTCAGACATACCTCCTAGAAACCGAGGAAAGCCAAAAGTATTGCGGACAGTATGTGCCATTAAGAATAGCACATTGTGTGCAAACTGGTAGCTTTTGAAATGGAAGACAGGCGATTTATTTTATTAGAAAAATGGTGCAACAGTATATTTGAAGTGGACTGAATGGACTGACAAGCGCAGTGAAAGATTGGTTTTAAAGTGGAAGTAGAGTTGAGCTGAATGGCGTGATCAGTGCCGAGAGACGAGAGGTTTGCATCAAAGTAGTTCTGTACTAACTCTGACCTCCACAAACAACACAATGAAGAGATTCAGCTTTCCTTTAGTTCTGCAGTTACTCGCTTTGATGAGGCCTTAAGGACAACAACGGAAGATTTCTCTCCTTTTTATCTCTGATCACCACAGGGCCTTTATAATCCACCTTTTAAACAGAAACTTGTGTACACATGCAAAGCTGCTCAGCGCTACATGATAGATGGCCTGAAGCACATAGATCCTGTCTGATGGGGACGGGAGAGAACAGAAAAAACGCACAAGCTGCATCAGAAAATAGCTCATTTTCAATGTTTTTTTTTATTTGTGGACCCCTAAAAAAATGTCAAATGGAGGTGCGGCCCCCTTTGGAAATTCTGAATGGAGGTGTGGGCCCGTTTGAATTGTCCGTGCGAGTATTCACATACTTTTGATTGATCATAGTCATCTTTCACGGACCCCTTCATCATAGTCGGCAGACCGCCAGGGGTTGAAAACCAGTGGCTTAGTCCGGATGCATTGCTTCTATCAGGCACGGGGGTGTTGGATCAGGCACAACAGTTGTAAACGTAGCTGCTTTATAAGCCTTGCCAAAGATGGGGAGCAGTAATGTGTGTTTAAAGAATGCACTGCATGCAAGCCACTCAGAAATGCCACTTTACAAAAGAGAGAAGCCTTTGTGAAGCTGCTAACATTTAAAGAGGTTTTTAGAGATAAGCCTTTACCTAAAGCAGGCTGCTCTTGGGATCAGGGAGGGTCAATTCCAGTACAGTCAGGTGTCCTTTTTTTTTTGTTGAGATGGGGCAAATGAAGTAATTGGCTGCTGTAAGATGTTTTCTGCTTCTAACGCATTTCTCAGTTTACCACCTTCAGATACAGTTTTGCCCAAATTGAAAGTGAATAAGTAATTTGAAAGCAATCATAAGAGATAGAGGTAGAGTTATCCCAGTGTCCTTGCAGGGAGTACTTGGTCATTTATACAGTGACAAATTTATGTTAACTTGGTGCACATTCAGGATGTGATTTTTTTTTTCTGTGACTGTTTCTTTGCAAGATGCCACCGTGATCCTCAAGTAATTCACAGAGATTGATTTGTAAAACATTCTGAATCAATTAAGGCTTTAATCAGCAAGCAGAAAACTTCAGATGGCTTGTGGACTAATTTTACCATCTCCCATCAACATGAGCCTAAGCTGGAAAAAGAAAACAATTAAGGGGATGTAATTATCTGTCCTGATTACTGAATTAGAAGAGTTTGTGTTTATTCTGTCCCTGTGTAAAAGGGGAAATCTGCTTTGAAAAACAATTTGAGGCAGCTGCTGAAGTGCCAAGGTTTTTGGTGTGGAGTGCAGACATTTGATAAGGCCGCACGGAAGAAAAAAATGCAGTCAGCGATGCTAATACAATAAAACACACTTTGGAGAGCTTGGCTTGGCAGCAGGTGCTCTGCATGGTGCTATGCAGGGTCTTGATTTGAGAAGGTTTCTGCTGTCCCAGATAGCTGATGACATAGTACAGGTTTGAACTTTTGAGGCATGACTTCAGTTGCAAGTACTTTTCTGAGCCTCCCCCAAATTGTTGGGTCATTTGAGGCCACTCCTGGTAATCTCACAAAGACCTTCATATGGTGACTCTGGGCGGGAGCTGTTAGGCAGGAAGCAACTCTGGCTGATGAGACTGGCAACCTGTTAGGCATCTCCTACTGCCAAACTTCAGTGATTTTAAACAAAAATGTGGGTTCCAGAAAGAGCTTAGAAATATTAGTCGCACAATCTGTTTCCTGAGAGAAAAATTCAAATCTCCAGAAAATAATCCAAGTGAAAGTGTGCCTAGAAGTGTTCAGCAAGTGTGAAATGGTCCCATGGAGCTGTGGGGCTAACCTCCTTTATTTCATTCCTATTATTTCAGGGCTAGATTCAATGAAGGCCTTAAGGGCCTACAAGTTAGATGCTTAAATTTAAGGTGACTGCCATTTGGAGCAGAATCCAAAGCCCTGTTAGGTGCTTAATCTCTCTCTATAGAGCCACCTAACGAATGAGCTCCACAAGAGCCAGCAAACGGAGTGGGAAGCTGCCTACAGCCAGCCAACAGGAAATACTAACAGAGGGGATAGCTGAAATACTACTGCCTCGGGAATTTAGATACCTCACTAAGAGCTGCAAGGAGGTATCGTCATCCACCCAACATTGTAGAGCTGAGAATCCTCTCTCAGGGGTAGATGCCAAAAATATTTTTCCAAAGACCTCAGGTGAAGTTCACTGTTTTCTTTTAAATCGGGGTAGGAGGGAAAGGTGGGTGGTTGAGGTGGCCAAATGTACGTAGTAGCCAGGTGGTTAAGGCCCTTACCCAGGAAATGGGAGTTCTGGATTCTGCAAGTGTGCAACCTGAAAGGGAAAATGAAAATATTTAGATTTTCCTCCTAACTCCCTCCCATAGATTTCCGTTTCTTTGGGGGAGGTTTTTGATTTGTGCAAGACATGGGAGAGACATGGGATTTGTGCAAGAGGTGGGCAAGCTGGAATATATTTTGTATTTTTAATTGGAGAAAGTTCACAAAGTTTAAATTCATCCATTTTGTAAGAATCAGAACCTCTCTTCTTTGTGGCTCACCTGAGGCGGATTTAGCTCTTTATCCCTTTACAGTTTGATTGAACTTAAAAGTCCCTTCAGCCTTTGTACTCGCAGCTCTAGCAGTACGAAAAGCCCCGAGAATTTTTTTTTAAAGAAGTGTTTAGTAGGGGTGTGTGAAGTGGGCTCTGTTCAGTTTGGATTCAGATTTGGCCTGAATCGGGGACAGTGATTCAATTCGTTGATTCGGATCACTGTCCCTGATTTGATTTGGCTGAATCCAAATCTAAAGATTTGATACTGGTTTGGAGAATCAGCAATTCGGACTTAGACACAGCTTTAAAAGTTTTTTCTACATACCTCGAGGTACCAGCATAGCTTGTAATTGCTGCGGTTTTGGGGTGCATGGAGAGTCCAGCAGGAGTGGGGGGGGGCCCTCGACATGCTCAACGACAAACCCAGAAGTGGACTGGAAGTACTTTTGGTCCACTTCTGGGTCTGCCAGGGAGCGTGCTGACCTCCCCCCCACACACACACACCTCCCGGCTTGGCAGTCAGCTGCAGGGGGACCCAGGGTGCCCCCCCTAGACCCAGGAGGCACCAGTCGCTGAGCCGGGGGGGGGGGGGCCTCCTGCACCCCCCCTG
>NW_017729016.1:18750715-18751819 GCF_001723915.1 Gavialis gangeticus
GGTCTCCTGATTCAATTCGGATTCGGAGATTTGGCCACCAAGTCAGGCTGAATCTCTGCTGAACTGAATCAGGGACCGAAGCTTTGCATAGCCCTAGTGTTTAGGGGTCAAGAAGTCAGTAAAATCCTTGAAGTCAATGGGGTTTGCTCATCTGGAATCGTTTGCCAGGGCCCCCACAGGCAATTTAATTTCTCCCACAACAGATATATTTGTGCTAAAACAGATTTTTGCAGCAGCCTGATTTAAGCCCCAAAAAAGCAGTGGTTATTGTGTATAGAATTGGCATGTTTATTCATGGAAGGACGTAAGGGAACAATGATTGGAGGTTTCCTTTAAAACTGGAGGAGTACCATTCCAAGTTAGTAACGTCAGTCCTAACAGTTCTGCTGTCCCTGGATATCAATCCTGGTTCCCCGGAGGCTTAAGTTATTACCACCCCACTGCCTTTTTTCAGTGTATTGCAGTTGGGATGCCACGCAACAGGGCTTGGACCAGGTAAGGTAGCTGCCCCATGCAGGAGGAGAAGGTGAATCTTGGGTGTGCAAGTTACTTAAGACACTGGCCCATTTGTCTGCTGTACAGGATAGTGGGGTTATTAGGTAAAGAGGTATGGTGACTGGACTCAGTGGCCCACAAAGCCCCTTCCCCCATGTTGGGAGATGGTTTAGGAATAAAGTAAAGCAAATTTATGGTCTACTGCCACTAGCATCCAAACTCCAGCGAGCCTGGGTTGGTGGGATGCAGGGGGGGAATGTACATGTATGGATAAAGAGCTGCATATTGTAGCTGATAACAGTGTACAGGACTAATAGAAATTAATAAAGAATTAACCATTGAGACGACATTCAGGATCTGAGTACCAAAACAAATTATATCTACAATTCACGTGTGAAATATCACTAAAAACATATCGACTGGTTTGTTGTTTTCAAATGTTCTTGCAAAACAGGGGCAAGTATTAATTCATTCACTTGTGTGCCTGTAATTGGGCTTTTTCTGGCATTTTGCTAACAACTTCAGTTTAAAATGAGAAGAAAGTAGAATGAGGATTTCAACTTACTGTATCATTTACTTGGGTTTGTGGTGGGGCTCTCTTTTCCTTAA
>NW_017729016.1:18752052-18766055 GCF_001723915.1 Gavialis gangeticus
TATATCTACAATTCACGTGTGAAATATCACTAAAAACATATCGACTGGTTTGTTGTTTTCAAATGTTCTTGCAAAACAGGGGCAAGTATTAATTCATTCACTTGTGTGCCTGTAATTGGGCTTTTTCTGGCATTTTGCTAACAACTTCAGTTTAAAATGAGAAGAAAGTAGAATGAGGATTTCAACTTACTGTATCATTTACTTGGGTTTGTGGTGGGGCTCTCTTTTCCTTAACAGAACAATAAATATAATCTCCTGGCAGACCATTACTTATGCTTTATATCTTCCCAGGGCGGATCAGAATCCAGAGATTGCATAAAATCTCTCATAAACCCCCATTTTACAGCTCTGCTGTAATTTCTGTTTGAATGTTTAGCAGAATGTTAATCCTGACATATTTAGCTGCCACGATGAAGGATTGCTACTGCAGTCTGTGCAAAGTTCAGGATAAATGCCCAGAACTCTGCTGAGTTATAGGTCAGTTATAGTAATTGGACAGAAATGTAATCAAGTAACTTCGGTATTATCCAGCAGGAGTGATACCTTTATTGTATATTAATGAAGAGTAAACAAACCTGTCACCAGTCACTGATTCTGAAAAATGTGCCATATAATTTATTCCAATAAATGGTATCATCTCTACAGAGAGACTGTCTCTTGATAACACTCAAGTTATTAAACACCGTTGAACAAAATCCTCAGTATAATGAGATTAAAACTGTCTACCTGAGGAAACTGAACTTTATTTAGAGGGAGGGCTGCCTTGTCACAGTTGTCTTTGTATTGTAGGTGAAGGCCATTTAATGGCTTGACGGGTTTTGACATTTATTTTATTTTTACTATTAAATAAATTAAAAAGCCGGTAGCTGTACTAACATCGAATAACATCCTGTTTGCCTACTAAAATGCAGCCAGTACAAAGGCCCAACAGGGTTCTCATTTACACAGGGTAACATGCATTTGATTTTAATAAGATTGTAATTTATGCAGCTTTAATAAATATATTTGGATTTCAGTACAATAAAACTGGTTATGGCATTATCATAAAGGTAATTATCAAGGCTGTTGTCTGCTGCATTTACTTTTTAAATTAGGAGAATCCATAATGATAGGTATGTTTGAGAGAAATGTATACAGGCTCCCTAAAGACTTCAGCATTAATATTCTGCTAATTCACTTCTGTATCTTTTCAACAGCTGATGGTTACATTGCATTTGAATATGGAGCCCTCCCAGAGCCGCCTCTTCAGGAGCAAGCATCTCCTGAACCCACATCATTTATCCTTGTTATCTAGTGCAGCTAGATGAATAAGTTAAGTTTGCACTGTCAGTGATCTGCAAATAAAAATAAATTGCACCATTGTGTCCTTATGAAGGGTCTGTACAAAAGGAAAATCTGAAGTCTACTGACATTTGTAATTAGTGAATGGGATAATGGTAATTGCGGCATTTCTGTTTCTAGAGTTCGTGTTGACGAGTGTTGTCCTTTTGTAACAAAGGCAAGAGAAAGCAATATGAAGCATTGTTGGGAACAAAGGTTTCCCCTGTTTCTTCACAATGAGGAACTTAGATGCGTGTGGGCTCAATAAAGCCTCTCTGCTAAGAGAGAGATGATTATCTAAGTAAGTTTTTAGAAAGTTTGATTTAAATTCAAAGATGCTGTAGGCTGGTGGTTATTGCAATCTTTTACGAATGATATTAGTTTCTTTTTTTCCTAGTAGTAAGAAAAATTAAATGCTAGCATGGTATTAAAGCAGCTAGACCTTATTGTTCCCTTGACAGTCCATTTAAAAATATACCTTTGGGATTTTTTTTTTTTTAGACCAATTAACAATCGGGGCTGTCACTCTGTGATGAATGTAACTTTGGATTGTGGTGACTCCTTTCCTGGCATTCTTGTCATTACCGTTCCAGCCGGATCTTGCGTAGGGAGCTGTGTACTGATTTTGTAACTCGTTCACGGTTGATGCTTTCTTCAAGTTCCTGAGGCAAGCCATAGTCATTGGCAAGTCTTTTGGGGAGAAGGGGAAAGGGTGGCCCTTTCTGTTAGAGTGGGTTTTTTTTCCCTTGGACTTTTAAAAAGTTTTTTATGTTTGCTGTATGGAAATTAATAACTATAATAATAACCCTTCCCCCCAGTGTTGCAACACAAACTCAGGGCAAAAAAATTGGAAGGGTTTAAGTTTTCCATCAGGCTCATGCGTCCCTGACTTGTGTGTGTGATGCAGCAGGAAATGCTCCACTTCTAGGAACTGGTTCACAGATTGTTTGTCTTTACTGATACAGTAATAGGAAGGGAGGGTTGGAAGGGGCCTCAGGAGGTCACATCTAGTCCACCCCCCTCCTCAAAGCACGGCCATCCCCACCTAGATCACCGCAGCCAAAGCTTTGTCTAGCTGGGTTTTGAAAACCCCCAAGGATGGAGAGTCCACCACCTCCCTGGGTAACCTGTTACAGTGTTTTACTACCCTCCTGGTGAGAAAATTCTTCCAATATCTAACCTAAACTTTTCTTGCTGCAGCTTGAGCCCATTGCTCCTTGTTCTGTCATCTGCCCCCATTGAGAACAATCCAGCTCCAGCCTCTTTCAGACCCCCCTTTAGGTAGTTAAAGGCTGCTGTTAAATCCCCTCTCAGTCTTCTCTTCTCCAGACTAAATAAGCCCAGGTCCCTCTGCCTCCCCTCATAAGTCATGTCTCCCAGCCCCTAAACCATTTTTGTTGCCCTCCATTGGACTCTCTCCAATTTATCCACATCGTTTCTGTAGTGGGGGCCCAACATTGAACACAGTACTCCAGATGTGGCCTCCCCAGTGCTGAATAGCACTGGTGAGCTATAGTGGGAAGAAGGTGGGGTGCAGAATGGCCAGAAGATAAGACTGGGAATTGTGGGGTGGTTGCTGATGGTTGTCTTGTGTTTGAGGCCAAGTTGCAAATACACTGCAGAAAGGGGCAAGCTGGGAGGCAAGTGGAAGTGTGCTTAACCAGAGCAGCATTTCCAGGGTGAGGATGGACTGCAGGCTCAGCTAAGAGGTTGATAGTGTAGATGGTTGGTAGGTACGGGAGTAAGGTTGACCCATCTGAAATTCCTCTCATCTCAAAAGGAGAATCAAGAGATGCATAGGGCTGGAAGACTTCATAGATACTGAGACCCTCCTCTGAAGCCCAGCATAAAGCATACGGGAAAGAAAAGGAGCCCCATGAGAAGTGTGAGTTGGGGAAATTTCTTTAGGAGGCACAAAACAAAACCAGTTGTACTCAAACCACATATATCTTCAAAGTGCAGCAGGGCAGATAATCAGCATATTATCTGCCCTGGTCACCTTCTCTGGTTTCTCTGGTCACCTTCACAGAGTGCAACAGTGCAGATATTCTGGTTACATTCATGGAGTGCAGCATGGCAGGTCAGTGCAGAAAAGACCAGGCCAGAAGCATATGTTGCATCTCTAGGCATGTACACATGTAGTAAATTTTTCCTCTGAGTGGAGTAAGGTCAGCGCCCCCAAGTCAGAGGGAGAGAATGAAATAGTGAAATGTTAAAAACAGAGAGAATCAGCTCTTTCAGGTGAGAGCGTATACAGCATTTTGAACCATACTTCTGGCCTGCAGATGCTGGGGAGGGGCTGTGTATCCCTCCTTCTGCATTCTGCAAAAGTACAATGGGATAAGGAGCTTCTAATACACCTAAAGGATTAAGCAAGTATCAGACTGTCATTCCCAACTGCTGCTGTTGGGTCTGCCTAGGCAAATTATTGGCTTTTTTTTTCCCCCACCTGTTGTGGTGAATCTCCATGGCCTACATTTCCTACAGGGAATTGTTCCCAGCTCCTGTAGCAGGCTGCCTTCCAGCTCCTCCCCACAGCTCATAGCTAGGGAGCAAGTTGTAAGGGGCTTCTTGGCTTGCGGCTTCCTTAATTTTTACCCATAGTCTTCATTCTATAAGGCCAGAAGTTTCCTCGCTGTGTATTAGGCAGTTTTCCTGGTATTGCTATTCAGCATAAATGTGCCTGGTTTTCTGAATGACCAAAGACTTAAGGAAATTTTTGCCTGTACAGGTGGTGTCTTCATGGGCCCTTCGTAGGCAGCCAAGTGAGATTCCCCCTCCCTCAGGCATTAAAAGTATTAGGGAGTATCAGGCCAACAAGAATATACAAATATGAACCATCGTCCTGCAATTTTAAATGCTTCCTTGTGCTTTCAGAAGCAGTGGTAACATGGGTGTATAATATTGCAAGTATGTCTCCTCACGGCCTTCAAAGAGAAAAAATAGAAAAAGCAATTGCCTCACAGTTTGTCCCCAAGGAAGAAGGCAAGTCAAGACAGATATCCTAGATCTCTTGCAGATAGGAGCTATAGAATTGTTCTACCAAAGAAAGGCCTTTGCTCCATATTGTCTCTAAGTCACAGTCTACCACTGCCAAAACAGCGAGAGGGCTACAGAAGAGCTCTCAGCCGTCAGGCTATTGCCCCATCAATACAGAAATTAGAATTCAAGATGGGAGCCTTAACATCCACACTAGCAGGCAACAAAGACAGTTTCACAAAAGAAGTAGATTTGAAGGACACCTGTATCTGTATCTCATTTTGACAGTCTCACAGATGCTTCCTAGGCTTTGTTCTTAAAAGTTATCGTCTTTGGTTTGATTGAACCATCAATGTTTGCAAAAGACTTGTTATTTGGGACGCTTGGGGAGGAAAGGGCCTATGCCTTTGCTTTCTGGGTACTTACTTGAACTCCCCCTTACCCACCTTGACTTTCTTTCTCCATGAAGAGTCTAAGGTCATTCAAAGGATGGATGACTGAGCAGATTCAAGCCCAGCTTTTCAATAGACACAATTATCATGATGGTCATCACCACAGATTCAGCCTGGAAGGATGTAGTATTTGCACATGGCCAAAAAGTCCATCCCAAGCAAAATATTCAGCAGAGTATAAACTGTCTTTGGGGGAATCTGATACAGTCTTAAGCCACTGCTGAGATGTTATGACAAACAATATTGCAGCCATGTCATTGAACAAGCCTTCAAACGAGAACTCCCCTCCTGACATCTTGGTAAGAGGAGAATCTTCAGTCAACCTGCTCCCTTAGGATCCAAGAGGGAAATTAATGTCATGGCTGATTGACGCAGCGGGCAAAAGTCAAATTATTCAAATGGGAGCTGCATACTCAGTTGTTTCATCTCTTGGTAAAGGAATTTTGTCTCCCTGCAATAAATTTTACTTTCACTGGGTATCACAAGTTGTCAGTGTTCAGTTGCTGTTGAGATCACAAAGCCAAGGTAATATATGCACGTTGTCTCAAAGCTGGCCAAGTAGGTGCCATGCCTTCCCTCCCTTTCTTCTCCTCATCTGAATTCTGCAGAAAGTCGGGAGAGAAGCAGCACTGGGAAGCCCTGTTTGGGCCAAAGACTTCTTAGTTTTTTGGCCTCCTTAACAGAAAAGAAAGACTTTCCGTCTCTTTTCCATGCAAAAGGGATCTGATATTACAAAGGCCAGTCAGGTATCAGACTCCAGACAGTCTGAACCTCACTGCCTAGGAGTGTCTAACGCCAAATAAGTTATTCAGAAGAGATAACATTCATACTTTCAGGGCATTTGAGATTTAACCATTGGTGCTGCGACAAGGGCTCCCAAGTTACTTCTACAATAACTTGGGGCTTTGAATTTATTTAAGATGGCCACAAGCTAGACCTGCCTGTTCATACCTTCTCAAGATGTGAGAAAGGATAGAAGCTATTTACTGCATATCAGCTACTTTGAAGTAACTGCCCACATGCATGTGCTTGCTCTGTAGTAACCAGAAGATAACCTTTGGTAACTTACTCTCAACCTACCATGGGAGAGCTTCCATGTAGTGTTGGGTAACAGAATACACATGGATGACTACCCAAAGGTAACTGGTTTGGGCACCCACCCCCTAAAATAAGATCATCCTTAATGTAGTAGACAAGGAGTTTTCATCCAGCACACAGATCCAGCATTGGTGATGGCTTTTTGTTTGAAGAAAAATAAAAGCAAACAGAGCAGCATCTCTTCTGCATCATCCTGAAATCTGTACAGGTTTTTTTTATGGGTGCTGACCTGGTTCTCAAGTGCTATTCATTCCCTTGTTTGAGGCACTAATGAGGGTTTCTCATTACTTTCGAAGTATTAAAATGAGCTTTTCAGTAGCAATCCTATCAGTTGTCCAGCTGTCTGAGTTGAGACTCCTCCCCTCCCCCCCCGGAACTACAATACTGAACCTTGCATAAAGATATAGGAAAACTTATAAATGACTTACTTTAAAATTTATTTTTTTGGAGTGACGAGGTCTAATGTGTCTGTGTGTGGGTGCATCTACATGAGATGCCAGCTGCCAGGCAAACCCTGTGCTAATATGCAACTGTGCAGTATTAAGCTATTGTGCAGTTAGCATCTGTAAAAACCCGTGCGCCAGTACTACTGCACAGTAGTGCCAGTTATTGCGCGTTGATTTAGTATTTGGTTATCCAAGTACTAAATTTAATCCGCAGTAACTACAGTGCATTCATGAATGTGTAGACACACACTGTGTGTCTGTCTATGTGCTACTTATTTTTGAAATTCAATCAAATGGCTCCAGTTCTGTGAATAGTTCACAAACTTGGTAATAGGTAAATTAGTATTTAAAAAGCTGGCTACAAATATTTCACTGATTAGAAACTGAGGAAAATCAACCAATTTTTCAGTGCATTTGTTTCGCATGGCTTAGTGGAGCTTTCAGTTGGCATAAGTACAAAACTGAACAGGCGCTTTATTGATCTAAAATAAATAAAACTGGCTGCCCCTTTATCTTTATTTTTCTTTCTTTCTTTACGTTTTTCACAGCTTTAATCAACATCCAGAGTTTCAATTTGCTTTGACAACAATTAAATCTCGTAGTCATTAAAATACAGTCACCACTTACGAGCAGCATGCCATTGTCTTACAAAATAATATACCTGCCCGCAGTGCACTAAATTACCAATCGATAATAATCATTAGATCTCTTGGTTACGCTGCACACTTTTCAACATCCCTCCCCCTGCAAACGTCTGAATGAAATGCTGGGCTTTGAAGTGTATCTAAAAAAACTGATCCATTTTGTAGTCGACCACCTGGGGAAGTGCATGGTAGACTCGCAGGCCGTGGCAGAGAATGCCCTGCCTGACCGTGCTTCCCAGTAGTTGGGGGCTGCCCGGTCTGGAGGGAGATTTGATAGGAAATGGTTCTGTATCTTTTTCTAGGCAGAACTCAGGATGGTGGGAGGAAGGGCAGTGTTACTTCTGCTTTCTACTGGAGCTGAGAGAAAAGATTCAGAGAGAGGTTACAACGGGTTGCTCCTAGAACTATATAAATACCTAAAGAAACCCCAAAAAGTCAGACCCCATTGTTTTAGGCACTGGATGAACACTTAAAAGATTTAATCCATACCCCAGTAGCTTACAATTTAAACACAGCTATAGTATGAAGAGTGGAAGAGAAAAAGGTTTATATCCTCTATTTTACATGTGGTCATCTGATGCGCACATAATAAATGATTTGCCAGGGCCATGCATTCAGGATTCCTATTTTGAATGTCTGGGGGAAAAAAGGGTGAGGAAATTCACTTACAAACAGCAAAAGTAACAGGACCTAAAATGCAGTCAGTTCAGTTATGCAGCAGCGTTGTACAATACTGGGGATCAGCATAAGCACAGGGTATCAGTCTCAGCTGTACTTTTAAGGAGCAAATTAGGAGAGTTAGTGGGTTTTGCTGAGTGAAGAAATTTCTCTTCTGTGGGCAGCTTTGGGAGCGTTTCAATGGATATTGGGCTTAGTGTGTAAAACTTGTTTGCAACTCCAGTGGGATGGATTTAAAATAAATCAAAATAAATACATTCTCTCCCCTCTTTGTTTCCTGGTTGAAAGCCAGGTATATTTAAAGTATTAGAAAGAGAAAAACTGATGGGCTACAATAAAATAAAAAGAAATTACTTCTGAGGGTGTTGCAGGCAAAAAGAACATGAAAGAAGCAGGAATCTACAAAGGTTGCCATGTATCGTAGGGTGTTTTTGCAGGATATGGCCTATTAGGGGGCCAGATAATTGTCTTGGCCTCCTGCTTTGCAAGATGAAGGTAAAGTGTCTCGAAAACTGTATCTGGCAGGCATGATATGTCCGCGCGTTGCAGTGCTGCCCTGTGAGGCAGAAGAGCCCTGCGATGAGGATGAGTTTGGATTGGCGAACATATCGTTACAAGTGGGAACCCATCCGTGTTTCACATCTCTACGGTGTGACTTATATGAGCCGCTGATGAGTGCTGTGGATGCTGCCCTCACCCCATTCATTTTGAGAGCATTTTCCGGAGTAAAACTCAATAGTGCTTCTGTTTTCTCCATGAGAAACAACTGCAGATATGCCTCTTCCTACTGCATTCCAGGAATGATGCTTCCTCCCCTCCTCCGGGGCTCGCGTTCTTGAACGAATGCAACAAAGCCCCGTTTACTACAGCTTTCTCAAGCAAGATGCCCATAAATGGGAGACATGCCTGCAAAATATCTGGGGAAGGAGCATTGAATAGGGGCTATACTACTCATAACAGAAGTTTCAGAAAGAATTATCCTTTGTTCTAATGTCAGATTATGGGGCTGTGACTTTTGTGATACAAAACGATTCATGCTTTCTCTTTTTTTTATTTTTCCAAACACAGCTTTCTCCTCTGCTACTCTGCAATTATTTCCCATATCCCACTTTTACATTACTGGAGCAAGGTGTACTAGACGTAGATAGAGGTAAAGAGATGGGATTGACCACTTTCGATGTGTTTTAGTTCAAAAGCGTGCCATTTTCTCAGCGCTGACCCGCATTTCTCTGCTTATACAACTGTATGCACCACAGCGCTGGGCACTTTTAAAACGCTGCGGTGCAAGCATGTGTACAAGTGCCCATAAGGCCGACTCGGTTCAGGTTCTTCACCAGTTGACAGCTGCATGATGGGAGAGACACTTTCACACCCTCCTCCCCCTCTTTTTTTCCCCAAATGTTAGCCATCTTTCCTCCATTTACAAGCAAATGCTCTGCCTTGTTCATTTGATAGCTTTCATGCTGCCTTTGTTGTCTGTGGTTAATGTAGCATATTTCTTTTCTTTTCTTTTTTTTCCCTCTTTAAACAAACATTGCCATGCTTGAAGTGCTTCTCCTGCTTGTAGAAAAGTTATAGCCTGGGATGGAGCAGAACAGTGCTCTGATTAAAGTGATTAAAACTATATACAGCATGCATAATTAACCTTTGCGCTGGCTGTCATGAGGAGCTGATGCATGGAGCCGATACTGTATCTATCCATGGCAGCAGGCGTATGCTACATGACCATTTTTTTTCCTGGAGAATTTTAATCGCTTGAGATAAAGAGCCAGGAGAGAGAGATCAAGGCTGTATTAATTCTCTCAATGGCTTTATAATTTCCCCACTATTCTGCTGCCGGTAATCAAGAAAAATAATGCTGCCTTAATCCTAGATGCCAAGGTCAGTCATCCCTGAGCCTTTTGATAGTGTGGATATCATTCTGGAAAGATTTTTAATGAACATAATTTTCCTTGCATGCTTGGAGGGGGCTGGGCTGTGGATGAAGTGTTCAACCAGCCACGGTCTTAAAACCCCCCCCAAAAAACAATGAGAGAGGATTCTTTTCTCTCTAGTGGAAAAATGTTGGAAAAAAAATAATCGATAAATCCCTAACAGCTGGTTAGGGCAGCAGGATGTCCATGGTAGGCTGCAAGCATACTATAGCAGTAGAGGCAGGAGTATGGGGATAAATCACCTGGTGGGTAAAAACAGTGAAGGATCAGAGGCAGAAGGAACATAACCCCTCTTGCCGTTATCTCCTCTCATTGGAATTGCACAGTTGTATGATGACCCTCCTGCACCAGTCTCTCTCTTCTAAGACAATACGAAGTGACCATCTCTTTGGGTCACTGCTGCTGGTGTGTCCTGGCCAGACAGACGGACAAGGTCTTATGTCTAATGTGATACATTATACATCTCCACTCACACACTGTTCTACCCTGAGAAATACCTGGAGAGACTATTTAGCACTCTGTCAGGCCTTTAAAGTAGGTGTTATTGAGGTTCAGATGAAAAAATTTTGCTTCCTGGAAACACTTGGTTTTCAGAATTTAGCTCTTTCTGAGGTTGAAACACTAATGATGAAAGAAGCTACTTGGGATTTAGCCATTTGATTTAGGTAAGGTGGTGTCAAAGATCTTAGATTCTCTCAGCGTAATATATGCTGTTTTATCTTGGATGTGGGAGCCATGTGGGTTTTTGGGGGGGCGGGGGGGTTGTTTTTTTCTCCACCCCCCGCCCCCAATAGCAATCATTTTATCCAAGAGCAAAATGAGTCGTATGATACAAAACATCATTGTTTTTCCCGCTCCACAGACAGCATGGTGTTTTATACAGCAGCACAACCAAAAAAAAACCTTGTAATGGCTACTCTGACCGGTGCTTTGGTTTGACCAAAGCAAATAGCAGTTTCTCCATACATTTTTTTAAAACACAGTGTGCTATAAGAAGATAGTATTTTAAATTAAATTAGTTCATTGCCTTGTATTTTTACTTACTGAAATATTTATAGGAACCAGCCTTTAGCTAAACGACAGCTTGTTTGTTTTTTTTAATAAAATGATTCTATTCCATAAAAGCCAAGTGCCACAGAGTTCATAATTCCTTTTGTGTGTGTATACATAAAGTTATTTAAGAAAATATTTGCGTATGGTGCCCTTGAAAATAAAATGGTCATTAGCAATGTCTAAGGTCATCCTTTGTGCATGTGGAGCCGTTGGCATGTAAGTCTGAAATACACTCAAGGCTGTTGGGTTCTGTTTATTTAGTTCATTAGCTATAGTCCCATGTCACCCAAACTAGCTGTCTGCTTTCCAAACATAAGAAAAGAACTAGTTCTTGTTCCAAAGGGAATATGCTCTCAAAAGTGTGGTTCTCCGTCCCTTGAGTCCTGGGTAGACATGGTAATGGTGCAGTAGTTTTGCAATGGGAGAAAACCAAATAACAGTACTTAAAAACAAAACATTTCCTTCTAAATTTCTCCATTTAGTTCTTCTCTTGACTTCCCATGGCACAACTACTTCTGAAATATGTACCTAACATTCGCGTCGGCTACAAATGCCAATTACTCGTTGATTCCCAAGAAATGCCATGTATCAAGGTTGTTACGCTATTCTAATTCATTTGTTTTGTTGTTAAACAAAACAGAAAGATCTTGTTACCTTTTTCCCATGGTGCTCTCGTTCCCTCTGAGAACTGCAAGAGCAATCAGTCTCAGTAGAGCACGACTGTGGTCCAGGGATTTTCTAGATAATTAATGTGTATTCCAGTAGCCAGTCAGGTTTCCTCTTCTCATTTCCAACCTGGAATCTGGGTTATAATTAAGAGCTAATGTCATTGGAAGGGAACACTGTCACAGGATAATGGTTTCCTGCTGCTAGATAAATGTCAAGGCAAAGCAGAGGTATTTCTGAAATAAAAAAACATCTATTACTATGGCATTATTAAAGCAAGTGAGTGATCCAGCTTGAATCATTTTGTCTGATGGATGCTGATGCAAAATGATTACGGTTATTCAGTGTAGCGTTGCTGACTTGCGTAATGTGGAGTGAGAGATAAACATGCCTCATGCTTCAATCAAGCTGAGGGCAGGTAAGCTATAAAAAAAAAGTTTTGGAGTTTTGTTTTTTAAGGGGAAATACAACTTTAATAATTGGGCTAGTTTCAGATAGGCTGAAGCTTTTTCTTCTCATGTTTAGCAGTGGATATTACCCATGTCAACAAAATGATTGCCTGACACACCTGATTAAATAATATTTCTTGAATTACTTTCTGATTATTCTTTCTGCACTATTTGTTGTAAAGACAGAGTGTGAAGTTTCTGCTTAGAGCAGAGTGAAGCCATGGCAGCGTTTTCATATTGGCATTACATAAAGTGCTCTCTAGTAGCCTGGATGCTTTGGCAGCAATAGGTGCTAAAAGCAAAAAAGGAAACATAATGAACCATGACCTGCAGAGCAGCTGTGTTGGCTGATTGCATTAATAGATACTGTGGATTTAACAAAGGCTTTTGTGGATCAAAATACAGGACACATTAGTGAAAAAAATTAATGGCAATGCATTACTAGACTACTGCTCTGTTCTCCTTTCACTCAGTGAAACTCCTCGATAATGGCATTCTGTTCAGTATATCATTTCAAAACAATAGTTGAATAGGTGAAACCACCACAGCGGTGAAGACTGATAGATTGTACATGAAGGGATTCCTGAAGTTTGTAGGTCTAATTTGGGAGTATCAGTGTCTTTGCAGAGGAAGGCTCCAGTAGTATTGTATTTTGGTGTTGGGTCAAAATTTGGGCAAAAATCTTGCAGTGTTAGATGCTCAAAAATACACCGTCGAAATAGAAAACGTACAAATCTGGGAGACAGTATCTTAAAGACTTTTCATATCTCTCTCACATTTATAATTTTGTGTACCTGCTGTGAGATGGGTTGAGCTCAGTATACCCCTTGGTATATGGGAAGTAAGTTGGAATAGATAGGAAAGCTGAAGCAATTCAAGTACTAATATTGCCTTTGAACTTGGAGCACTTCCCATCTAAGGCTCCCAAGGCTCTTTACTACTATAAATAAGAAGTCATTGTTCTTATATACTACTTGTCATCAGTGGATCTCATAGGGCTCAGGGAGGTGAAACAATTAGCCTAGGATCACCCAGGTCCAGTCGGTGGCAGAGCCAAGGTTACAATTCAGCAGATATCCTGGTTCACAGGCCTGTGTTCTTGCCACTAGACAGAGCAGTCTCCAAAATACCAAGAGTGCTGTCCTAAAGAAATCTGCAAAACAGTTTGTCTTAAAAAATGAATTACTTTGTGCCGACTATAGAAGACAAGGCAGAAAGAGGTGAGAGGAGAGAGATTAGATAAAAAACGTTCTGCTCTCGACAGATGAAGGATGAGTATTAATAGCAATTGTAAAGACAAGGATACAGGTGGTGGAGGCGAAGCCCTTGAGACAGATTATATTGATGTTGAGATCTTTCTCTGTGAAAGCTAAACAGGTGATCTTTTAGTCCATATGAATTTTTTCTCTCCATGCTCAAAAATTTCAGTATTTTGGATTTTTCTTCGATGCACTGTGCTGGATCATACTACCACTGTTCCACAGCCCATCAGGCATTCTCAAAGTGAAGGAGAGTGATGCGTTTAAATCAGAGGGCCAAATTCCACATTTACTGACATCTGAACAACTTTGTTGATGGCTAGTAAAGGGAGTAAATGAATGAAAAATAGGGTCCACAAACGGCACTGCAGTGTGAAATATTTTACTACTGACGTTCGCAGGAACCTTTGGACATGTAAAACTACCTACTGTTTGGTGCTGTGGTGGACAACACATCCTTGTCAGCGCTAAAAAGAGAAAGAGGAACATATTTTCTCAGTTTTCCTTCATGTGACACAACAGTTTGACAAATCTTAATTACACTTCCCTCACTTACAGGCTGAGAGTCGCTCCTTTTTTCCTCACAACAAAGAAATCTTTTTTCAGTGTTTTGTAGGGAAGAGTGTGTGCGTGCGCATGTGTGCACACACACACACACACACACACACACTCTCTCCCTCCATATTTTCAACAGGTATTAGTATGAGCTTGATATTTTTACTGTATCATGCTTACTTCTCTATTGTTGTACTTTGAATAGCACCCAGCAATTGTAGGAACATCAAGTAAGTTCATCACAGCACTCGATTTTATCTGTAGCAGTAGCTAGTTCATGATGAGGCTTTTTTGGCAGAGTCTAAGCAATAAGATGAAAATTATAGGGAAGATAATGTAAAACTGAAGAATATAATGTTGGAAATGACCTTACAGGTAAAGAAAGACATCAATGCCCAGCAAGTTTATGGGTGCCCTCTCATTAATGTTAATAGGAATTGTTCATGTAAATCTCCCCACCCCCGACACAC
>NW_017729016.1:18766181-18769070 GCF_001723915.1 Gavialis gangeticus
CACCCCTCCAGTGCAAGAGAAGACCCAAGTCTGCCAGTATGAATAACCAATAGGACAAATACACAATCCAATGCGATCTACAGGGTCTGTTTTCATTTTTGGTTTCAGGTGTTTGCATGTAGAGGTCTTCTAAAAACTGTGAGTGAATCCAGTATGTGCAGTAGTGCAAAATTAGTAACTGTGGCTTGAGCTACAAATCTCACTTGACAGGAGTGCAGAAGCTCCCCCCATGCAGTTCGTCAATGCCCCAGAGTCCAAGCTTGCAGAATTTAGTTATTCCACTCTGAGGCCATTACCAGGTAGACTATCCATTTTGTCAAATTATGAGATCATTTACTGGATGCACTTTCCACAGGCTTCTTTCCCTTGCACCTTAATCCCACATCCATCCTGCAGTCACATTGTAGATGCATCTAGAAACCTTTCAGAGGCAACCAGGGCTTACATCATAGTGGTTTAAACTCTCTGGCTTGTCTTAAACTTTAGAGGTGGGGATTACCTGGGATGATGACTAGGACTATGATTTGAGCACTGGCATTTCTAGTACGTGTAAGATGAGCAAGCCTCTTCCTGTAATGAATATGCTTTGCTATTGTGCATCTAAGAGATGTCCTGAGCCCTGAGTATAGGTATTTCTACAGAGGCTGTAGAGCAGAATAGATGACAGAACTTTTTAAAGAGGGAAGTAACTTTTTACTGCATAATAGCTAGAAATTAGCTAAAAGTTTCTGGTGATGTAGTCAGGGTACTTAAGTTGGTATGAGGAAGAAGAGAACAATCCTAACTCAAGAGACCTCCCAGGTTTCCAGTTCTTTCTACTTATAGCAGCAGACTGTACGTGTCTCAATGTCAGAGAGAAGAGTAGTCTTCGAAATAATTAGCACCCAGTCCGTTCATAGTTTCAGAGAGGAGAACGATCTCTTGGACATGACTCTAACACTTGATCCAGTGTGTGTGTCTGTTCCAAGGCACCCGTACAGTAATGTTCCAGTCCACTTGATAGGCATGCTGGACTAATTTTCATATAACTTTTATATTGTTGGGTTGGTCATTTTAGAAGACAGGACAGTGTTTTGAGTAGTTGAATATAATAGGGCTTTTATTATTTTTGTGCATCCAGCAGACAGAGCTGACTCTGCGGGGGGGGGGCCTGGGGCAAATCAGCCTGTGCAGGGCCCCTTTAAAACTGCACACAGCCATGGGACACCCACAAAGGCAGAGCACGGCAGTGCCGTAGCAATGAAATTTGGCACCTGGGGCAAGCAAATCCTGTGCACCGGAGATGAGCCTCTCTTCAGTGGATGCAAAGCTGGCGAGGAGTGGGGGGAAGGATGGTGGCAAGCGTCCAGACGCTTATTCTGCGGTGTGGGGCTGAGCCACTAGCTCCAGGAGGGGCTGCGGCTGCTCCACCTGGTTCCACAGGACCCCCAAAGTGCAAAGCCCGGGGCAGTTGCCCCGATTTGCCCTACCCAAGGGACAGCTCTGCCAGCAGAAATGATTAAATCGGTAAGACCGAAAAGCTAGAGTACAACTTTCTCAGATGGTAGATGTGGTTTTGGCTGGATTTCATCCAAGATCATTATTTTCCTCTTAATATCACTTCCATCTTTAAGTTTATCATAAACAAATTTTTCTTCATCCACATTCCAGGTTCCCTAAATTGGACGGTAAGGCACTGTCTGCACTGAGGGGGAAATATCCTATCTAAGCTGGATACCTTCAGCACATTGATAGTATTGTAGCCCATGGCACTTCACAGTCTCCTTTAAGGCTGCTTAGATACCGAATGTCAGGTTTTCAGTATTATAAGGAATAATAGAAAACAGCAATTTAAATTATAATGAAAGGACAAAACATGGTATTTGGAGGGAACAAGAAAGAACAGCTTTATGGGCCATACGAAGTTCAAGTAAGGGGTGGCAAAGAGTCGCTGTGAGCACAGGAGTGGAGATAGTACCATCAAGTTAGCAGCTGTATGATGAGCTCCTTAGGAAGCATGAGATCCAATCATTCCAGCGGCGTCAAGCAGAACTGAAAGGAAAAGCAAGAGAGGAAAAAGCAAAGAATAGCAGAAAATGCAAGGCTCCAATTCTTGCTGTGATGAAGTGGGAAAGACTGCAAATCCAAAAAGCTCTCAGAGAATCTGTCTTATTTTCTCATTATTTCCCATGGTCCAGCAACCCATCCTAGGTGAAGAGAGTTTGCTCCTAAGTATTAGAGTGATTTGTATCCCAGATTGATTTGGGGGCAAGTTTGGCAGCTATGTCAGCGCATGCAAGTGCACTCTACTTCTCCCTGCAGAGTGCATGACAAATGTGTGTCTGCTAAACCATGCTGGCGTCTAGACAAAAACCTACGGCGCATACGTTTGGACACCGAGGAGAAACCTAACGATTGGGAGTGCTCCAAACAGAGAAGTGGCAGACTTTTGCAGGTTACCACGTGACATCCCTAAGGAGGATGAGGCCCAGTTTCAGTGACACCTCAGCACCATCATTTCTGAAGGTCCTGATTACAAATTTCTACCCAAGCCCTTGCTGTGAACATTCATAGATTAAACCCGACAGCTCCTTTTCTAGTTTTACTTCATCGTTGCTGTGTTTGCTCCTGGGGCCATCTACAGTACATCTTCGAAGATTTAGAGAAAGAGTGAAAAATTACAGTACAGGCAGAGCCAGAGAAACCTTCCTTAAGATGCTGGTGTTGAGAAAAGGAAGAGAGGTAGAGATACTGAACTGTGGACCAGTTCTAATTATAACCCCAGTGCTTTTCAACCTAACAGCTATTGATTGCCGTGTGACCTAGCAGCAGTTGTTTTTTTTTCCGGAAGTTTTTGTGTCCCTTTAAAAGATGTGAACATTTCTTACCCTAATTAGGTTTTTCTATATG
>NW_017729016.1:18769223-18769626 GCF_001723915.1 Gavialis gangeticus
ATGTGTGCACACACACACACACACACACACACACTCTCTCCCTCCATATTTTCAACAGGTATTAGTATGAGCTTGATATTTTTACTGTATCATGCTTACTTCTCTATTGTTGTACTTTGAATAGCACCCAGCAATTGTAGGAACATCAAGTAAGTTCATCACAGCACTCGATTTTATCTGTAGCAGTAGCTAGTTCATGATGAGGCTTTTTTGGCAGAGTCTAAGCAATAAGATGAAAATTATAGGGAAGATAATGTAAAACTGAAGAATATAATGTTGGAAATGACCTTACAGGTAAAGAAAGACATCAATGCCCAGCAAGTTTATGGGTGCCCTCTCATTAATGTTAATAGGAATTGTTCATGTAAATCTCCCCACCCCCGACACACCTTACCATACACCC
>NW_017729016.1:18770817-18788090 GCF_001723915.1 Gavialis gangeticus
TAAGGGGTGGCAAAGAGTCGCTGTGAGCACAGGAGTGGAGATAGTACCATCAAGTTAGCAGCTGTATGATGAGCTCCTTAGGAAGCATGAGATCCAATCATTCCAGCGGCGTCAAGCAGAACTGAAAGGAAAAGCAAGAGAGGAAAAAGCAAAGAATAGCAGAAAATGCAAGGCTCCAATTCTTGCTGTGATGAAGTGGGAAAGACTGCAAATCCAAAAAGCTCTCAGAGAATCTGTCTTATTTTCTCATTATTTCCCATGGTCCAGCAACCCATCCTAGGTGAAGAGAGTTTGCTCCTAAGTATTAGAGTGATTTGTATCCCAGATTGATTTGGGGGCAAGTTTGGCAGCTATGTCAGCGCATGCAAGTGCACTCTACTTCTCCCTGCAGAGTGCATGACAAATGTGTGTCTGCTAAACCATGCTGGCGTCTAGACAAAAACCTACGGCGCATACGTTTGGACACCGAGGAGAAACCTAACGATTGGGAGTGCTCCAAACAGAGAAGTGGCAGACTTTTGCAGGTTACCACGTGACATCCCTAAGGAGGATGAGGCCCAGTTTCAGTGACACCTCAGCACCATCATTTCTGAAGGTCCTGATTACAAATTTCTACCCAAGCCCTTGCTGTGAACATTCATAGATTAAACCCGACAGCTCCTTTTCTAGTTTTACTTCATCGTTGCTGTGTTTGCTCCTGGGGCCATCTACAGTACATCTTCGAAGATTTAGAGAAAGAGTGAAAAATTACAGTACAGGCAGAGCCAGAGAAACCTTCCTTAAGATGCTGGTGTTGAGAAAAGGAAGAGAGGTAGAGATACTGAACTGTGGACCAGTTCTAATTATAACCCCAGTGCTTTTCAACCTAACAGCTATTGATTGCCGTGTGACCTAGCAGCAGTTGTTTTTTTTTCCGGAAGTTTTTGTGTCCCTTTAAAAGATGTGAACATTTCTTACCCTAATTAGGTTTTTCTATATGTGCAGCTTAGCAAAAAAAAGCTTGCACTGAATTCCACTGATGCTAGATCATAGTGTTGCAACAGCACTGCTACAATTAAATGCTGTCAGTAGTGCTAATCTAAAAATAATGTACAGTATTAATGCGATAGCCTGTAGACCACTTATCATCCAGCAAGATTCGAAATGTGCTCCAAACGATATATCCAGGAAGCACTTCACTTACCTTCACAAAGCAGCTTCTTTTGTGCTGATACAGCTCATAGCTAATTACACAGTAGTTTAAGGGATGAAGTGAAAAAGGATTCTGGATCCAACTGTAAATGCAGAGGGAATTTTAGTGGGTAGAGAATGTAGTTACTGTCATTCGACTGTGACCAGAGCTGCTCACCAGAGCTAGCATAGTCTGGTGAGCAGGACAATGGGATTTAGGTCATGAGATTTCAGGTTTTTAATTTCTTTTCGAAGGCTCTATTTACTGTACCCCAAATCCCCTAGCATCGTGCTGGGGCATTAATTCAGCACTTAGAGAAAAGAGTGCCACTTTCTGAACCTCCTACAGCCCTTCTGTACAACACAGTTTGAATCGTTTGGAAGACTCTCTGCATTTTGCTATTCCTCCATACTGAAGACTTTTTGTTCTTGTTTTTAGAGAGGCATCATTCCACACTCATACCAAATCCCTTTAAAATGCTGCCAAGTTCTTTGGCTAGGGACAGACATTGCACCTAAACCGGTTTAAGTGATCAGAACTGGTTTAAACCTGTAACAGAACAGAGGTTCAGTGCACATAAACCAGTTTGAAAATGGTTGAAATGGGGTTAAGATAAACCTGGTTGAATGCAGTATCAGACTTAACTGCTTTGGGTCAAACCCGTTTATGCAATGTCTGTCCCAGACCCCTACATTAGAAAAAAGTTGGTGTGAGCCTAGGCTTTGTCTGCTCTTCATGAGTTGTATTGATATGGGTAAAACTGTGTCCAAAAAACATGAAAGAGGTTAATTGTTTCTCTTGCTAAGCTGGAAATAAATTAAGAAAATTGCTAGGATATTGTTCAATGTATTGATCTAGGGGGGGAAAAAACATTAAACAGTGATTTGTGGCTTTTATTGTTTCCTTTAAATGGAAACATGGAGAAAAAATGTGATCTGTCAGGTGTGTTTTAGACTGCATCTGTGAGGTGGGGGATCTGTGAAAGTATTTTTCTCCTACCACATATTTTTCAAAGGTTTTCCTCCAGCTACATAGTCAGAATATAAATTTACAAGACTCTTCTTCTTATGACTCTTATCCTCTGAAATCTTCATATAATTTTCAGAATACTGGCAACTCTGGGAGCTTCTGAGGACAGATACAGGACGGGAAAATACTGCAGACAGACTCTCAGCTGCCAACAGAAACTGTATTGTAGTATAGTTATATGAAGGAGCAAGGGATACTCAGTTTGTTTTTTGTAAAACGTGCTGTGCAGCCTTGCTTTAAAAAATGGGGATAATCCGAACATTAAGTGATAGTAATTAGTAGCTGGAGGTAGAGAGTTTTTTACTGCCTATTTTGGCAGAGTCCTCCTAAGTCAACTTGGACCAAGATAGTTGAGGAACCTAAGAAAAGCAAGAAGCAAAGTGGCATTGATTGTACTCGGTACCATTGCAATCTTTACCTAGGGTAATGACAGACCGAGATGCCCGGAGGACACTATACTGGTTGAATTAGTTGTGCACATTTTCAAGGGCAATAGTTGCAGTAAGTTGATGCTGCCTTTTGTACCTAAGGATCTAATTTCACTTTTTTTAATTTGCCCTCCGGTCTTACTTGTTGATGAAAGATAGAAATTAACAATATCATTTTTAAATACAGGTGTCCCCCAAAAGGGCATGAGTGTGCTGTACTAATTTAGGAAGTAAAAAATAGTAAAATAGAGGACAGATACACACACAAAAAAGGGAATAAAAAGCATTCAGGGACTAAAATACTGCCTGAGAGGATGGTTAATTTTTCTTGAAAGTAGCATTGGAAGAACTGTTTCTTTCTATACTGTAGCAGAATGACAAACTATATGAATGGGTCTTTGGCACTGTGCTGCATCAGCAAACGGTCTTCATTTGATTTTCTGTGGAGTGTGCAGGGCTTTGTGTCTGTGTTCAGCAGACGATGTGCAAAATCAGATGCTCGGCTTTTTTTCTTACATTTTTAAGACAAACAACACAAAAATAGCGTTCCACTTAGCTATAGCTTCACCCCACCGCGCTACCCTGTTCATAGCTGCTTCTCATCAAAAAGGGTCTTCAAGCAAAATAACAGACACCCAAATTGTGCTGTGCCTACAAAGGCATTCTCTATTTATTGGTGAATTTGACTGCGCTAGTAATATATCTGCATGTTATAAAAGCTAGACGGGCTCATTAAAATACAAAGCGATTGAAATGAATACTTCAGATTTGTTAATTTGTACGTGTGTGTGTCTGTGCCTGTGTGTGGTATAACGCACGTACTCCAGGAGGCATGACTGTCACCCTGATCACGTATTGCCTTTGATGCCTTGCTCTTTAATCATTTTTGCATCCAATTTGAAATAGATCTCCTGGTTCTTAGAATTCTCCGCAGACTTGCTCCACTACACCTTTCTGATCTCCTAACCATTTATCCTCCTACTTACATTCTCAATGCCTCCAATAATGGCGAAACAATGGGGAGGATGCTGAGGAATTTTGCAGAAGCCTTGAGGCATTCGAAAGCCATCATTTCCCTGAGATGTAATTTATTTATACTAAAATAACGTATAGCAGCTAGTAGCACTAGATCCAGTAATATACTTTTTTCTACCCTCTCTTAACAATGAGCTTGGCAATGGGAGGATTGGCAATGCCCTTTTTTTCCTACAGTTGATGGTTCTTTTCTTGAAATCTCATCTTTCATTACTCCTCCCCATCTTGGCTGTCCTGTTATCTCTCTAATCACTCTTTTAAATGATCCTCTTCATCTTGCCTCCAACTTTCTGTGGGTATTCCACAGGGCTGTATCGTCAGTCTCCTCTTCTCTTCCCATACCGTATCTCTAGGTAACCTCACTCAGAAATACAAATTGGACTGCCATCTCTGTGCTAACAGCTCACAGTTCCATGGCTGTATATCAGACACATGTCCTTCTTAACCAATCTCTCTGGGTGCATCTACACATACAATTAATTTGAAGCAATAAACTCTGGAGCAGGTTGAGCCAGAGTAAACTATTCCCAGGTGCAACATCTACACATGCGCCTGGGACAGCAGCAATTTGAGCTGGGGTGGAGCAGTTTATGCCAGGGTTGGGGTCACGGGGGGCCAGTGTTAGGTTCTCAGTGGCAGCGGGGGGGCATGAGGGTGCTAAAAGTGTGGAGCCATGTGGCCAAGTGGCAGGCAAGAGTCTGGCTCCCTGCTGACTAGGCGGATCAGGTGCAGTTTACACCCACAGTCAGCATCCACATGGGCATTTAACTGCAGTTTATTACCCTGCTGGAAGATAATACTGTCCTCAGTACTGCTTACGGCTGCGTTAATTAGTTTACTGGGCTCTAATAGCATCGTGTGTAGAGTGCAATGCTTTACTCCACAGCTAATTAGTCTACAGTTAAGAATGCGTGTAGATGTGGCCTCTGATTTCTGCTTGTGGATGTTTAGCCGTCAGCTGAAATTCAATTGGGGTAAAACACAATTATAAGTCTTTTTCACCAAACCATTTTCTCCCCACCATTATGGGTCAGTCACTACAGGCAACACCTCTGTTCTGCCTATTACACAGGCGTGTAACCCGGGTATCATTCTTGGTGCAGCCCTCTCTCTGGGTCCTCCTACTTTGGCTGTGTCGAAATCTTACAGATGCTTTATCCATGACATCTGTAAAATAAGGGCTTTTCTTATCCATTCACACAGCTAAGTCTGTCATCCACGTTCTCATCACCTTGCAACCGGGTTGCTGGATTGCTCTTTTTGTGAGGCATTGGCAAGTACGGTTCGCCCCGCTCACATCAATTCACAGTGCCACTGCGGAGATCATTCTGCTACTGCACCACTTTGGGCTCTAGCCCCTCTCTTTGTATCCCTCCGTTGATGCCTCCAACACCCACTTGTTAGATTTTCACATCTTTTGTGCTTGTTCCCATGCTGCTACTCGCTGCTGGGAGAAGCCCCACAAATCATAGATTTCATAGATGTCATAGACATTAGGGTTGGAAGGGACCTCGGAAGTTCATCGAGGGCTGGAAGTCAGCAGGGGTTGGGTTAGGGTTAGAGTTAATCTGTGCAGTTAATTGCATCGTTTTCCTTCAGGTGCTTACTTAAAACTTTCCTTAAAACAACGGTCAAGCAGTTGGTGTGCTATGATCACTGCCTGTCACCATGACCAATATTAAGTTGTTATTTCCTTCTGTTCCCCTGAGCATCTGTATCTGTTGTTTTCTGTTTCAAATTGAGATGGAAACCATCCTTCTGTTCTTTTTACAGCATCCAGGAAAGCAAGGCTCGTCAGCAAGATGATAATAAAATGAAATAATGATGATGGTGTATTCGATCAGCTTTCTGCTGTAAAGCTTTTTTTCATAGTGGTAGATGGAAAACCCTTTGTTTTTCACATTGATGTCTTTGAGAGCACAACCATAATGGTGAACTAAAAGCATATGGTCAGTCTTACTGGAATATGGCTTGACTGAATATATCTCAGTATCACTGAGAGGCCAGACAAGATGCGATTGAATGACTGGCATAGTTCTCCATAGCCAAAATTCCCCTTGGGACCATTACCTCTCAGCATTTTAGTGAAGGAAAAATGTGGTTGTATTCAATTAACAAAATCATGCTGATGTTTACTGTTTGGACAAAAACAACCTAGTTTCACGGTGGTAGTATTTTGGACTATTCCTATAAAATTGTATTTACAATGTGATGCTATTCAAAATATTGACTACTAAGAGGTTGCACTGTTGATATAAGATGTAAATCTTTATACAGATCAGGAGCAGCAAAAGTTTAAAATAATTTGCTATGCTGGCACCGTCAGCAAACAAATTTGTTGTTTTCTTTTCAAACTCTTTGCATTTTTAGCAACATTTGCTAAATCTCAGTGTATCTAAGACTGGCTCTTGAGGCGCTCGCAGTTTTTTCTTTTTAGTTCTGTGAAACAGGAAAAGCTCCATCTTGCTTTGCTCTTTCTTTTTTATGGAACAATTCAGATTTTGACAGAATTGTTTTGATGTGGAACCATTAAAATAATCTTTATTTAGCAACAGTTACTAAAAACCTTCCATTTCAAAATGTCACAATTTTGTCCCAGAAGAAGAAGAAGAAGAAGAAATCTTAAAAGCGGTAACTGGTTAGCATTTAGTTTTTATTGGCTGCACTTACGCTTAGTTCATGAAGCTTACAAGATAATAGCTTGTCCCTGCTTTTTCTTTTTCTGAGTGATAGGTAAAGTTATGGAGATATATTGCTCTCTCACATCTGTCCGGGAGGGAAAGTCAAAGAGGAAATGTTTTACTGTGTGTCTGTGGATGAGTGTGTGCATGCTCACACACGCATGCGCACATACTAGCACATACATAAATACGTTTTCTTTATTTATTATGTATAAAACAGGCTTTAAATCTTTCCCGTTTAAAAGGCATACCAGAATTTGATGGGCATTACACAGGTTTTATATTAACATTTAATGCGCTAAATGATTATTTTGTTGCATTGCAGTTATAGTAGTCAAATATCGTGATCTTTCTTTTGGTTGTAAAATGTTATTTATAATTTGGTTGTGCACTAGATCTTCCATAGCCTGCTGTCATATGGATATTATCCAAGTCCTGTTATATTTAATAGGGCATAAGTGGACAGAACCTAGGTAAGCTTAGAAGAGAAGTACCTGTGTATACTTGCATTGCCATTTAGTGATTGCACAGAGTTTGTGGGAGACGCCAGTATTATTACAGATGTTGACATTTATTTAATTTAGTGAGATAGTTTAGAAGAAAATCACGATGGAGTAAAAAACCGAAGAGAATACCTGGAGGATTACTATGGACTCATCTGTTGTGTTTCATTCCTTTTTTAAGAAAGCTTGTAGCTGTCCGTGTGCTAAGGCCAGCTCGAGGAGGCCACTGAAAGAATCGCTGTCAGATACAACTCACAAAGGGAAACATTTTGGGACTTCACATAACGGACTTGACAGGAGCAGCACAAGTTAGACACGAACGGTAGAGCTTTGTTTGCACCCTAGGCAGCCTCTTTGCTGAGGGAAGGTATTAGATTCAGATTTGTCTTGAATACAGAAACCTCATAACAAGATAGGAGGGAGAGGTATGGTGAGAAAAACTGCCAAGACACCATTAGCAGAGCAGGTGCACCTCTGTTGCCTTCCATTAATAACAGTGACTAATCGGTCCCACAGAGACGCACACAGAGAGGAAGAGGGAGATGGAGTTGAATATGGAGTGCAGAATGAGACACAGAGCACAAAGGGCGACCTAGGAGTGGACTCAAGGATACGAGAGGTTTCTTAGCAGTGCAGTGCGCTTTCAGGTTTTCGCCTCTTGGCCCCTACCTTGACTTTTCCCAGTCTAAGAAGCAGTGAATGAAACAGTGTGTCCTACAAATATGCAACCCTTTCTCCCTTCCTTCTTCTAATCCACACACCATTGTGTCACTCATTCTCCACAAATCCCACTTATAAACCTACCTCATTATTTTAGGCTTGTGAATTAAAATAAGCCTCCTTTTTCCTTCTTACCTCCCAATATCCTTGTTTTCTCCTCTTAATGTCATGTCCCAGACAGCTCATTTACAGTAGCTAATACACAATTTTTTTTTAATCTATGCCTATCTCCGTATGTTGTTTTGACATGCAGAGTTTATATCTAATACTCAAAAAGGTTCTTTCTTTCTTTACTTTATGATGCTTTATATGCCGGCGCCTATTTAAAAGTAATGTCAAATGGACTGCGCATATGGACATGGATAGCTGTGAAGTTGTAAGAACAGAAGTTTGCCAACTTAAGAAACTGTTTACACTTCCAAAACTCGGTAATGTCTTAGAACTAGAAGCTGAAAGGTTTTCAAGTACTCCATAACAGCATCTAATTGCTTTGGCTATTTATAAAAATTAAATTAAAAAAGAAATTCAGAATGCCTCAGTTCAAACGTCTGCTACTGCACATGCCCAGCAACCTTTTTTCAGCGAGAATTTTATAATTATTCGTTAGCTTCAGGACTCAGTGCTGTGCATTTGTAGCAGCCAAATTGACACGATAGAGTGTAGCAGCTCCAAAGGAGCTATTACAGTCTAGTGGGTAATTAAAAGCTAAATGGAATGTTGAGAAACAATCCATACAATCTGATTGGCTAATTTCTTTGTGTTTGGGGATTTAAGTCACTTAAGGCCATGTTATCATTTTTTTTTCAAGTAGGTTCATGTTTAAACTGCCATGAAACCAAATCCAGACTTACTACTCTGTCAACTGAGCTGCTGAGCTTTTATATTTTGTGTATTCCCTATATGATATTGGCATCTCGCGGCATATTTCACACCTTTGTAAAAAAAGGGGATGTTCCACTGGCCTCAGACTACAGAGTATGTTTAATTTAGAACTTTCTCAACAGCGTGACACAATTTCTTGAGGCGCAGCAGAGAGAGCATAGATTGGTTGCAGATTTGTCTGCAGTCCCTTGTGGGTGCCAGTGGTGTGCAATGAAGTGTTCTCCAGCTTGTCCTAACCTAGGCCTCGGGCTGGGGCTAGGGCTGGGCAGAGAATTGAAATTGTAATGGCCCCCTGAGTGCCTCCTTTCCTCTGCTGTGCTCAGTCTACCCTAAATTATTACCCAAGACTGTGAATGGTGGAGTCTTAGCAAGGTCTCTCGAGTTCTGTCACCAATTTCTGCCGCTACAACAGCAAGGACATTACAGAGCTGTTTTTATAGATTCTGAAGCCTTTCTCCCTAAGGTAGGTTTTGATGCACTTGAAGCCAGAGGGGAGCATAAAAAAATCTAATCTGACCTCCTGTATGTTGTGGGGCATTGAATTCTCCCAGGTACTTCTACATTGAGCACACCATTCCCATGAGCTTCAACTGTTGTGTGTCACAGGCATGGAACGAGAAGGAGTGAGGTGCCACCAACTTCAGAGGAACCTGTAATCGTAGGGGAATGAAGAGGTGAAATGCATGTCTGGCCATTTCACTGTTGAAGAGCGTGGTGGCGGGTATGACCGTGGAGTTATATAGTTTAGATGAACACTACCTTATTGCCTCTGGAATAAGCTGTTAAAAAAAAAATCAGAAGGCTAATTACTTTTCATTTAAATGTTCTGTTGGGGAGTTTATGTGCCCACGCAGTCCTTTCTACAACTTCAGTGAAATGAGAATGAATTTTGAGAGTTTTGAAAATACTGTGAATCCTGAACATGAGACGTGCCTTCATGGTGCGACTTCCTTTCCTAAGAATCTGACTCAAAATAAAGTCAACTTTCTAAAATTAGAGATTTGCTTCATACCAAACTATATCGTGAAAAGTTATGTCTTTAGATGCTTACTTTTTAGAACAATTATAACACAATATGAATCACAGCCTAAACCTTCTCCCTTACTTTTCTTTGCCCAAGCAGTCTCACAAACCTTGTCTGCTCCTCTGGCTCTGTGGACTTTCAGTTCCAGTGCTACCTGCCAGATACCTACCTCCACTTCCCTTACCGTCAGGGAGGTGAAACCACCTCATTGAGTCGACGTGAATGAGTCTACAGCTCTGGCTAGGCTTTCAACACATGCTATCACTGTCCTCTTTCTGCTCTATTTGAATTCTACCCCTCTACTGAGCAACATATTTTTTGCTGATCCTTTGGTGGTTCACTTACAGTAGACTTCGTGGCACTTCTGCCAGAACTGTATTTGACAACTGCTTTCTAATACCACACTAGTTAGTGTGGTTTTTAACATTGTTTCAAACAACTAATGTAGCAGAACCTACTTTGTACTACAGACCAATGGTTTTCAAATGATGGTCATCAAGGGTTCCACAAAGAGATTGGGAGTGACAGTGGAGTGAGCTGGGATGTTGTGCCCCACCATTGTGGGGCCAAATTGCCTGGCTCCATGTCAGTTTTCAGGATAGGGGTAGGGGTTTTGTGGCAGAAGAAGTGATATAAAAGGGTTCTGTAACCTTAGGAAGATTGAAGATCACTGATGTAGAATATCAGTCTGAGAATGGGTATCTATCAAAGTGTAACAGTAACAGGTCATGTCTACATGAGATGCTTTACTACGTAGCAGACTAATTTGATGTGAAGTAAAGTATCACCATCTACACATGCTCGGCAATTAGGGTGTAGTAGATTAATTTACTGTTATGCCAGATAATCCTATCAGATACAAGTGGTATCCAGTAGCGCAGTAAATTACTGCACTTGATGCTAAGCACAACAGTCAAAACCCAGGCCTAAAGGCCTCTGGGTCCCAATTAGACAGTGGCATTGGGTTTACTCTGGCTCAAATTGAGCCAAAGTACATTCAGTCGCATTAATTGCATGTGTATGTAACATCTCAAGCTCTGTTAAAAGCTTCTTTACCTGTCCTGACTTCACTTCAAAATGATTGCAGATGCAGTTACAAGCCAAGTTTGAGAGAAGGGTAACAGAACCGTGTTTTATCTTCCAAGATGGAGCTTACTGGGTGCGTCTACATGTTTATTAATGCACCGTAATTACAGTGCATTAAGTTTAGTACCTGTAATGACAGGTACTAACTTAATGCGCTATAATTGGTGCTTCTGTGCATTAGCACAGATGAACGGTTCTTTTGTGACGCTACCATGCATTAGACTACTGTGCATTAGCAGAGGCTTTCCCCGCCACACTAATTCACAGTAGAATTAGTCTTCTGTACATTAAGTGTCTCATGTAGACATGTCCACTGTCGAATGAGCTTTAGTTAAAGTGTTCGCACTACCATTTTGACCTTGTGCGCACACTATTATGATATTTTACCATCCCATCTGCTTTATTTTCCCCTCTCACTTGAGTATATTAGCAAAATATTTTCTTTGGATGAGAAATATCAGTCTCTCCAATAAGCAACCCCCTTGTCTAGTACTTCAGGCTTTGGAATCTCACTAATTATAGAAGTTGTAATTTTAAACCTGACTGGTGAAAAAGGAAGCCAACTACATACTCTCAAGTGGGTTAGGATTGCAAGTTACAGCCTTGACAATTGTCTATGTGGGCTGATATGCTCTGCTGTATTCCCCTCCTTATCTCTTTAATTGCAGTTGTAGTTGTGAGTCTATTTGCTAGCACAAAGAGTTGCATTTAAAAATAAGAAAGAAAATAAGTTATTGCTGAGTGCTTTGGCTCAGGAGGTAACCCTGCAGTTGTGTTAGAACCAAGCATCAAATCAATGCCCCTGATATCTCTTCTGGCATAGGTGGTTACAGTGCTGAGTAAAAACACTCTGAAAAATATTATAGAAAGTAAAGTTATCACAACTGTGAAATTTTGACATATCATTAGGATGATTGACATGATAAATAAGTCAGGTCGCCAGGTATAATGCAGCTCTACATGTCTGGCCACATGAATTTGCTGAGGGGGAAAAAGGGATCTATTAAATTTTCTGTATAGCAATTGCAGTCAGTGGTGCATAAACAATGTATTCTGTAGCAACCTGTTCATTGCTCAACCTGTTATTGGCAGGGGCTGTGGCATTTCTATAGTCATTAGAAGAAGCCATCACTATTAATCTCTAGTCTTAAAGGTAAACAGGCTTAATCCTGGAGTAGATCACCAAATAATTGTAACATACTTTTGCGCTTCATTGGATGTGTTATTTCAGCACTGGTTGCCATTCCTTCAGTGTACTGGGGAAGGCTGAGGATTCTGGCTCTCATTTTTAAATGTAATAAGGTGATGAAGTACAGAGTAAAGACTGAAGTATTTATTAGACCAAGTAGCCCTCTCTGTCTATATATAGCAATGGGCCTCCAGCATTCAGGATGTTGCTCACTGTCTCTCAAGGGATAAGAGGAAGAAATTTAAACACTTGGCAATTCTGAGAGAGAGCTCAACCAAGAGTTTGCCTAATCAATAAATCAGTGGCCAGAAGGGTCTTCTGCTTTAATCCTGGTTGGGGAGAATCTAGATCAATTTCTGAATATCCCATTTAAGGAGACATCTTTCTCAAGGCTGGATTACGCCTCAATATAATGTGTGAGAACCAAAATGATTCCTTATTCTTCCATTGTTCTCTTCCTCTTTTTACACAAATTGGAGAATTCAAGTTCTGTGTGTGCCCCCCAGATATAAAACCCGTAGGAGGAGGTTACCATATAAATAGTTTTGTTAAGGTGCTCCTTTTAAAACATGCTCCTGACATGAATTCAAACAATTTATGGCTCTCCCATTTCCATGCTGTCCTGTCTTGTGGGAGTGTCTCATTTTCTTCTCGGGAACGTAGTCTGACATTGCAGATAAATGGGTAGCTGTGACTTGTGTGGATACCTTTAAGAGTGTTATGTATAAGTTGTTACAGGCGGTCCTTGGACTTACAACACAATTGGTTCTGAAAACAGCATCTTAAGTCTTAACGTTGTAACTCAGAACCTATTTTCTCATAAGAAACAATGTTATAAATGGGGGGTTGGTTCCTGAACCAAGGGCCAACAACCTGTTTTCACCAAAAATACCCCAGAATTTTGTACTCGATCAATTTTAGATGACTAATATAGCTACATAAATGTATTTATATTGTAAATAGGAATCATATTGATTTGGAAAGACTTATTTGAGGTAACTTTGCTGGACGTTTTGAAGGGCTCTTGGTTGGACTTTTTGAAGGGTTCTTGGCTGGAGTCTTCTCAGAAGTCTTGGCTTCAAGTTTTTCTTGAGTCTCGTCTGCTACTTAACAAAAGTGTCCAAAGAAATTTGGACAGATGTTCTCCAGGGAGATGGGTGATGCAGTGAACTTGTTTGCTGGCCTGGTGTCAAATCAGATCAAAAATTGTAAAGTCATACTGATGTCAGAAAGTTGAAACAAGGTGTCAATTTATAAATGGAAGTGCAAAACGTTGTGACTCGAAACATTGTAGGTTGAGGACTGCCTGTACATTGGCCTAGGGAGGGCAGGAGGGAAGAGCAGATCAGTAGGCTAAGAAGGCTCTCTGAATAAGCAAACCTTTATCGTTTTATAAGTTTAACTTCTTAATCTTTCTTTGTACCCTACTCCAGTTACTGGTACCAGGAGTGGGGTACAAAGAAAGGCAGAAAAATGGAGCATCTCAGAATGCCAGAGGAGTTAAAGCTGTCCAACAATGCAGAAGAAAACTGGAAGAAATTTAAATCATCATAAATTTATGATGGCCAGTGGAGCTACAAAGAAGGAAGATCCACTTAAGGTAGCTATTTTTTTAAACTATAACAGGCCCAGAAGCTCTGTCTCTATAAGAGCCTACAACTGTCAGAAGCAGAACAGAAAAGCTATGGCACAGTAATAAAAATGTTTGAGGAATATTGTATATGCAAACAAAATGAAACCTTTGAACAGTATAATTTCCACAAACCCATGCAATGCCCTACATTTGGTAAGTGCTGCAATAAATGCAAAAGATTCAATCACTTGGTAAGAGTTTGCAGAAAGGAGCAGGATGTACCGCACAAGAAACTGCAGGTGCATGCTCTACGCAACAAGGAAGAGGAAGAATTCCTCATTGGCACAATGCAAGAAGAAGTTCATTCTTTTGAGGATTGGACAATCACCCTGGACATCAATGGATTAATAGTAATTGTTAAATTAGATATAGCGGCACGGGTCAGTGTAATATCAGAATACATTATTCAGAAAATGAAAACTAAACCTGTGTACTATGAGAATAAGAAAGTGGAACTTAGAGCACATAATGGGAACATGATTGCAACCCAAGGGTGTTTGTGCACTGCATGTTAGACATATGGGTAATATAGTAAAATTCAATTTGTAACCGTCCCAGGAAAACGAATTACCGGGTTGTAAACATGTAAAACTCTAGGTTTGATTATGAGAATGGATGCCATTGATGGACTAGAAAGAATATAGAACAGGCGTTATCAACCAGGGTTACACATACCCCTGGGGGTACTTGGGAAGGCACCAGGGGGTACATGGCAGCAGCACCGAGAAGCGGGAGCACTTCCGGTTTCACTGCCACTGCTTCTGGTTTCGCCATGGGGGACCCTCCTCCCCCCGCTTGTTGACTGTCTGGGAGACTTCCCGCTTCTCGACCAACCGCCGGGGTACACTAATCAAAAAAAGGTTGAAAACCCCTGACATAGAAGGAGTTTGATGATGTGTTTCAAGGCATAGGGAAACTTTTAACTGAGTACAAGATATAATTAAGTGAACCAGATGGTCCCATCATACATGCTCCAAGAAATGTTCCCCTTGTGCTAAGGGAGAAACTGAAAAAGGAATGAGATAGATTAGCTAACATGGACGTAATAGAAAAAGTAGAGCAACCAACTGCTTGGGTTCATTCACTGATCATAATAATAAAAAAAGATGGATCCTTGAGATTGTGTCTGGATCCTAAGCAAATGAACAGATACTTCAAAAGGGAACATTTTCCCTTTCCCACCAAGGAAGAGGCTTTTGGCAGTGTGGCAGAAGCTAAATATTTCTCCACTTTGGTGCTTCTTTTCCAGGTTTTGGCAAGTTCCCCTTGAAAAGAGTAGCACTACATTATGTACCTTCAGTATGTCCTTCAGCAGGTATTGGTTTCATAAGCTTCCTTTTGGACCGTGTTGTGCATCTAAAGTATTTCACAGAAAGGTGCAACACATTTTTGAAGGTCTTGATGGAACTGTGGTTTATACTGATGATGTATTAGTTTGGGGAAATACTGTGAAAGAACACAACTTGAAGCTTAGAAGGGCACTTGAAAGAGCTCAAAGAGCAGGTTTGAAACTGAAAAAACAAAAAGGCAAATTCAGGGTCAAAGAAATAATATATCTGGGAGAACAGCTGTCTGAAAAAGGGGTGCAAATCGATCCTGCAAGGGTTAAAGCCATTACAAACATGCCACCCCCTATGGATAAGGGAGGAGTGCAGAGATTACTGAGAATGATCAATTTTGTAGGGAAATATCTACCTAATTTAGCAGAGCAGATCAAACATTTTAGATCACTCCTAGAAAAGAAAGCTCAGTGGACATGGGAATGTGAACATGAAGCTCGATTTAAAAACTTGAAGAAAAAAATAATGAAATCTCTGATACTAAAATACTATGACCCTAAAAGACCCATTAAGTTGTCAACAGATGCTTCTAAAGAAGGCATTGGAGCAGCTTTGCTTCAAAACGTGGGGATATCTGGAGACCACTGGCATATGCATGTAGGGCACTCTAAGTCAGAGAGTCTGTATGCACAAATTGAGAAAGAGCATTTAGCTCTTGTATGGTATAGCTGTAAGAAATTTCATATATTCATCTATGGAGGAAGCCTGTGATAGCCGACACTGATCATAAACCTTTGGTAACTATAGCAAAAAAAAAGGTTATATGAGACATGCCACCCAGATTACAGAGACTTTTCTTTCAACTAGACATACAGTACACGCCAGAAAAACATCTACTTATTGTGGAGATGTTGTCCAGAGCATATGACGCAACAGAAAATTCCAGACACGGACATATAGTGCATGTTAATCTAATTAAAAGAGTGATTCCTGTCACAGGTAAAATGCGGGTACTAACTGCAGAAGCTACTGCTCAGGACACCATATTGCAAAAAGTGATAAGAGCTATTTGTACTGGTTGGCCTGGAAAACATGAACCTAGCCCCTACCCTCAGTTCAAGGAAGAGCTGGCACTACTGGATGGCATTTTGTTCAGAGGCTCATGACATGTTGTTCCAGCAGTGCTAAAGAAAAACGTGTTAAACAGAAAACATGAGGGACATCTAGGGACTGAAAAATCCAAAAGGAGAGCATTTATTTGCCCAGCATAAATAATAACATAGAAGATGCTGTCAAGGCTTTTACAACGTGCCTAAAGTACAGATGAGCACAAAGAAAAGAGCCCATGATGGTCATGGAGGAGCCCACAGCTCCATGGTATCAAGCAGGCATTGACTTATTCATGCATGCAGGAAACATGATGTATTAGTGCTGGATTATTATTCTCACTATCCTGAAACTGCATTGCTGAAAAGCACAACTGCAAACCATCTCAAAGCACACATCAAATCAGTTTTTGCTAGACGTGGGATTCTACAAATTGTGAGAACAGACAACGGACCTCAATTGAACTGTTTTGATTTTAAAGAGTTTGCAAACAAATATGGATTCCATCGCAACACTTTAAGTCCTAAATACCTACAGTCCAATGGTCTGGTGGAAAATGGCGTACAAATAGTGAAGAAATTGTTGAAAAAAGCTACACATTCACAGACCAATGTTTACCTGTCACTCTTAAATTACAGGGAAACATGGATTGAATTGTCCTCAGCAGAAATGCTGTTTAACAAGAAACTCCAAACCAGGCTGCCAAAGCTCGTGGATGATGCTCAGAAAAGCAAAATGTGAAAACATTTTAAAAAATCGACAAACTCAAACAAAAAATGGTACTATAAAAGGGTTCCAGGGAGTTGCCACAACTGCACAACAAAGATACGGTGCTTATTTTAGACTGATGAATGTGGAAACAAAAAGCACTAGTTGTTCCTCATCAGATATTTCCCAGATTCTATCAAATAGTCACACTGGAAGGACAGGTGCTAAAAAGGAACAGACGACACCTGCAGCTCGTAAAGGGGAGAAAAGAAGCAGCATCACGAGATTCACAAAAGGAAACGGAGCTAACACCAAAGTAACAAGAAATGACAGAGGAGCTTGAAAATGACACAGAAGTAGCGACTCCCAGCAAGGAAACCAAACAAGAACTGAACCAATAAGGATTGAGAACGCAGAAAAATTGAGAAGATCACTTAGAGCTAAAAAGCCAACACAAAGAGTAATAGAAACCTGTTAAGATGTGCTTTAACAATGGGTTGAACTAAACTTCCAATGTTAGTATTACCCGGGGATATGTTGCATGTAAAGGGGAAAGCTGTGTGGATACCTTCAAGAGTGTTATGTATAAGTTGTTACATTAGCCAGGGGATGGTGGGAGGGAGCAGCGGATCAGTAGGTTAAGAAGACTCTCTGAATAAACACGCTTTATTACATGAAAGCGCGTGCCCCCGGGGGCTGGGGGGGCACACCTACACCGGTGGCAGCAGGAGCCCGGTGGCAGTGAGTGGGGAGCTCCCGCAGATGCCGCCGGCCCTTTGGGGGGGGGGGGGGGGGAA
>NW_017729016.1:18788189-18793696 GCF_001723915.1 Gavialis gangeticus
ACCACAGGTTGGTGACCACCTGCCGGTGGCCAGGGGCAATCGGCAACAGTGGCGGTGGTGCCTTTTTGCAGGGGGTGCACTGCCACGCTCATGGGTGCATGTGCACCCCCTGCTTTATTGTTTTTTAAGTTTAACTCCTTTGAGAATAACACATGACTCTCAAAGAGTGCTAAAAGGGCAGGGTTCCAGTTACTTTTTAGGCAGAGGATGTCATCTTTCCTTCCCAATAATCCCTTAAATGTTCCAGCATTTAGGACTCCTGTCACTTAGGTCCTATAAGCACAGTTGTTCCAGCTCCAAACTCATAGTAGTTGTATTCGAGTGATTAGGGAGAAACAGTTTGATGTGTTAAGGAGCAGCACAAAGCCACACCTTATGCCTCAAAGACCATTTCTGGGTGTAATCAAAACAGCTTTGTTCATGGTCATCCACCCAGAGAATTTCCTCATACCATTCACCTTCCAGACACCTGCCGTCATCCATGGAAAGCCTCTAACTTTCTGTCAACAGCAGCATTTCTTACTCACCGTCAAAATATCTCCAGCCCTACCAACCTAATATTATGAATGCTGAGCAAGTGGTAATTGAGAACAGCTGTAGCTGGAAGGGCACAAGGATTTTACCTTCATTTCATTGTGGGTGGTTGGTTGTTTTCTTGTGTCTGGAGGCGCCCCCAGATTGCAATGGAGCATAGGTTGCAAAAAAGCTTTCAAAAAAGCCCCTTGGAGTTTGATCACTTTGCATACATGAGTTCTGTATTTGTAGTTGATGGAGTGTCACTAAGGTCAAGAAATATTATTTGCTCCTGTCCGTTGAGGGTCGAACTGGGCTGGCTTGCAGCTGCTCACTATATTTTTCCCCCCCCCCCAACCCCTTTTTTTGTTGGATGCTGCCCTATTGCATTCCCAGCCTCAGCTTTTCTTTTGTAAAAAGTGTCTAGCCCCTGTGGTTATGAAGGTAACTTTAAAATTGTGGATTAATGCAGCGACATGTTCCCGAGACTTCAGGCAGCCTGAAGCAATAGGTTTGAGGAGTGTGAAGTTCTGTTTTATTTTCCTTTTGATAATCACATATGGTGCGCCTTTGGAGAATATAATGGTGTCTGTTTTTCCCATCTGACCCCTGCTGGCCAGAGATTTTGTAAATAACCGTTTATTTCAGTGCTTTCACGAAATGTGCAGTTGCATTTAATTCAGCTATTTTAATTCTTTCCATTGAACATTATGGTGAGAAGGAAGTACAGGGAAAGGGAAGTGGCTTAAGACTACAGGACTTCATCATGGATGTGGATTACTTGCAGGTTTGAGTGAAAGAAATCCTGTTTCTTTCTCTCGTGGGAGAATGTGAAAGAGAAGAAAAGTAATTCTTTTTTTCCTGGCCCTTACATAGATATGTGGGGGTTGATATAGCTCTTAGGAAATAGGAGGCAATCTTTAACCCGTGTTACCTCCTTTACATAGTGCTTATCCTTGCCTTAGTTTTCCCATCTGTAAAATGGTGATAATGATACTAACCTTCTGTGTAAAGATCTCAGAGTTTTTGCAGCTGAAAAGAGCTCTATAAATGGTAAGCATTGCTGATATTATTTTCTGAGATCACTTTTGACTTTTCACACTTTCCTCTGGTACTGAATTTTATTCTTTTTAATGGTAAGAGCAAAGGTTTTGTGTAGAATTAAATTGGCTGCTTGAAATGTTTAACTTCCCTTTGCTGGCCTATTTTACATTTTATGTATTCCAGTGGCTGGAGCTCAGTTTGAAAGGACAGAAACACTCCCAGTGTTTGAAAATATTTGTTCTAAAGGAATTTTTGGTGACAAAGCAAGCTGCTCTGTGCTCCTGGGGGAGTCTAGAGATATGGGCCTTTTTCCCGGAGAGCATTTTCCCCATTGTTTATATGTTCTTGCTGGTTGTTATTATTAATTGTAAGTATAATAATTTGGGGCATTTTGCAGATAATGAAAAGGGACACAAAGCCTGCAGTTCTTTGTAAGGCGCACAGTTTTTATACCCAGGCTTCCTAGTAAGAGGAGATTTAGTCTCTCTCTTTGCTTCAACTACGCTATAAGGCTATAGGGAAGGTTCATAATTTTCATCAAGAATGGTGCTAGTGCTACTCCAGCCACTGATCACATGAGTTATGAACCTACGACCGTTGGAAAATAGGAAACACAGAAAAGTGCTTACGCTTGCGAACATGTGTGCATGTACTCAGCTTAAGGTGTGTAAGTAGTCCTGTTGAAGGGGAGAAAAACCCCCAAGTGTAACTGTTTGCAAGATTACATCCCAACCACCGAACAAATAAAAATAATAAAAATCAAGGCAGCATCAGTGTTTGTAAAATAAGTCCCTTTTAGACAATATGGAAACCACACAGGCCCTTTGGGTCTTGGGTATCCAGTAATTTGGAACAAAATAGCATGCTATGAAGAACTTTATATATAGACGCCACTCTAGGCTCCATCATAAAGCTGTCTTAAACCGGTTAGATAAAATACCAAGAAATTACTTGTTTTTCAGAAATAAAAAGTGAGAATGCATTGATTTTTATTTTCTTTCAGATTCTGCAGTACCTCGGGATTTTTTTTTCTTGAAGGAACAATAGGGAAGCAGAAGCTTTGACATGGCCATGATTTTACCAGTCTGCTCCTGCTTTTATAACACTGTTTGATTTTGTTCTGTTAGTTTGGGTGTTTTCAGGGTTTTGGCTGGGGGGATCGCTTGTGGTTTTTGGGGTGTGTTTGTGTATCTGGAAGGATCTTTTTATCATAGTATGTGCCATATTTTATTATCCCAAATTAACACCTTATAAAAAAAACTTGGGGTGTGTAAGTTGCCAAAATTGCCGTCGCCTTTTAAAAATGTTTCCTAACACTGTTCACAAAAACAAAGCAGATCAGTGGCATCTCACCCTCTCTAGAGTGCTTTCAATAATCCATGAAGAGGTCAACATTCGTTTTTTATATCGTGTGTGATCTGTTCACTTACTGTTTCCTTTCACTGCAGACAGTTATGGCTGCTCTGACTTTGTAAAACCTAATAGCAAAATCAGAAGATGACAGAAGTCACAAAACAGAAAGGAGAGCAAAGCAGAGCTCAGTATTGCAGGCCAGAAGCCATCCTTCAGAGAGAACTGGCAAGAGGTTGAATCCAGTTAGCTCTTTTTTTCTCCCTATGGCTTCCAGTTTTGCTTCAAGTGCCTGGCATAATGTAAACCCATATCTGGAAGGCATTTTAAGTATGTGTATGTGTGAAAGGATGCTCCTTTCCCTAACAGAAGCAAGTGAAATAGGGTTTGGACAGGGTCTTGCTTTTCTTTTCAAATGAGCCCTTCTACATTTTTTCTAGCTCTTTTTTTTGCTTACTGTGATGCGAGACTTGTGTGCTGTCTCTGCTGGTTTCGGAATGGTGGCACCAGTCCTAGGGCAAATCTAAACGAAGTTAGGGTAACTAAGAACAAAGATTGTAGCCGTGTCCCAGACTGGCTGACTGCAGAACCAGGTAGTTTTAAATGGATCATCTGGGGTCATATCGAAAATTGTCCTGCAGTAGCTGAGCACTGTGTTTCTACATAAAGGGTGCATCTACGTGTGCTGTTAAGGCAACGAGATAAGCTCCAGCTCAGTTTGCGCCAGTCAGCAGCTCCCAAGCGCAGCATCTGCATATCTACCCAGGACTGCAGCACTTTGAGCCAGGGTGGATCAGCCCTGGCCTGGCAGCTGCCGCACTTTAGCACCCTCGTGCCCCAGCCAACCCATCATGGTGTACATATGCATTTGAGCACATGTAATTACTCTGCCGTAGGAAATGCTGTCCCTGACAGTACTACCTTCCAGCAGAGTTAATTTACTACGCCCTAATACCGGCTCACGTGCAGATGGTGATGCTTTACGATGGAGCTAATTAGTCAGCTCCCCAGTGAAGTGCACGTGTAGATGCACCCGCTAAGAGTGAATGTATTTATTTTTAAGATAGCTGGGTTAGACAAGGGAAGTCCATATTTTCCCCATATCCTCTTCCTTTCACCTGCAATTTCCTATTTATCTTCATCTCCATTGAGTCGTCATGATGCAACAACTTCAAACACTGAGCAGCACAGAGGGGAAGGTTGCAGGGATAATAGTGGGCGAGCGAGGAAGGAAACAGGAACTCCCAGAGCTATAAGCTCCCATTTACTCCTCTTGAGGCAATGGGCACCCTGTCAGATGCAGTATGGGCTGATCCCCATCCATATTGCTGAAGATAATGACCAAGCCAGTCCGTAAAAAAAAACAACAACAAAAGATCCAAAAAACCCTGTGTTCCTAAACCCCCGTCTTATCTGGGGGCACCAGATAGGAAATCGTTAGTACATTAATGCAAGCAGCAGTTGTACTGGCCAAATAAAGTACATCTAACAATTTATTCTTAACAATGCTGACGCTACCCATGCTACAGAAATAACATCACAAAGAGCCTTGAGTAATAACTTCCCCATAGATTCCTTTTACAGTACTTGCCGTATTCTCCGAGTATGCATTTATATGCTGTGTATAAATAGATAGATACAAACCCCCCATTCCATCTTCCAAAAGAGAGAGATGCTGTTTTGTTCTCACTTCAGAAAATTAAATGCTTATCCATCTGTGGAATTATTTTTTGAATGAATAAGTTTGCAGACTTTGTTTAGCTGGCTTATTGTTTGCTGTGTGGGAA
The DNA here is from genome assembly GCF_001723915.1 of Gavialis gangeticus. Lineage (NCBI taxonomy): Eukaryota > Metazoa > Chordata > Crocodylia > Gavialidae > Gavialis > Gavialis gangeticus. Next base: position 18,792,884 of record NW_017729016.1, read on the forward strand.
CACACTGCATTCACAGTTGTTTTGTTCTTGCTACAGGAGAAAGACAGCACCGTGTATTTTTCTCCCTGCTGAGGTCTGAGGCGACCTGATATTATAAAATATCCAAAAGATTGATAATCACAAAGGCTGCAAGGGGAAGGTATCTCTTTATTTGGAAGAACATCTGTGCTTAAAAAGGAAAAAAAACCCTTCTTTGGCTAAAATATTTCTGAGCTTCATGTGTGTGATGTTGTCCTGCTTTTAGGTGTTACAGTACACTAAATATGTAAATGAAAGATTTGCTTTGCTTCTGGATCTTGGTGACCTGAACAACTCCGGTTTTATTAAAGATTTTATTTTTTTTTATGGAAGAAAAGAGGGAAATAGCATGGCTTAGTCAGGTGGAGGGAGAACTTCAGACCATATGGGGTGGACCCGAGGCCCCTGATAACCTATTTCTCAAAATATTATTCTGACAAGTCATTCCATATGTTTGGTTCAGTTAGCTTTTGGAGGAAGGCTGTGGGGTATCTTCTTGTTTTTCAGCTCGGCTCCCATTACGAAAAAGCTTGCAAACAACAGACCTTTGGGAGCCAAGGTAGCAATCTGGATCCCAAAACATGTTTCACATAGAAATATATAAATGGAAAATAGCACGAGCTGACCTTGAGCTTAAACTGCTGTACAACATTGCGCTACTTGGATTGGTCTCGGCAAGAAAAAGACAACACTGCGTTTAGTCCACTTTTCTGACCCTTCAATACACTGATCGAGGTTTATAAATAATGGGAGTTGAGATCACATTATGCTATTCTGGTGAAACTTTCCAGTACA
>NW_017729016.1:18798696-18808043 GCF_001723915.1 Gavialis gangeticus
GATTGGTCTCCGCAAGAAAAAGACAACACTGCGTTTAGTCCACTTTTCTGACCCTTCAATACACTGATCGAGGTTTATAAATAATGGGAGTTGAGATCACATTATGCTATTCTGGTGAAACTTTCCAGTACAAAAAACATTTAAATGTAACTAATTTTCTCCAGGGATCTGGACAGGGGGCTCTGTAGATAGCTTTGATTGGCACATCACTTAACCGGTGACTGATTTTTCCTTTGTAGCTCATTTATCATGTGAAAAATAGACTTCAGAAACTTATAACTAGGCAGCAATATTGTCTTGGGAGTCAGAGGGTTCTTTAATTTTTAATATTGTTTTAAAAGTATCTTGTCACTTTTGCCATTTTACTTTTTGTGCACAAGAGCAGGTAGGCATGAACAGCTTTAGGGAGGACATTAGAGCTGCCAAGTTAAAATTTGGGCTATGTGGGAGTGTAAGACTTTTAGGGAAGTCTGTTGGGATCTGGGCCTCCAAGGTGGACCTGTTCGCCTGGACAGAGTCTTGCTAACTTTACTGAGGCTTGGTAGGAGTTCAAGGAACTCCACTGATGCAGGGCTTTAAGTAGGATTAGTGGGCTACCAAATATCCTCAGAGGCTCACAGCTGGGGTGGAGGGATCTTACTGTCTATCTTTTGGCTTTTCATAGTGTTTACCGGGACAGACCCCTCTACTTGCATATCGTGGTAGTTGCATCTCAGAAACGATTGCACATTGGCAATGAGCTTTGTTCCCATTTAATCCAGAAGGGCAGGTTATGAGAAGTAAGAACTGAAGCCCCATCCTGCAAATGCACCCATCTGCACAGCTTTCCAGACGCCAGGTATCTCGTGCTCTTCAACAGGTGTTCTTTTGTGTATACGTTTTTACAGGATCGGGGGTATAATATGCTTTTACTAACAGTGAATGTCTACGAAGCCAGGCTCCTCCACTTCACTGTAAAGAACGATTCAATCACCAAACCTTTTCATATCTTACCTTTTATTTATAGTTAGTTAATAAAGGCAGGTTTTAGCTTACTTTGTTAGAAAAAGGCCTTTTTTTAAACTTGCAGCCAGGTACAATGGAAATCCATGGATGAGGAAAATCTGTAAAGGATAACATTTGATATGCGCTCCCTGTATTTGCCATGCATCTTGCTTTAGTCTCCTGTATCTAAGAGGACATAAAAATCCAGCTTGTCTGAAAAAGATGATATCCTTCAAAATGTACAGTAATATTTAGTGTAAAGCTTGGCAGATTGAAAATAACATTGTGTGAATTTCCTTCACTCACCGTAATCAGCAGTTGACACTGAAGCCTCATTATAATGATTTAAATCTAACTTTAACTCCTTCACTGCTGCTTGTCATATAGTCCATGCATATACCGCTAATACAGTTCTGTAGAGCACTGCATCCTGACATTGCATTCACTCGAAAGGATGCTACTCAGGAGTACATCTTTGAATTTTAAATATTGAAGAGCTGTGGTCAGAGATTTCACATGCATTTGGTTTATTTTTTAATCCTCGGTAAAGTGAATATGTTCAGGAAGTTGTGTCATAGCTATTTAGAGAGTCAGACCAATTATCTATCTGATGTCTCAACGGTGAACATGCTTGTAAAAGAACCGCCATTGTGGACCTTTTTAACCCATGTGAATTTCTTTTCATTTCGGTGGTCTTTTATGTTTTGATATACTAGCCATCTAATCGTTGGCCCACTAGATTTGTCAGTTAATATCTTCTTGATTTATTGCAAAGCAGAGAGCTGAAATACTTGGTACCATTCTGAACGGTAACAGTAATATACTCACATTAACCAATAAAAAGGTGCTTGTTTAGCATAGCATAAATGTATAGCATCTATGCTATTAATGTAGTATAAAGTTACACCAGAATTTATGCAAGTAGTATAAATTTATAGATAGGTGAAGAGCATGTACCCTTTCTATGCAGTTTTGGGGATCTTATGGGTTTTCTATTAGTGTTTTTTTCAGGAGTAGTGAAGTGACTCTCCTTATATAGCCCAACCTGGTCATTTTACATGTACTCATTTCTGTCGGCTTCAGTGGGACTACTTCCGTGAGTATTGTCAGAAGGATTTGGCCTATACTTCCTATTAAATATCCCTTCCCCTGGAGTTCAACACATTTGCAGGAAAAGAAGCAGAAATCCCCTACAGATTTGACCATAATGCCCTTCATACCTCTGTTGTTTCTAATAAGTTTTGATTAACGTGAATTGACACTTGCTAGACTTCGGTAAGTTTCATGTAGAAATATGCTGTGATTTTACACAGTTCCCTTTCAAAGCTGAAAGTCATTTACATTAAAACCAGTGACTTCAAAAAGTTTTATGTTTCACCACAGAGAACTGATGTTTCCGTTCTCTCATTGCCTGTTGCCATCTGCCATTCAAACCCTAATCTATGAATGCCTCCAACTATCTATCTGACATCTCAACAGCAAATTCTCCTGTGAAAGATCTGCCATCATAGGCCTTTTAAGGCCAGGTTAATTTATTTTCATTTCAGTGGAACTCTGCACAAATATCCATGTCAACATGGGCCCCTTGTAGGCTCAGGAACCAAACTGAAAACCACCTTGGATTTTCCCTGTGCAGAAGTTTCTTCAATTTTGGCGCACCTATGTTGAGCTGCTTCACAGATTCACAGAAGTTCAGGGCTAGAAGGGACCTCGCAAGATCATCGGGTCCAGCCCCCTGCTCTGGGCAGAAAAGACTGCTGGGATCAAGTAACCCCAGCAAGGTGTGCATCCAGTCTCCTTTGGAAGATCTCTAGGGTAGGGGCCTGCACCACCCACGCTGGGAGTCTCTTCCAGAGTCTGGTCACATGAACCATGAAGAAGTTTTTCCTTATATCCAGTCTGAAACTTTCTTCTAGGAGTTTATGACTGTTGCTCCTGGCTTGGATGCTTTGGTGAATAGTTGTTTCACCTAGCCTCTGATGCTCACCCCTGATATATTTGTAAGCTGCCACCAAATCCCCCCAAAGTCTTCTCTTTTCTAGGCTTAACAGTCTCAAAGCTGTTAAATTTTACATGATTTCTTTCCTATGTTTATCCCAAAGTGCCTCTCCCCCCAGTGACTTACTTTAAGCCATGTAAATGTAGAGCAGGAGTGGTGTGTACAGGCATTCATTGCTCCCGGAAGCCATGCAAGGACACTGGTGTAACTAACTTGTGTTGGAGGGGGGGTGTTAGTGGCTCCATGACGGGGAGTTGTCTGTCTGGGGGGTGGCCAGGAGACTAAAACTAGCCTGGTCAGGATTGGGGGTATGAAAAGAGTGCAGCCCCAAGGTTAAGGTGAGTGCTGGGCTTTCCCAGCCCCAGAGCTGTGCTCCAAACCATCCAGGTATTCAGTAGATCAGGTTAACCCAGGGGTGGGCAATTATTTTGGGCGGAGGGCCATATACTGAGTTTTGGCAAGCCATCGAGGGCTGTATGACAGGTACCCAGGGGCAGATAAATATTCATTTTCTAAATTTTTTAAGGGCCCCGCGGGCCAGATAGAATGGGTTGGCAGGCTGCATCTGGCCCCCAGGCCGCATTTTGCCCACCCCTGGGTTAACCCATTACCAAGCTAAGTTCACCTCCTCAGGTGAACTAGCTTATATTGGGCCTTTCATTTTTTGGGCCATTTAAACCCCTGCTGAACACCTGTACAGACAGGCATTTAGATCAAACTAACCCTTGTTAGTTTGATCTAATGTAACGGCTGGATGTACCCCCCAGACAATAACCTTTCTGAAATGTAATCACTCACAGTGCTTCCCTTTTGTTTTCTCCCCATTTGTTTTCTCCCCATTTTTCCTAGTCTAATAAATGGTAGATGAGGATGTAAGAAAGAATACATTCGTTTCTAAATGGAAGAATGCTCAAATACGTTACACATGAGGGGGGAAAGAAGCTGCCTGCCTGTCAGATCATCCTATCATTTTATTTATTGTTTCTTGCCAAAGAGAGAGAGAAAGAGAGATCCAGAAAATGCATTGAGAGGAAAATGGCTGTATTTATGAAGATACAATTGAAAATGGAATGTGGCACTATGTTCTGTCTCATTTTTCTTTTCTTCCTCCAGTTAGACAGTAAGCAAGAAAAAAAAATCTGCTGGTAAGAAAGCCTACACTTAAGCTCTCATTATTTTTGATAACATAGCCAAGCCCCTACACCCAGCTTTCCCTCTCTTGCTTTCCTCCACTTTGGACACTTCGCTTAGAAAAAAACCAAACAGCCTACCCCCTAATCTCCCCTCCCAAAAAACAAAACCTTTTCATACTTGCCTTTACTATTTCAGAGCGCTGTTTAGACAATGAGCTGTACTAGCCTTCAGATTAATTGCTGTTCTGTTACGATTTTAGGTTAAAATGGAAATACTAACGCGCAGTCCGTTATACTGATGCCAATTTCTTGTTGACAAAGGAAGTGTTAACTAACCAGCCCTATAGATGTTTGGAGCTAGGAGAGAAGAAAGGGTCCTGCTCGTTCCAGCAGAAAGTGGCTCTTGATGTTTTCTGCAGACATTTATGTCCAAAGCACCATTTTATCCTAACTTTCCAAGAGCTTTCTGTATGAACCTCCCTTCAAACCTGAGTGTTGCTTCTTCCCAGGCATGCCTGTTTTCATTTCAAAGGATGTTTCTCATATTTTAGTATATCATAAAAATAGATAGCCTCTTCAGAATCATTTCTACTGCTCAGTTATCTTAAAATCTTTTTTAAACTCCAGCAGCCAGGTTGCAGATTATGACATTAAAAAACAAAACATGCTGGTTATCGACTGCAGAGACTATTCAAAGCATCCAGCTCCCCCTGCTGGCTGTCGGGAACAGGCCCGTGCACCTGTTGCTCCCTGCGTTGCTTTGAAGTTGACTCCAAAGCTAATTGATACCGTTTCTAGACCGTGGATGGTGTTCCTTTAACTAATGTTGAATAAGATTACACACTCCATCCACTTATATAGCTGATATTAAAGCTTTTTGAGGGAATGAAAAGCCTCCTGAGTGTTCTTTAGATAAAATGTCTTGGGGCTATATATTTTTTTTTTCATGTTAGAAGCTCTAATGATGTGTTGGATGATAACTTTTGAAGCAGAAAGAAGCCCCTCACTGTGTCTGAGGGAAGGTCAGGGCAGTGACAGAGACTGAACTTCCAAATTGCTCTTTTCACACAAGGAGTTGTGAGAAGCAAGCTCCGAGTGTAGAACAGAAATCCTGCCTGCTTTTCAGTTTGACTGCTGAGCCGTAAGAAAGAGCTGTATAACTGACAGGGACTCGATTTCCTGATTTCGGCATAGGAGAAGGCGGGGAATGTATTCTGGAATATTCTTAAAATACTTGGCTCAAGCATTCATTGTGTGTCAGCGGAAGGAAGAGCAAAGGCCGGCTCCTCTCTTTGCAGAGCGACGTCTCACAAGCTGCAGTCTCGGCATTCCCTGCATCCTGGAGAGCCTGGGCCCCATTAACTTCAGTTTTCCCTGCGGATCAGGACTGTGAAAAACGCCTGAGACTCTGGCAGCATCTTGGCTCCAGGCTGTCTGGTCTTGTGGAACAGGATTGGCCCAATGTGGGAAATGACGGACCTAACCGTTCACTCTTGACATGCAAGGAAGAGGCTGTGCCAGCATAAAATCTGCTCATCGTGGAGCATGTCTTGGTGTGGGGTGGATCTTGACCATCCTCTTCATATGCAAACCACTATTCGACTTGCAAAAAGCCAAGATCTGTTTAAAAATATATTATTTGTGGTCAATTTAATTAAATCTGGATTTGTTTAATTTCTCTTGTTACTTTGAGGAGAGGACAGTTGACTGCTCCCTCAAAGATTGTAGGAGCTCCCTCAACCATGCATTTTAGGCTCTGACTTATCTCATCTAATATACAAACTGTTGTTGCTGGGGTCTCTAAGCACAGAAGACTGCAAATCTTGTAGATGGAGTTCAGTTCTCCATTAATCTTACCCTAGGGCTAAAACTAACAGTTTTTCTATCTGTGTGAAAGTCGTTACAAGGAAAAAGCAGCTGTCACAAATGTCTGAAGTTGTTACACGTGTAAACTTTTCAACAAGTTTTTTCATGTGGTTTCTAACTGGTTTTATTTTTATTTTATTTTTTTAAGGTTTCTGCTCTTTCTTCATTGTTTTGTATATATGTCAAGAAGTGTTTTCTTTTTTTCTTTTCAAATTCATCGGACAACAAGATCTTGGCTTGTTTCATCTAGAAAAGCCAAGCCTGAGAGGGAATTTGATTGCTGTCTGTAAATATATCAAGAGAGTAAACACCAGGGAAAGAAAAGATGTATTGAAGCCGAAGGACAATGCTAGCGCAAGAACAAATGGTTATAGGCTAGCCATGAATATATTTGGGGTAGAAGTTAAGTTCCTAACTACTGAAGCAGTGAGGTTTCCCATCCCAAGCAATCTTCTAATGGGAATAGAGGAGACAGAAAACTTAACCAGTCAGCAGCCGGGGGGGGGGGTGTCCCCCTGCAGCAAAACTCACCAACCAGGAAGTGGCCATGGTGCTACATCCAGCGTTCCCACTCCCCAGTTGGCGCTCACAGGGGGGGCACCAGTGCTCCTGCCGATCCCCCTGGCCATCACCTAAGCGGAGAGCGTGGCTGGTCAGGGGGTGCACCGGTGCTCTCAGGGGGTACACCCACTACATGTTGCCACTGAAGCCAGGGGCCCATGTGCACACAACTCAGCTTGCTCAGCAGGCTCCCCCATTTGCCTGGAGACAGATGGCAATGGTGGAAAGGGCAGCCCTGATTGGCTGACTCAGACTGCTTGGGGTCTGCTTGCAGCACAATGTGTGGATTGTGAAAGGGACCTATTCTGCTCCCTGCTTGCCTGGAGCTGAAGTGACACACTGTCTACCTGGGGGATGAGAGCAAAGCACCATGAGATGCCGGAGGACGGCGTTGTGGCTCGTCTCAGAAGGGAATGTGTACAAACATTTGCTCTCCTAGGAAAAGATTTTTATGGGGAGCAGTTTAACCTGGATGGTTCATAAGCTGTTTCTGTCTGGGAGAAAAAATCTGTATGCTTGTGGTTTCTACTGGGAGAGTAGCACCTTGCCCAGGAAAAAGTGAATGTCTGTATGTAGCCTCTAATGTGAGCAGCACAGGTCTCAGGGCATGCACACGGGATTTTTTCCCATAAGAACTGGAAGCATAGCTGGATACAGCATTTCATTTTTTGTTCTTTATTATCTTTTTTACAGTTTCATTATGTGAGGCTTACTTTGTGGTTTTCATTAGTGTCTCTGATGTCCTTTTGTAATATAATTATACCCTGTTATTAACCACAACAAAAAAGTAATTCGGTTGGGTGGTATATAATATTTGTTGCTTCCATCACTCATGAGTGAAACTGGTAGGAGTAAACTTATGCGAGGCTTTCCAAGCATTTGGCAGTATGATTTTTTGTAAACTCCACCTCCCTTTCTGTACACATCATCAGGCATTTCATTTGTGACCTGTTTGCTATATTTGCTTTGGTTTTGTCCTCTTTAGTCTCTCATATTTTTCCCCTTACTTCCTATGGAAATTAATCATGTTTTTGGTACTATGTAGGCAACGCTTAGTCACATTGACAGGACAATGGGCAGTCAATAAATGTACCTGACCTAGATCATTCACTTGTTTGGCTTGTATTGTGTTTTGTAAACCTTTTCCATTTTTTTATCTTGTGTTTTATTCATGTGTTGCAATGTCTGGATCAGGGCAAGGACTGTAGCTATACGAATTCACTTAGTATGATTGATTCATCAACCAGGCTATTTTCACTATGAATTTGATTCACAAAACAAAGTTAACATGTTGACGTTTCCTTGCCACAATATGTCTAGAAGCTAGTTCTGTAGGGTATGAGGAGCAGGAATTGTTATTCACTGGATATATGTTTTTGGATGCTGGAAAACAAATAAATATTGAGAAGTTCTAGTAATAATAATAGTAACAACTAAGTCTTTTGTATTGTTGATTGTTTTTTGATATCCAGTTGCTTTACAGATAAGATCAGTATAATTAGAATGAAGGGGTGAAGAGAACCCTGGCTTCTATAAGCCTCCCTCTTGGGTTGTGGAGTTCACCTCCCAAACCAAATTACTGATTAATACCTTTATTTTTAGTGATTTGCACAATTTAGGACAACACCAACGTTGCAACTGTGCGGGGTCAATGTATTAGTAGGATTCCAGGTATATAAAGAGCCTAATTTTATTTCAGTGTAACTTCTTACAGCAATTTATGTTAACTGTACTGCATAGTACAGAATAGAGGAGGTACCCAAGCAAACTTTGAACTAGACAGTTCGAGTATCAGTATCAGTCTGATCAGGGCAACTTGTAGTTTAGAATGTGAATTAGGCCATGCTGAGCTCCCTGTCACCATAGCTATCCGCCTACCAGATGCAATTACTAGTTTAAGTCTAGTTTAGGTATCTCAACACTATGCTGCAGTTTAATATACCCTTACTCTTCTCACTTAGTTATCTGCTCAATTAGTCTGTAAGGTGCACCTCTACCTCATCTTCTCACTTAGTTTAAAGTAATGCTTAGGAATGGGGTAGTACAGTCCCTACCACTTAAAATGTCCACAGCTAACATGGGCAGCCATTCATATTGGGCAACTAACACTAGCCATTTGCATCCTGTAGGTCTCAGTGATAAAGGAATTGCTTATGCTATGTTAAACATGCTAGCTATTTTGTGCACTCTCAGCTGTTCTTGTCAGTTTCACTGCTAATGCCAGCTGTGAAATTGATGTTCTTGTCAGTTTCACTACTAATATTAGAGCTAGTTTTGCCATCCACTTCATTTAGTAGGCATATAGCCATTAGTCCACTACTGTAAGTGGTGGGAACTATATTCCTTTAAATCCTTTGTGAGGCCTCCAGTGGCTATCACCACAACATGTACTCGGAAGCCACCCAAACCCTGCTAGAGCAGATGTTGGGGTGTGCGAAATGGGCCCTATTCAATTTGGATTCGGCCCGAATTGGGGACAGTGATTCAATTTATTGATTTGGATCACTGCCCCAATTCAATTAGGCCGAATCCAAATCTGAAGATTAGATGCCAATTCAGAGAATCAGTGATTCGGACATAGATACAGCTTTAAATGTTTTTTCTACATACCTCGAGGTACCAGGGGCAGCTCATGAACACTGCAATGCTGGGGTGGATGGAGCATCCCACAAGAGCACGGAGGGGGCCCCTGTGCACTTGGTGGTGAACCTGGAAGTGGACCAGAACTAGTTCTGGTCCACTTTCAGGTTCATTGGGGAGCATGCGGGGGAATCCCCCCAGCTCGGCAATTGGCCATGGGGGTC
>NW_017729016.1:18813043-18813271 GCF_001723915.1 Gavialis gangeticus
ACCGAAGCTTTGCACTGCCCTAGCGTATGTTTGTACTTATTCTTGATATGATGTATTTCTTTTGTGAACTTGGTTTTGTAGACATAACTGTGCCTGTGTTAGTCTTTTCTAGTATGATTGTTGTATAAAGAGCAAAGGATACAACATCTATTAAAGAAGACCTTTTAGCAATACTTTTAACAGGTAATCTTGTTGTTAAAGTAATTACCCGATACTTTGAATCCCATT
>NW_017729016.1:18818271-18819354 GCF_001723915.1 Gavialis gangeticus
TACCCAAGCAAACTTTGAACTAGACAGTTCGAGTATCAGTAGCAGTCTGATCAGGGCAACTTGTAGTTTAGAATGTGAATTAGGCCATGCTGAGCTCCCTGTCACCATAGCTATCCGCCTACCAGATGCAATTACTAGTTTAAGTCTAGTTTAGGTATCTCAACACTATGCTGCAGTTTAATATACCCTTACTCTTCTCACTTAGTTATCTGCTCAATTAGTCTGTAAGGTGCACCTCTACCTCATCTTCTCACTTAGTTTAAAGTAATGCTTAGGAATGGGGTAGTACAGTCCCTACCACTTAAAATGTCCACAGCTAACATGGGCAGCCATTCATATTGGGCAACTAACACTAGCCATTTGCATCCTGTAGGTCTCAGTGATAAAGGAATTGCTTATGCTATGTTAAACATGCTAGCTATTTTGTGCACTCTCAGCTGTTCTTGTCAGTTTCACTGCTAATGCCAGCTGTGAAATTGATGTTCTTGTCAGTTTCACTACTAATATTAGAGCTAGTTTTGCCATCCACTTCATTTAGTAGGCATATAGCCATTAGTCCACTACTGTAAGTGGTGGGAACTATATTCCTTTAAATCCTTTGTGAGGCCTCCAGTGGCTATCACCACAACATGTACTCGGAAGCCACCCAAACCCTGCTAGAGCAGATGTTGGGGTGTGCGAAATGGGCCCTATTCAATTTGGATTCGGCCCGAATTGGGGACAGTGATTCAATTTATTGATTTGGATCACTGCCCCAATTCAATTAGGCCGAATCCAAATCTGAAGATTAGATGCCAATTCAGAGAATCAGTGATTCGGACATAGATACAGCTTTAAATGTTTTTTCTACATACCTCGAGGTACCAGGGGCAGCTCATGAACACTGCAATGCTGGGGTGGATGGAGCATCCCACAAGAGCACGGAGGGGGCCCCTGTGCACTTGGTGGTGAACCTGGAAGTGGACCAGAACTAGTTCTGGTCCACTTTCAGGTTCATTGGGGAGCATGCGGGGGAATCCCCCCAGCTCGGCAATTGGCCATGGGGGTCTCTGGGTGCCCCCCCCCCCCCCCCCCCCCCCAGAT
>NW_017729016.1:18824354-18825681 GCF_001723915.1 Gavialis gangeticus
CTCCCCCCCAGATCCAGGAGACACCGGTCACTGAGCCGGGGGTGTTGCAGGCCCCTTCCCCCCCACGCACTACCCGGCAGACCCGGAAGTGGACTGGAAGTGCTTCTGGTAAACTTGCAGGTCTGTCGCTGAGCATGCTGGGGAGTCCCCCCCATGCCTGTATGGAACAGTCCATGCCCCCCAGCATCACAGCATTCACAAGCCCCTGCTACCTAGAGGTATATAGAAAAAATTTGTAAAGCTGTCTCTACATCCAAATCTTTCTAAATCTCTCCGATTTGATTCCGAGAGATTAAGGGGTCCTCTGATTCGATTCAGATTCGGAGATTCAGCCGCCGAATTGGGCCGAATCTCCACCAAATTGAATGGGGGACCGAAGCTTTGCACTGCCCTAGCGTATGTTTGTACTTGTTCTTGGTATGATGTATTTCTTTTGTGAACTTGGTTTTGTAGACATAACCGTGCCTGTGTTAGTCTTTTCTAGTATGATTGTTGTATAAAGAGCAAAGGATACAACATCTATTAAAGAAGACCTTTTAGCAATACTTTTAACAGGTAATCTTGTTGTTAAAGTAATTACCCGATACTTTGAATCCCATTTTTACCTCCTCCATCTCTTTCCACCTACCCAAACACTGTGTTAGTGACTGGAAGTGAAAAATCAAAGGTACCTGACTTTCTGTAAGTTCTGAAAATATATAAAGCTATGCCTGGACCACAAACTTGCAGGCAGCCATACCTTCACATACATTGTGTTGCTCAGCATGCATCGGTATCTGAACCTGAAATAGTGCAGCTAAGTCTGGGCTGTGCTGGGGGTGGGCTAACAGGGCTGAAGACAGGAGGGCGATCCAGGCTGAACCTGGACAGGCTCAGCAAATGGGCAGACAAGAACCTGATGGTGTTTAGCACCGAAAAATGCAGGGTTCTCCACCTTGGGAGGAAAAACCTGCAGCATCCTTATAGGCTCGGCAGTGCTACGCTGGCTAGCACTACGGAAGAAAGAGACTTGGGGGTCATCATTGACCACAAGATGAACATGAGCCTGCAATGCGATGCTGCAGCAAATAAAGCGACCAGAACGCTGGCTTGCATCCATAGATGCTTCTCAATCAAATCCCAGGATGTCATTCTCCCCTTGTACTTGGCCTTGGTGAGGCCGCAGCTGGAGTACTGCGTCCAGTTTTGGGCCCCACAATTCAAAAAGGATGTGGAGAAGCCTGAGAGAGTCCAAAGAAGAGCCACATGCATGATCAGAGGGCAGGAAAACAGACCTTACGGCGACAGGCTGAGAGCCATGGGGCTCTTTAGCCTGGAAAAGCGCAGG
>NW_017729016.1:18830681-18833271 GCF_001723915.1 Gavialis gangeticus
AAGCCCCCAAGGTCTGGAACAGCCTGCCATCGGAGGTGGTTCAAGTACCTACACTGAACACCTTCAAGAGCAAATTGGATGCTTATCTTGCTGGGATCCTCTGACCCCAGCTGACTTCCTGCCTTTTGGGTGGGGACTGGACTCAATCTTCCAAGGCCCCTTCCAGCCCTAATGTCTGTGAATCTATGAACTGGCCCTGATGCTCAGAAATACTAATAAGTCTGTCCTTGGCAGAATGCGGACTTGATTACTCTGCTTCTAGTTGGGAAGTTAACATACCTGTAGCAGTGCCACACATTGGAGGGCACCACGGTTGGGTATGAAAAGTGTAGTCTAGATGCGATCTAAGTTCCTACACTGAAAATTCCTGAAATACTCACCAGTTCTATCTGTGGAGAAAATTACTGATTAATTATCTTTATTTCCCTTAGAGATGTCTAGTTAAGTGGGGCAAACAAACCAGCTTCACGGTATCTCTTATAGGTCAGTGTAAGACCTCCTTGTCAGAAAAAATGAATGGTGCTTAACTGCAAAGCTGTCACCTTCCTAAAACAGACTAAGGCTAGGTACAGACATTCAAAAAGTCTGAGTCAGAACTGATCTAAGTTATGTGGTTTTCTGTATGTGGCGTAGTTTAGATAGTAGCACACAGGACACACATTTGCCCTTTGGTGGGGTGGGAAAATCTTAGACCGGGTTCCACCATTTAAAACCAGTCTGTATGCTTAGCTTCTGTTGTTACAGGTATAAACTGATTTTTGATCATTTATACTGGTAAAGGTGTAATGTCTGTACCTGGCCAAAGTGACAGTCTTTCCCTTTAACTAGAGATCTGAGATTTTTTTTTTTTTTATATGTCTACATTCTACCTCATAAAGCTTTTATTTCAGCATAGTGTGCTGTTGGCATTGTGATCCCTGTAACCTGTGAATTATCATAATCACTTCTACCTCTGCCATACGTAGTAATATATTGAAGACTAGAACATTGAATATTTGCATTTTCACAGATGAAATGGCAATCTGCATAATAACAGCCTTCACGTACTAGAATTTGAAAAAACGCAATTGCTACTCTTCAAGATATATAATAAACACCTCTCGCTGTCCATGACACAGACCACCCAGGACAAGATCCATTGTGGGTTGGACAAGAATATTTCAGGCCGCAATGCCTTCAAATGTCCAAGTAAGTTTTGGAAATGAATGTGTGGAAGCACTGACATAATAGACGGTGCTTACAGTGGATGGAAGAAAAGAGAAATTTCTTCACTTTAGCTGGAGGTTGCAGCTGAGGTATAATACGTATGAGCAGGTGGTAAAAGTGAAAAGAGCATGAGAGGGCCTTTTGATCCCACTGTCTTACCCCCATGTCACCTCCCTGTTTCCTCCTCCTGCCTTGCTACATCCCTGCTTTCCACAGAGCTCCCATGGACTTCATCCAGTGGATGTCTGCATGCAGAGAGGACAGGAAGCCCCTGCTTTTACTGTCGGAGTCTTTTCTCTTCAGGCTTTACAGGCTTTTTGCAGTAATCAGATTAAATAATTAAATTTCTGTTTGGCTTACTTCAAAAGAGCTGCTCCTCAGCTCCTGCCACAGAAAACAATCAGGAGTTCTGCATGGTGAGCTCTTTCTCACTGGGAAGACGTTTCATGATCTCTTCTAAAAATATCCTCCTCCTATTTAATGTTCCAGAAGAGCCAATGTGTAAGTAACTTTATTTACTCAGAAGTCTTTTCTTCGAAAACAATTTATCAACAAATCAGAAACCCAGCAAGGCGGTCGCTGGTTCCAGAACGGAGACGTTTGGAAAATACAGTCTCAATTTTGCACCCTTTGAATTTTATTACAAACATCATTACTTTAGCTCGGAGGAGGAGGCTGATAGCATGGATCCACTTAGAAAGGCTGTTTATTCACGGTCACATCCTGGCATTCCGTACGTGTCCTTAAAATATTTATTTTAAAAAGGTTATTCGAAGGAGCAATTATTACTAGAAGGAAGGGAACCTCCAGGCAACCACTTCCCAGCTTTGATAGGGGATCTTGCTTTTTCTTTCATGTCAAGGTCCTCCAGCCCGTAAATGCAATTATTTAAGCTGCTCAGTGCAAGCCTCTAAGATTTAAATAGCACAGCAGGTATGTGGCAACTTGGGACAAGCACAGAAAGCAATGAAGCTCCTGGCCCCTGTAGGCACTGGAACTGGTGAGTCCCAGACAGGGGGCTAACATGAAACGATATTCTCAGAAGTCTGACAAGAAAAGGAAGGAATGCAGATACCCTCAGAATGGTATTTCTAGATAATGCAAAGTGAATGCAACAGCATCTCTTGTTTGAGCTACCAGAGGTCAAGTAAAAGGAGGATGGTCCATCTTCAAGACGGGTACGTGGAGTGCTCTTTCCAGTTTGTTATTAAGGCCAAGTAGGAGCTAGCTGGAATCAGTTAGTGGTGTGCCTCATTAGAGCGCTCTGCAGTGGCCCCCCTGCCTCTGCTCTGTAGCTTTCCCATACGTTTGGAACAGACCTGACCCTGTAACACCTGATGCTCATGACCCCCCTCAACATGCATTTTTTTTTTTTTTTTTTTTT
>NW_017729016.1:18833305-18834075 GCF_001723915.1 Gavialis gangeticus
TTTTTTTTTTTTTTTTTTTTTAGCTTTCAGCAGTTTTCTCTGGTGGTTTTCTATGCATTCACCTTTTCTGCTACTCCTGGCTTGTCATAGTGACCCATTCCCAAGTTCCAGGATACTTCCCAGGTGACTCTTTGCACAGACTTTCTGCCCTCATCTCATTGGCGAAGGCAGGGGCTGGCAATTATTATGGCTGGAGGGCCGCTTAATGAGTTTTGGTGAGCTGTCGAGGGCTACAAGGGTAGCCCTGCCCCTTCATAGGTGCCCCACCCTGCGGGCACCATCTTGGGATCAGACATCCCCTGACCATGCCATACAGTCCCAGCCATGCAGCCAGGAATCGTGTCCTGCAAGAGCCAGCCCGCTCCTGCCACCCCAACCTTTGCCACCAGAAGTCCCTCCCCCTGCCCTGGAAGTACTCCTTTTGGAAGGGAGGGTGCTGCCATCTTGAAACTGTTAAAAAGCCCAAATCATATAATAAAAAATGAAACATCTACTATAACTTAAATTAATGTTATTGAAAAAAAATATTTTTGTCCTGATTTATGTGTGTTTGCATAGTGTATCTAGAGGCAATTGCATAATAGCTCAAAATACAGCCCTACTTTTGTATTTTGTGTGTGGGTGGTAAGGGCGTGTATGTGAGGGTGTGTGTTTGGGGAGCATGTGTGGTGGAGTGTAGGGTGTGGGTATGGTGGGTGGGGTAGGGTGGGATGTGGGTGTGGGGTATGTCGTTGGGGTGGGGGCAGGTGTGGGGTAAGTGGGTGGGGTGC